>NW_027507785.1:311467909-311921867 GCF_037356315.1 Lithobates pipiens
ACCCTTACTACCCTTTACTTGCTCATTGGTGAAGCTGTAGGGTCAGTGTGTCAGCCAATCGGCAAACTACTATGAAGTAGGTAATGGCAGTTGTCTGATTCTGGGAGGGCGGGTGAGTCCATTGAAGCCTATATATGCTGTATAAGGTCACACCTATTTTTTTTATATTGGCTCCTCAATACTTTTTCTGCCAGAATGTTAGGAGTCCAGTGTCAGATCTACAGACTCAGGACTTTCCTTGAAGTTAGGTGTTAATTGTGGCCCTACTGGATTTCCAGTAGCTCCACCCACTGTCAGTTCTACTTTTACTTGGGGGGGGGGGGGGGGGGGGGTTCTACAGCAAAGGCCTGGATTTGAATCTGTTGCTGCTGTGTGTGTTTTTTTTTTTTTGCATGCTTTTGTATTTAAAAGCTTCTAACATCAGCTTGTTCAGTTAAGCTTTGACAATAAAACCTGGAAGCCGATTGTTTTTCTATGCAGAAGTGAGCCTGATTTTGCACACACCAGTTTAGTAAATAAACCCCAATGTGTGTCGCATTTAATGTCCTAAACGTTGGGTTGTAGACAGCAGACATTGGGGAAAGGGGCACCTCCTCATGTATCTGGACCCCCCTTATATGTTCCCTGCTGTGGTGTGGCTTATACAGGTTTTTAGAACCAGTGTCTTGGTCGTTCATGGCATTGCTGTGGAGGGCATGGGGGGTAAGTAAGTAATATTCCAGAAGTGAGGATTAGTGTAGGACAGGGGTCTCCAAACTGTGGCCTTGGGCCTGGATGGGCCCTTTGCTTGCCTTTATCCGTCACCTTTGAGACATTATTCCTGACACCCACAATGGGGCACTATTCCTCCTAACGGCGCCAACTATTTCTCCCCCTAATACCAAAGATGGGGCTTTGCTTACTCCCAT
This sequence comes from Lithobates pipiens, assembly GCF_037356315.1. Taxonomy (NCBI): domain Eukaryota; kingdom Metazoa; phylum Chordata; class Amphibia; order Anura; family Ranidae; genus Lithobates; species Lithobates pipiens. The sequence continues at coordinate 311,468,818 of NW_027507785.1, forward strand.
TTGGGCACAGTCCGGCCTAAATTTAGTCTGAAGCACAGTAACTTTTCTGTAGAAAGTGTGGAGACCCCTGGTGTAGGAGTAGGGGTGGGTATTAGGTTAGAAGGCTAATAAAATGAAGTGTGCCCCTCTGTCTTCTATTGTACAAAGTGCCCTCTGGGGCATGAACCTGTACTGTGCAGAACACAGGATACAAAGTATTCCTCCAGAGTAACGTATCTCCTATATTAGAACACTGATGTGAGGTGGATAGTGATTGGTAGGACATTGTTAGTTGGGAAGAATACTTTGTATCCAGTTTTATGTAGAGAAGGATACAATGTTGTGCAGTAGATCAGACAACAACACTTCAGTCAGATGGGAAGATGTGATAATGTGGTTGGTGAGCTTTCTATTATGTTCTATGTAGGAAGATGTTTACCTTACCAGGGATGGGCACACAATTCTATACTGGAGGAGAGCATTATGGATGGATTCTGTTATGTTTGGGGGGGGGGGGGACATGTTGGAAAAGCCAGGAGTCGAATTCCCATTCTAGTAAGGAAATGTGCAATAACTACAAAGCTGGGTTCTCCATTTTATATTCACATGGGGGGGGGGGGGGGGTGCAGAAACATGATGTATGGCTATTAGACTGACTATACACTACAATCTCCTTTTCATCAAGTATGTAGCGCAAGGGCCTACTAGATTGGATAGATGTGGTAGGTCCTCCTATTATGTACTTCTGGTGCCATATGAAGTTGATTGTAACATGAGGTGAGCCTTAAAGTGGATTCACTACATCTGAGCACCACAAACCAAAAACTTTTCATTTTTAATATTCAAAGCAAACTCCCCCACCCCTCCATGCTTTATTTTGTTTGAAAAAAAAAAACTAGCATTTCTGCCTGTGGCCATCTTGAGTAAGGGCAAATGACTTATGTAGCATTTACTTCCTGATGTCCATCTGCCCTTAGCTCAAGCATGCATGCGGGAGTGTGTAGCTAAATAATAAAAATAAAAAAACCCTTTCAAAGACTCTGGGATGTGTGATAATTTTCCTATACAAGAAACCAGGAAGAAATAAAAAGTTCAAAACAAATATGTACTTTCCAATTTAGTTACTAATGCTAGCAGCATGAAGAGTAAAAATAAATCGATGTTGATTGGGAGAGTGAAGTTCAAGCCAGCCATGCATGGAGCAAACTTCATCAGGGACTGGATACATTTTGATCCATGAATGGTCTGTGAGGTTGTACAGAACTAGAATCTAGCAATAGACTTCTGTACGATTGAGCATGGAGAACTGAATAGGACAATCCTTATTGTAGGCTATAGCAGGCAAGATTGCATACACCAGTGTTTCTCAACTCCAGTCCTTGAGGTGTCCCAACAGGTCATGTTTTCAGCTTTCCATTATTTTGTGATTTGATCAGTTTCACTGCCTTCGTAATTACTATAGCCATTTTCATCTGAGAGAAATCCTGAAAACATGACCTGTTGGGGCGCCTTGAGGACTGGAGTTGAGAAACGCTGCCATACACAATGAAAAGCACTGCTCTGTGAGACTCCAATAGTAATAGTTGATCACTGGTATCTCCACTCCCAGGGTTCAGACATCCTCCTCCCACTGGTCACACGCTGGAATAGACATGATTTGGGAGAACCAGCACTCCGGAATCCATCCATATTCTTTATTCAGATAAAACCAAGTTACAAGACAACTGCTACCTATTTATAACTTTGGTTTTATCTGAAATAAGGCATATGGATGGATTCCAGAGTGTTGAATCTGTCAACTGGGGGGGGGGGGGTCTTTAGGTCTTCCCACTGACTGTATACAATAGCTGAGTGAGGATTCGCCCGTCCACATTGGCTGAGGGAATAGTCGGTCTTTTCTTTGTCGAATGAAAACGGACCTCTATAGCAGACCCATGCACCGCGTAGTTGATGGTGGATCTCAAGCCCACCACACATCGCAATCTGCTGAGCCCGGGTTCACACTGCTGTGACTTGTCATGTGACGTGAGAGTTCAATGTTGCGTGACAAGTCCCGCCCCCATTAACAGCAATGGGAACCATTCTAATTGTCGCGACTCAAGTCGCTCCGACTTGGAAAAAAGAATCCTGCGCTACTTTTGGTGCGACTTCAACACAACTTCCACTGACTTCTGAGTCGCATGAAAGCAGGTATGTCGAATTCAAAGTCACGGCAGTGTGAGCACGGGGCGGGTACACGTGTGCCCACTGCAATTTCATTTTGCATGTGCTAAAATCGCATCGAAGTAGTGTATAAATTACAACTGGATTGCATGGTAGAAAAGTACAATGCGATCCGATGGTAGGTAGATGCGTCATTAACTTTTTCTTTTGAAACACAGTGCAGATCGCAAATGGCGTTTTGCTTGGCATGCGGTCTGAGTCGCTGTTGGGCATGGTGTGACCCGGCCCTATAGCTTCCAACATTATGTAGTACACGCCCCCCCCCCCCCCCCCCCCCCCCCGATTGGATAGATGAGGTAGGTCCTCCCAATTACAACATTTTGGTACGTCTGAAGTTGGTTGTATAGTCTATCGACTGCTGTAGTGTGGTGGCCATATTTACATTTTGATTCTAAAGTAGATTGTACAATCTTCAAGGTAACCATACAATCGGATAGCATTGTGTGTGGCTTGGGGCTGATTTTGGGTTGGCTCAGGCAAGGTTTGGATATAGTGAGGACAATGTTGGTCTGTGAGACATGTGCACAGGGGGGTATGTGTGCTGGTGACCCCGGTCTGAGAGATGGTGAAATGTAATCGAGTTGTCACCAGAACATAAATAGGGGTGGGATCCTCCAATGGGGACACTTATCTGGTGACGGAGAAGAATTCCATCACTTGGAGAGTTCCCTTCTTCCTGGAGTGACTACAGTCCCGGAAATGAAGGCAAATCGCCGCTATGAGACAAAGGAGCAAAGCCGCTGTGTTCTCACCATTCCATACTGGATCGGCTTCCGTTGTATGGAGGCATTGAAGGGGGTTTTAGTGCGGGGAAGGAGTGTTTCCTATATCCGGTGTAGTACGCTCGGTGCATCGCGGAGGCCGCTGTCCTCCCAGCACGTGTTCCCGCACACGCCCAGCGTACACGCCTGGATCGTGCGGCGCTTCCGGGGGAGAGGAGGGGCGGCGCCGGGGGCACGTGGTGCTGTCAGCGGAGAGGGCGGGGCTAGGCTTCTGGCGGAGATGGTACGCTCAACCGCGTGCAGCTGGGGGAGGAGAGGGGCGCGGCTTGTTATCACATCGCGGGAGGGGAGCGCTCAGTACACGGGGGGGGAGGGGCTTGTTTATCTCGGCCACGTGACTCGGGAAGCGTCTCGCTGGGAATGCAGCCTGTCCGCACATGTCTGTATGGAGCGTGCAGACCGTGCTGGTGCTTCTAGTTCCACAGAGATGTATATAGATACTTGCAGTGTTTTTAATTTAAACATTGTAAATACAGAGGCTGCTTCCTTTTGAAATAGGATGTCAGATCAGGTTTTGACTGAAGAGCTTACAGTCTCGTCTTAAAGTGAGTTTAAAAAAAAAAATCCTTTTGTATATTTGTTTTTATTACTGATCAGCAGCAGCTTTGTGTGTGTGTTCTCGTGTTCTCTCTCCAATGAGTGTCACTTCCAAGGCGGCCTTCCTGAAGGGACGATGGTGGAACACAGCAGAGCCATGTGTCAGCATGGAGACTGCCATAGATTGTCCTCACTTTATATTAGGAAGTGTCTGAACAAGGCAGGGTGATTTATTTTGGAACAATGTTAAAATATTAAAGCCTGTGATTAGCACTAGTCTAGTTCTTTGGTATAGAAATACCTTTATGTATAACTAAAGGCATTTTCTCATGTTTTTAAGATTTCAATAGCGGTGAGGGGTTAGAACCTCTGTCAGGGTTTTACTGCTAGCAACAAATCATCCAGTGACCTGACCCTTTCCTCCAGGCTGGCAGTGCTAATGATGGTGCCATATTACAGTTCGGAAGAGGCCAGCACTCAGTAGACCTCAATGATTTTAATGAGGTCATATTGCAACAATAATTGCAGAATCAGGTGTAATAAACAGTCACAACCGTCACCCTAATTATTATAATACATGATATTGTTTTAGTACAGAACAGTTTGCAGAGTGTTTTCACAATATTAGGTTGGGTTCACACTGATGCGATTTGGATTTTCCCTGCATCCAATTTGTGTGACCGACTGTCAATGGAATCGGTGTTCTGTCGAATGGTGCAGATCATCGTATAATGCCTCCGATCTGTGCATGAGCATTACGCAACGTCACTCCAGCTGAGCTGCCGATCAGCTAGCGTGATGTCAACACTGCTCAGTTCGTCTGAGGCATTATCCGATGATCAGCAAAGAACAGAAGCCGAATCCTCCACCTATCGGACCGATCACCACCTGTTCATGGAATGCTGCCCCCGCTCTGTATTCTGTAGATAACATGTACATCGAACTCTCCATGTGTTGGACTACAGGTCCCAGCAGCCCTGCCCCCCCCCCCCCCCCCCCCCCCCCAAGATGGCTTATACTGGGATTTGTAGTTCCTGATGGGGTGCTCTGTGCCTTCCTGTGCTCTGTCTGGGACAAGAAGCACAGAGAACCCGTGTGGGGGGGGGGGGGGTTGTAGACCCTGTGTAGGGAGTGGGGGTGTTTTTGTCATGGGGATTTCTCTGCCTAGGCTGAACATTGCCTTCACCAGAGGCTGTCTAGTGCAGAGAGTGGCGGACAAAAGGTTTGAAATGGCCAGGCTGTGTGGAGGGGAGCCCCTGTTGGTTGGGATCATGCCTGGCGGCTGGGTGGTGGTAGGACGGTGCGGCGTGCCCCTGTGACGGAGCCGATGTTCTGTCTTTGATCGTCGGATAGTGCCTCAGACGATATGCACAGTGTTGGCAGATCATCTGGAGTGACGTTGCGTACTGCGCATGCACAGATTATCTAAGGCATTATCTGATGATCAGCACTATTCGTCAGAACATTAGTTCACTTTGGACAGGGGTCTTGTGTGTCTTTGGCTCTCTTTTCAGGTGCGAATTCCGGCAGAAATTCGGACCCGATTCCCACCTGACTTGGTGTACAGGGACTCCCTGCTGTGAGCCGTGGCTGCAGCAAGGGAGACAATACAGCAACCTTTCCATACAAGAGGGTTAGGGGGCCCTGCTCCTGCAAGCTTACAATCTAATAGGGAGGGGTTGGTGAAACAAAATGTAGCAACTGAGGGATGAACTGGTGAGGGAATTGGTGGTGATGTAGCTCGGGGCAGAGTTGTAAATGGCTTGATGCCTCGTACACACAATGAGACAATCGGATGAAAATAACCATAATTGGAGCGATTGTTCGATAATCAAATCATTAGACGGTTGTTTGATAATCACAGCTTGCAACATCCAATCAAGACCAGTCACATGAAAGATTCCAAAGAAACATGAGTGAAAATAATATAATCGACCGCGCATGATCAAACAAGAGACCCGGAAGAAGAAAAGGGCAATGAAAACGATCATGAAAAAAAGTTTCTAAATACAAAACCTCAGTTTGCATTTTGTGAAAAATATTTTAAGTTGGTTGCCCCGTGGAATATTTATCTTTGTTATGAGAAGTGCGGTCACAACTACATCAGTTCCGATTTACACACTGCAACATTCGCTACATATGCAGGAAGTTGTATACTGTCATATGAGAATTTTTGGACATTTTAGTAAACCCCTTGTTTTCGATATGAGACCAGCTTGCAAAAAAATAGTTCCTTTTGATTTTTCTCATTTGTACTAGGCTTAAAGGAGAAGTTAAACTCTCAGCACGTTTCAAGTCCTCCCTGTTTTAAGGTGGAAAGTGTAACTTGTTCCCAGCACTGCAGCCGTCTGCCAATCCCTTCTCTCCCTGTGACAGCAGCATGGGGAGAAGTTCCCAGTACTAGTTGCTAGTTGTCACCTAAAAAAAAAAACTGTCCGTGTTCGGCTCTGCCCACACGCCGTCATCATTCATTCAGAATAATGTGAATGAACGAACCACAGGAAAAAAACATTCTTTGCAGCTGTCGGCTTGTAGTTCTCAATGAACTCCCTGCAACTACAACTGCTGTGGTAGTTTATGAAGTTTTCCTGTGAGTGTGAAACTGCCTGCCTGTAGGAGCAGACTGCACTCAGTCTGCAGGAGACCTGCATGGCATCGGCAATCTGCTGATCACAGGTACAATGCTTTCCAGGCTCCTACAAGGGGGGGGGGGGGGGGCGCTTTTTTTTTTTAACCTGCAAAAACAGTTTGTGTGTTTGTTTTTTTCCACCCCTCGGGCTTAAAGGGCTGATTTCTTCCTAATAAAAAAAGTGCTTAAAAAAAAATAAAAGTTGCGCCTGCATATGTAAACGGTATTCAAACACACGAGGTATGACTGCAAGCTTTCAAGCAAGAGCAATAATTCTAGCAGTAGACTTACCTCGGCCATGTGAAAGCCCTTACGCTCATAGGCATTTAGGAGCAAAGGCTCCTAAATGCCTATGTGTAAGGGCTTTCACATGGCCGATCCGTTCAGGTCCGCCTGTCAGTTTTTTAGGCGGACCTCAACAGATGCTCCATAGAGGTCTATGGAGCGTCGGATGTCAGCGGTGACATGTCTGACATCTGATCCGCTCCAATCCAAAAAAGTGTGACGGAGGAAAAAACCTATTTTCCCATCCACCATTGGCTCGGGTGACGACGGACACTGCGGTCGGTCCATCACCCGATCTCCCATAAGAGAGAGCGGCGCTCTGACAGGTCTGTCCCTGCACAGTGTGCAGAGATGGACCTGTCAGCTTCCTGCTCAGCGGGGATCACCGGAGAAATTCCTCACTGAGCTAGTGGATGTCCACTGGGGCGGATCAGCACAGATCCGCCCCATGGGAAAGAGCCCTTAAGCTTTTATTCTGCCTGAAAGCTCCTCTCAAAAATGCCATCCAGAAGGTTTTCTTTCTTTCTTTCAGTCTCTAAATACCCTTCTGAATGGAGTTTAAAATATTCCTCTAAACATCTTAATATGTATGGACACCTAGGATAACATTGAGCTGCTTCTACAGGTAAGGCTCAGTTTCCACTAGTGCGACTTACCATGCAACTTGGGACGGCAAAGTCGCATGACAAGTCGTTCCCCATGATTTCCAATGAGTACCATTCAAGCCCATTATGCTTTTACCTTTGCAGGGAATCAAAGAGGAAGTAAACCCATCAGGGTTTACTTCCTCTTTAAGTGGTCATTGTAACCGGAATAGAGGGGGAATCTTCCGATGTGCGCAGTGGCTCCTGTGACATCTGTCTTTAGAGGGGATTGTAGCGTAGAGAGATCCTTTCACTTCCTGTTGAGTCGACAGGAAGTGAGGGGAAGTCTGCCCCCCCGCTCAATCAGAATTTTTTTTTTTTTCTAGATAAGTTAAGCCATTTAATTTTTGAGCTTGTGGTAATCTTGCGCTTTCTAAGAATGTCACAATGATTGACATTGCCAGTGACATGACTCTTTCTCATTGCTGTAGAAGCAGTGATTGATTTACTATGCGGTTTGTTGGGCTGTCTCGGCGTCTTAAAAGATGAAGAAGCCCCTGTCACTGTTTTCATGGGTGTGGTAGCCATTGTTCGCAGTATAACATGTCTGGTGTAATTGCCAGCTTTTTTTTTTTTTTTTTTGTGGCCGCACCCACATATAAAAGTTTTTAAAGCAGTAATTGTGAACTGAGAAGGATGATACCTAAAAAAATAAAAACTTTATAATTTCTTGTTCACATTAAAGTTTTAGGGCTGTGGATGGAATTAGTTATTTGAGCTATAAATGGCATGCAGCAGCTAAATCCATGTTTGCCCCACTTTATGGCTCCCAACAGCTGCTGTCGAAGCCAGTTCAGCAGTCGTAGTACCGAGCGTCTATTCTTGGTGTGTTGTGGGAGCTCAGGGTGTGCTGTCAATCACCAAGTCTTGCATGGTTTCCACCCTGGAACCCTTTCAAGATGTTGGTGACCTTACTTTGCCCAAATACCTCAGTATATTCAGCAGTGTGGTCCCCATTCTGTTTGAAGTCAAATGGCAGTCCTATTTTGGATCATGTCCCAGGAAAGACAACAGTAAAACTAAACTATGGTTTAAAACTAAATATTAAGAGTTCTTTTACACTGAAAGCGACCGGGCGTCGGTGGTAAAGCATTGCTATTTTTAGCGCTGCTTTACGGGCGCTATGTAGCTGATAGCGGGGCGGTTTTAGCCTCAGCTAGCGGCCGAAAAAGGATTAAAACCACCTGCAAAATGCTGCAGCAGCGGCACTGTCCATTGATTTCAATGCGCAGGGGCGCTATAGGAGAGGTGTATTCACCACTCCAGCGCTGCAAAGAAGCTGCTTGCAGGAGTTTTTCTGATGCCATGCCAGCGCAGCGCCTCACACTGGGTTTGCAGCTGAGGCTTGTTTTCAGGCGCAATTTTTAGCGCCAAATCGCCTGAAAAACTCCTCCCAGTGTGACCAGACAAACTTGTGTAAATGGACTAACAGTTCATCTTTGCATAAAAAAATTGTCTGAGTCCTCAAGTGATTTGTTTTTACTAAACCCACGAAAGTAAAATCAGTGTATATACAGTAAAGCATGCTTACTATACTCACTGTGGAACCTAAGGGGTTAATCCTCTGCATTGTGTACAAAGGCTGTTTGATTTGTTTGATTTGGTCTTCTGATCCTCCCCTTCCACTGTTTCCAAAACATGTCTGGATAAGACAGTTACTGGAATTAGGTTGCACATGCTCAGTTTATCTATTAATAGAGCTTTTTTTTTTTCCCTCTTGGGAGGGTGCATGTAATCGGCACAGTCCAGATAGAGGGTTAGGGGTCCTGCATCCTGATAGGACAGCTTAGTGCAGAATGAAAACTCCTACAAGCTTTAACCAGACACTGATAGAAGTCACAAGACTGCTATATACTGCTGATGGGGGGGGAGGGGGGTTGGTATTTAGCAGTTATTTTTACTAAAATAATGTCATTTCCATGTTCTGTGACTGCAGAGTCCTGGGTTTAGTAACATTTAACCTTCCCGACCACCTCGCGCCGATATACGTCGGCAGAAGAGCACGTACAGGCAAAATCGCGTACCTGTACGTTGCCCTTTTAAAGTGGTTCTGCACCTTTAAAAAAAATATTAAAAGCCAGCAGCTACAAATATTGCAGCTGCTGACTTTTAATAAACTGACACTTACCTGTCCTAGGGTTCAGCGATGCTCGTCGTCATCTGCCACCGACAATCGCTCGTCTCTCTGCTGCCCCCCGCCGCCATCCTCTGTCAGGAAATCGGGAAGTGAAGCATTGCGGCTTCACTGCCCGGTTCCCTACTGCGCATGCGCGAGTCACGCTGCGCGTCTCTGCTGGTCCCCGCTGTGTCCTGGGAACTCTTTCCCAGAACACAATGGGGGGGAGGGGGGGGCGTCTGCGGTGGTCTTGTCCCGGAAGTGGGTGCAGATACCTGGATTATCCAGGTAACTGCACCCCCCTCCCCCCTGAAAGGTGCGCCGATTGTGGCACCGGAGGGGGGGGGGAGGGATCAGATGAGCGGAACCTCCCGCGGACTCTATTGCCACGGGGTTACCCGCGATCGCCACACGGAGAGGAAGAGCGGGGAGATGCTGTTTACATCAGCATCTCCCCGTTCTGCCTAGCAACAAGTGACACTGATCTCTGCTCCCTGTGATTGGAGCATAGATCAGTGATCTGTAAAACACAGCCCCCTCCCACAGTTAGCAACTTAACCCCTACACTGCCACCTAGTGGTTAACCCCTTCAGTGTAATTTACGCAGGACTCCGTGCATTTGTATAGCACCAAAAATGTCCGATGTGTCCCCCGTATTGTCGCAGTCACGGTAAAAATCGCTGATTGCTGGCATTTAAAAATATTAATAAAAATGCCATAAAACTATCCCCTATTTTGTAAACGCTATAACTTTTGCGCAAACCAATCAATTGCTTATTGCTATTTTTTTTTTTTTTCCAAAAATATGTAGAATATGTATCGGCCTAAACTGAGGAAAAATTATAGATAGAGATTATAAAAAAAAAAAAAAATTTTTTTGGTTTCAAAATTGTTGCCTTTTTTTTTTTTTTTTTGTTTATAGCACAAAAAATAAAAACTGCAGGGGTGATCAAATACCACCAAAAAGTATTTGTGGGGGGAAAAAAAATACGTAAATTTTGTTTGGGTGCAACGTCGCACGACTGCGCAATTGTCAGTTAAAGCGACACAGTGCCGAATCGCAGAATGTGCTCTGGTCAGAAGGGGGTAAATTCTTCCGGGGCTGGAGAATGAAAAACTGATGAAACTTCCGAATGTGTGAAAGGGCCTAAGGCTCCATGCACACTAGCTCGGAGCTCCTAGAGGAGTTTAGCATTTTTGCCCGTAGAAACATCTTGTTATCCTATCTGTCCATACACATTAGGTCGTTTAGAGGCAGGGAAAAAAACCTTCTGGTTTGCATTTTTGAGAGCGGTTTTCTTGCAGAAAAGCGCTAACACTATTGCAAAAAAAAAAAAACAATTGGAATTAGCAGTTTTTGTTTTTCATGCCAAGGGCACTGAAGTTTTTTTAAGCCAGGGTGCATGGAGCCTAATATGGTATGCAGCATAAGTTCAGTAAGTCTGCATTCGCATTAGCGCATCTCCAAAGTCGCACAATTTCCAGCGTGACTTTTTTGGTGTGATTTTTGATCCGACTTTACATTCTATGGGTCAAAGTCGCACCAAAGTAGTGAAGGCTCTTTTTCAAAGTCGATGCAACTTTTGTTGCACCGATTGGAACAGGTGCCATTGAAAAGAATGGTGCGGTGACTTTGATGTCCAAAAGACGCGTGACAAATCGCCCAAGTGTGAATGGGAGCCTAAAAGAGTGCTGTTCAAGTTAACAAATATGATCTGCAATATAAAAAGCTGCTTTCAATGGGTGCATTGACCGGCCCTTTTCCTCACTTGTAGCAACTCTGTAATATCCTTGTCTTCCTTTTGCATTGGCTGCATTCAGTAGGACTACAGCTTGATGCAGCATCGCCTCAGTGCCGGTGTCTTGTAAAATACAGTCCCCCATCAGAAGCTGTCCCCTGCGTACTGCGCATGCGCAGTACACAGGAACACAGATTCCGAAAATTGCCGAGGACGAACGGCGCCTGCGCCGTGAGTCCAGGTTCTATCCCCACTATCCAAGTGGACATAGAGTTAGAATAAAAAAGAGCCGAGCGGAGCGAGGCCGAGCCCGAAGCGTGGCGAGCGAAGCTCGACCGCGAGGGGCCCTCTAAAATTCTTAACCCTATGTCCGCTTGGATAGTGGGGCTACCGCCTCCACTCACGGCGCAGGCGCCGTTCAACTTCGGACTTTTTCCGAAGCTTCGGCTGCTCCGTACTGCGCATGCGCAGTACGGAGCGGACAGCAAATGATGGCCGGACTGTATTAGGCAGAACACCGGCTTTTACTGCAGTCACTATTGCTTTGTTTGCCAATCAACAATAGATCATACCTATCCTCCCGCCTGCAGGGGTCACCAAACTACAGCCCTTCAGCTGATGAGAAAGTACAAGTTCCATCATGCCTGTGGCTGGGAGTCTTGCTGTGACTTATGGGACTTTCACAGCAGCTGTAACTAAACCATTCCTATTTTTATGTTGATTACTGTAAGGAATGGTGGGGAATGTATTACATGCCGTAGGAAATGAACAATATTCTACTGCTGCTAAACCTGTCCAGCATTGGCTTTGGAATTTATTTGGGGGGGGGGGTTTAGGGCCGATAATGCAGTTCACATTTACTACTTTAATGGGGTAGGAAACTTTTTTTTTTTTTTTTTTTTTTTTTTTTTTTTTTTGTGTGAATTTTTAGCAACTCTTTCCACTACTATATAAGGGTTAGTTTACACTTCAGAACTAATCTTTGGACGTGCTTTAAAGCTCTCTGAACGCCAGTCAAAGCTCCTGTCACTAAATAAAATTTGCTTACAGTCCTGATTTTTGCTTGGGGCTTCGATGAAGCTTCGATGGGCCTTCAAACAAGCTTTGCCATAGACTTCTATGGAGGCTTTAAAGTGGACCTTCCGCTCATCGGAACCCTCCCCCCCCCTCCGGCGCCACAATTGGCACCTTTCAGGGGGGAGGGGGTGCAGATACCTGTACAGTACGCCCCTTTCCGCAAGTGCCCCGCTGCCTGCTGGGAAAATGCACAGATCCCAGAGGCAGCGGGGACCGTCCTTATTGCGCAGCGCGGCTCGCGCATGCGCAGTAGGGAACCGGGAAATGAAGCCGAAAGGCTCCATTTCCTGATTCCCATACCCAAGATGGCGGCGGCAGCACCCGAGATACGATCTACAGATCGGCTTCGGGTGCTGACATCGCGGGCGCGCTGGACAGGTAAGTGTCACTAATTTTAAAAGTCAGCAGCTGCAGTATTTGTAGCTGCTGGCTTTAAAAAAAAAAAAAAAAACGCGGAGTCCCGGCGGACTCCCGCTTTAAAGCGCCACTGAAGCTACATGGGGTAGAATTTTTGAAGCAAAGCCAAAGTTGGTGTAAACAGGGCTGTAAGCTAACCATTTAATTTAGACCCCTTTCACGCTGAGGGAGTTTTTGTAGGCGCTGTAGCGTTTAAAAATAGTGCCTGCAAAATGCTCTAAAACAGCTGCTCCATTCATTCCAGTGTGAAAGTCCGAGGGCTTTCAAACTGCTGGCAGGGCGTCGGGAAAGTCCTGCCTGCAGCTTCTTTGGAGCAGTGAACTCACCGATGCTCCCCATTGAAATCAATGGGCCAGCGCTGCGATACCGGCAGCGTTTTGTGGGCAGATTTAATCTCTTCACGGCCGCTAGGTAAAACGATGGTAAAGCGGCGCTAAAAATTGTGCCGCTTTACCGCTGACACCCTAGGCGGCACGGTGTGAATGGGGCCTTAGTGACAAGCTTTAGCTAGTGTTCAGAGAGCTCCTGTCTGAAGCCTTGTTGAAGTCGAAGCAAGTGTAAATGAGCCCTAATTACACTTTCTGTTTGTCTTGGAGATTTCCCCTCACTTCCTGTTGTGAAATACTTTGCCAGCAGGAAAGGAAGCAGATAGTAGGTAAACCTGCCTGTATTCTTGCCCTTTCCCATTTTTATCCAAAACCAAGAAAAATAATTGGACATTTAAAACTGTCATGAAGCAAAAAACACCTTTTTGAAAGGCTTGAGTTGGACGGCGTTATACTGGACATCTGAGTTGCATATTCGTTCTGGGCTTAATTGGCTTCAAGAGGTATAAACCCAAAACCAAAATTGTAATATTTTGCAGTTTACCAATCCATGTGGTGGCTGCATTCGTTTTCTGCCACTTTGACGTAAACATTTCTCACATTTAAAGCAGTTTCACGCAGGCATTCTTTTGTGACACGTTTGCTTCCAGAGAATTTTTCTGTGATACAAATTAAATCTGCAGTTTCTGGCCTCCTGAAATTGCCTGGCTCTGCAGTTTTCCTTCTTTATGTTTGATACTCGGGCCATGTATACAGATCATAATAAAGTGGGAACTCCTAATCTGAATACTTGTGGTGCAGAGACTGTACTGGAGTCATGACAGCCAGCAAATTATACAACTGACCTTTCTTCAATGGCAGGGATCTTCCATTTTAGTTAGACTCTAATGCTTTGCTGATGGGGCCCCTGGCTGTTTGTCACAGCCGCTTGTTGAGAAGCACAATGTTCTGTTTAGGTCGGCTGCACCGTTGACATTCTGACACGTGCTGTTTGTGTATGACAGGAATCAGGAGGGTCGGTAGGAGACCAGACCAGCAGCAACAACCAACACCACCACCACAGCAGCCAACTTCACAGGCCCCCCTGGGCGAAGGGAAGCCCATCGACAGAAGGCAAACAGACAGGCGGCCTCCCCGCGAACGTCGTTTTGAGAAACCAGCTGAAGAGAAGGGTGAAGGAGGGGAATTTGCTGTGGACAGGTAAACCTTGTACTCCTGGGGAAAAAAAAAAGTTTTCAACATTGCTGTATGAGCAAATGTCATAAGGTTAAAGGATACGTTCACTTTAAAAAAGAAATAAATGCACATCTTTTTACCTGCCAAAAAAAAATTTGCTTTTTTTTTTTTTTTTTGGGGCCTGTAAACTGGAACCAACGATCTGCTGATCTCTGGTGCAATGCTTTAAAGGTTCCAATAAAAAAAAAAATGCACATTTTCTTTACCTGCAGATTGCTGGTGCCATACAGATCTTTCTATACATCTGTGTACCCCATATGGGCAGGCAGATTCACTGGCACAAAGAATCGATGAACTACCATGGCGCTCCACAGCTGTGATGGTTCATTTTATTAACTACAAGCCGACAGCCGTAAAGGATTTCAGGGCTTGTTCATTCAGAGCTGTGTGAATGATGCAGCAGTGTGAGCCGAGCCCTGCATGGCCACGCTGATTAAAAAAAAAGTGATCGTTAGTATGGAGAACTTCTCTCTGTACTGTCGTCACAGGGTAGGGTGGGGAGTGGCTGCGGCAGTGGGAACATGTAACCCGTTTCAAAAGTGAACTTATCCTTTAAAAGTGAATTCTGCTTAAAGAAAATTAGGGTTGTTTGCATAACCTCTTGAAAGCTTTTTTTAATCAGATATATTGTTTGAAAAATGTAGCGATAATGGTGTTTATTTTTATTTATCCCCCCCCCCCCTTATGCCGTAAAATCTGTTGTGTGTTTTTTGTATTGTTTCCATAAAATGCAGTCTAATGAATGTTGTTCCTGTACATTATTTCGCTTTGCCTTCCTAGCATTAGTAAAGTATTGTACTGCGTTAGCCTTTAATTCAGAATGTTTAGAGTTTAAAGCTTAAGTTGGCTAATATAGGATATTGCTTACAGGAGCAGTATAGCCAAAGCTCGTTTGGCTGTTCTGTGGATCACAGGAGTGCAGTTCGTTCAGCACTCCTATGACCCATTTTCAGCAGAGAGTGGACTGAAGTCCGCTGTCGGAGTCGGTCCAGGCTTGACAAAGTCATGACCATGGAGTCGGGATCCACCCAGATCCTAGGCCCAGCACCCGACTCAGCGAGCTGCTGAGAGCCTGAGCCGGCCTCAACCCGTCCCCTCCACAGCCCAGTGCTCCAGTGAGCGAAGAGAGCTGAGAACTGAGCGATTGGCTGTGTTCGATTGCTTGGTTCTTGATGATAGAGGTGCCAGGGGACAGATGTAGTATCAGAGCGATGCTACATCCTCCTAGGTAAATGATTTAAAAAAAATACTTATTTTTAAAGATGTAAGCTTTTTAGTTGTGCCTTGGATGCCATTTCAGCCTTTGACGTATGCATAAACAAGGGATCTAAGAGGCCTCGAAAGCTTGCATCTTTTAATACCTAAAGCTATCCAATGAAGGATATTGCTTCAAACTTTGCCTTCACAAATACCAAATTCACTATATGTTCCCATAACGTGGTTTTGCTCCTTTAGGCCTGATTCACACCTAATGCATTTTTAGTGCATTTTGCAGATTTGCACTACAGAACATGTTCCATAGGACACCATGCTAAATGGACTGTAGTGGAAAGCTGCAAAAAGCACTAAAAATGCATAGGTGTAAATCAGGCCTTAATCCTGTGGCAGGACTCCCAACACTCACAAATGCGGCCTTGCATCGGCTGCAGTAATCTTAAACTCTAGTGTCATTTAGCCGCAACATTGGGCAATGCATTAATCGTCGCCAAACCTCACACAGCACTACTGTGCTCATTTTGTGCCTCGTAAATGCGTGACTAGCATTTGCCACACCCACAAGTCAATCAGTTAATCCCAGTGACATGCTTCTCCAGGAATCCAAATGCAAGAGATCAAGGAAATGTAGTTTCACAAGAAACTTCCCAGGCTTCCAGATATATATTAGCACTGTATAGCCAGCCCAACATTGCCTAGTGAATTGGGGGCTTTGATCTGAACTCACAACAACGTTAAAGAATCAATTTGTTGAGGCAAGTGATTTCTTGTAGGAACTAACTTTGTTGGCTGGGGGGGGGGGGACTGAAGTGTAATACATGCCTATAATGCCGTCTCATGTTTCTCGCTCTCCCCTATCAATACGCAAATATAAATTTTCGATTAAATTTTGTTTTCAAGGAATACCTCTTTTGAAACCCAGTGATGTCCTCACTGGGGTCTGTCTGCTGGTCTGTGCTTCGAGTCTGGTCAGAGAGACCGGAAGGCTCCTGTTTGCACAGTACCATGCATCAGATCTTTCAAGATTATTTTATGAAAGAGCATATGCCTGGCATCTTTTAAACATAAGTGCTGCAGACTATAGTTGTATAGTCTTTTAATCATTTGTCTGAGCATGGATGTCAGGCATTTTGTTCTGAACTATATCACTCAATCATCAAATGATAGCTGACAGCTGTGAGAAACAATGATCACATTGATCAGGTGGAGAGGGGATTGATGAATGAGGTGGTCAGACAGGAAATTAAGGTTGGCTCATGAATTCTGCTGCAGCTTCAAAGGATTAAATTATGGAGGTGAGTCAGTGGAGCTCCAGGTGAGCAGAGATGGGAAGAGAGGGATAAAAAGCCACCAGAGATCCTCCTAAAGAGTAGTATTCAGTTGCACATATGGGAAAAGTATAAAGTTGCTGGATACCCATCCTAGGATCAAGCAACCTATTGCATGTGGAGAATAACTGTCTCCACGCGGAGGATACTAAGCTAAGCAGTGCAATAACTTCTCCGCTGGATGTGGAAACCTTGCAAAAAGATCTGATCAAATGAATGGGTTGGGCAACTACATGGCAAAAGAGGTTAACGGTAAAATAATGCATTTGGGTGGCAAAAATATGAATGCAATCTAAACATTGGGGGGAGAACCTCTGAGGGTCCTAGTAGATGATAGGCTCAGCAATGCCAAGCTGCTGCTAACAAAGCAAACAGAATATTGGCATTTAAAAGGGGATCAACTCCAGAGATAAAATAATTATCCCGCTCTATAAGACTCTGGTCCGGCCGCACCTGGAGTATGCTGTCCAGTTCTTGGCATCAGTCCTCAAGAAGGATGTACTGGAAATGGAGCGAGTACAAAGAAGGGCAACAAAGCTAATAAAGGGTCTGGAGGATATTCGTTATGAGGAAAGGTTGGGAGCACTGAACTTATTCTCATCTGGAGAAGAGACACTTGAGAGAGGATATGATTTCAATATACAAATACCGTGCTGGTGACCCCACAATAGGGATAATACTTTTTTGCGGAAAGGAATTTAACAAGACTCGTGGCCACCTATTAAAATTAGAAGAAAAGAGGTTTAATCTTAAACTATGTAGAGGGTTCTTTACTGTAAGAGTGGCAAGGATGTGGAGTTCCCTTCCAAAGGCGGTGGTCTCAGCGGGGGGCATCGATAGTTCCTTGAACCTATTAGATAAATGCCTGAACCACCACAACATACAGGGATATACAATGTAATTCTGACATATAATTACACACATAAGTTGGACTTGATGGACTGTTTTTTTTTTTTTTTACCTCACCTACTATGTAACTGTGTGGGTGGTAGCACTTGATGCTTGCCAGGGTTTTCCAGAAATTCTTGCATCGTGCTAGGTTGCGATCTGGTGAACAATCGTAAAAAAAAAAAAAAGCCACAAAATAGGTTACTTAGGTTGAAAAAAAAAAGTCCATCTACTTAAACCAACAAAAAAAATTAAAGTTCTTCCAAGTGGATTCTTCAAGGAGGTTGGTATTGATCATAAAAACACCCCCAACGCGTTTAATGGCCACTTTGTCAGGAAAAAATTGTACAGTACACCTTCAATAGGTGTGTGTATTCCTTCACCCCGGAGTATAGTGCTTGCATAAAGAAAAAGACCGACCACCTTGTAGAATCCACGTGGAAGCACCTTTTTACTGAATGGACGTCCCTGCAGATTGTAGAGTTGCAGGGAATGGAGAGTAATTGATTTCAACAAGGGAGAGGACTTTGCTACAAGTGTGGCAAGAGAGTTAAGATTGAGGCACAGCTTTAAATCTAGTCTTTCAAATAGCCTTTAGTTGTATTTTAAGAAAAATGTTACTGAAGGTAAAAAAAAAAAATATATGTACGCCTTACTCTATTCTCTATAGTATGTGAATCGATTATTACAGTTGGCCCATTACCAGCAGGACAGTAAGTATCCACTGCATTTTTTGCAATGGGATTCTATTTTTTTTTTTTTTTTTTCGCCCTCTCAAATGGTAGCATAGTAGCTTTAACACTTGCTGTTTTTTTGTATACTCCTATTTTCATCTTTCCCCTCCAGGCCTATTGGCGAAAGACCTCCCCGTGGTCGTGGCGGCCCCGGTGGAAGGGGACGTGGCGGCCGTGGACGTGGCATCGGCAGGGGTGATGGCTTTGACTCTCGTGGCAAACGTGAATTTGACAGGCATAGCGGAAGCGACCGAGCGTAAGTGGATTTTGTTTTTTGCTTTTCTTGTTGTGTTCCCGATACTCCTTCTCAAACACTGACAATGTAACTCATTTTTGTTAGTTCTTCTTTCAGTGGCCCGAAGCATGAGGACAAGAGGGGAGGAAGCGGATCTCACAACTGGGGAAATGTTAAGGATGAAATGAGGTTGGTTGTAGTAGCTTGCGGTTACCTTTTTATTCCTTCTGCTTGTACACTAAGTGGAGATTTTAAGTTTGTAAAAATACTTTGGGCTTGCAGGGGTATAGAATAGATCTGTTTTGGTGTGAGGGTTTTTTTTTTTTTGTGTGGTGTTGGAAAATTACTCTTGCATGATTGAGTGGACAGTTTCGGTGGATTAGCTGCTATAAATATCTAGTATTGGGAGACCAGGTTATGTTAACGCTTATAGTGGACCTTTCCCTAAAATCTGCCGTTTGACTCTCTAAAAGGGATTCATTAGAATGGTTTCATATGAGCTATTAAAAAATATAATTGCATCATACAGGTCTTGATTAGAAGCAGCAGTGCGCATCTTACCTGACAGTGCCTTAGGCACACTGTTGTAGCATCATAGGATTATCATGAAGGGAGGGTTGCGTAGGAATAGCTGTCTGTTAGCCTGAACCTCCACTAATATGGTTGCTGATAGCAAGAGTCAGCTACACAGTGCTGTTGAATGGAAGAAGTACACCTATGAAAAAAGGCAGCTGAATGCTGCCTACTGTCAGTGTCCTATCATCATTCCCAATAAATAGACTGGTCTTGCACTGTTTTAAAAGGTAAGGTTGCCAAAGTCTGGTCATTGTCAGACTTGGCGTTTGCTTTCTCACCTGATGAGCAGGTGTAATGCACATTAGATGAAGCACTTCATAGAAGGAGCTGTCAATCCTACAGAGATTTTCCAGCATGTGAAAATATCTGCGAAGTGGCTGCTACATGTCCTGCTTGTTACATTCGATCTAGTCTGTTAAGGTATGGCTACCCGATGTCAGTGTAGGCTGAATACCACAAGGTTTTGTTCCTTTTCAGATTTTGGGGTTTAAGTAGCCGCAATCTACCTTACCACGGCCAATACCACGGGTTTAAAGCTGATCTCCAGCTTTTGTTACACTGGCCTTTCATAGAAAGCAATGTGTTCTATCAATGAATACAAATCCTTCCTCTGGCTTGGTCAGAGAGGTGTGCTGATGTGACAGCCTCTTGTTTGGGAGCCACGTCACATGACCGCACAATTGTCAGTTAAAGCGACGCAGTGCCGAATTGCAAAAAGTGGTCTGGTCTTTGACCAGCAAAATGGTCCGGGGCTGAAGTGGTTAAGGAGCTCTTGACATTAGAGCTTCCCGATTATTTTTATTTTCTCACTGTCTTTAGCTGTCACAATGGTTGTGATTGGGAGCCCCATCCTACAGGCTTCTAAACATAAAAAGTGACTTGGAGCGGTCGGTGACAACAGTCACAGGACTGGAGGCACACAATTGATAACAACAGGCATCTGGCTGCAAGCACACCTATGCTGCCACAATGGCACTTTTTTTTTTTTTTTATTATTATTCGATATGTCCTCCTGTTCTCCAAAGATACTACAGAGCAGAGCATATCTGCTGGAGGCTAGAAAGGCTAGAAACCACAGGTTGGAGGTGGGAAATAACAACGGGGTGTATTAAATGTTATGAGACAAACAAATCTAGGCTGGTTCCAGTGCTAACCCACCCTTCTCACAATGCCAATCACCTGGCAGATGTAATTTTGTTGCTTTAAAACATGGTGCCACTGGCTCAGAACAAATGTACAGATAAGGAATTGTTAATCTAATACATTTTTAAGGTCAGTGACTCAAAGTCAGTGGGTGAGCATAACCACCAGGTAACTAGCAGCTATAGGCATCACTCCAGTATCGGTATGTTAGAGCCGGTGATAGGCTGTAATAGTAATCGGAGCGGATTAATTGGATTCCCGCCTCCTTCCACGGCTTTCCCCGTCCCACCGGGAGACCTGGCCAGACAGCCAAGCAAAGGCAGGATACAGTATACTGGAAGTGATGACATCCTTCGGGAACCATGGGCACCAGCTTTTAAAAAATCTAAAGCATTGAAAATCACTGATCTTGGTGTTTTTTGAATGCTTTTAATTGTAGAAGAGGGATTTGGGGTCTGGTGAACCCAGATCTCTCTAAAGATTAAAAAGTACCTGTCACTGCCTATTGCTGTCACGAGAATGTTTACATTCCTTGTGACAGCGATAAAAGTAAAATAAATTCATTCAAGTAAGTTATTTTAAAAAAACAAACGTAAGTGCCTTCGTCCTCCTATACTCGCACGCAAAGGCAAATGCACGTGTCTTTCCCGAACTCACCTAAACAGCGATCATCCCACACGTGAGGGATCGCCGCAAATGTTTGATGGGCAGTAATTCTAGCACCAGACCTCATCTGTAAATCTAAAGTGGTAACCGGTAAAGGCTTTTTTTTTTTAAAGTGGCTGGGGTGGGACAAGTTTTAGGGGAGTCTGTTTAGTCTTGCCTAGGGAAACGCAAAAAACAAAATGCACCACTGATGGTAAGCATAGAATCCATTGCCAGTATCTGAGCATTGCAGTTGGCCTTTCTATGTTGGTGGTTTTGCTTTTTTGCTCCGCTTGTGCCCTGTAGCATTCCATACGTTTCTGCTGGTGTTGGTGGCACCCTGAAGTCTGAAGTTTTGGGCTGATAAGCACTGGCTGTGCAGCATGATAAGCTTTCTCCCCATATTAAGCCTGTTGAAGAGAATCTGTTGGCAGCCATAGACAAGTTATCTAGTATGAAAATGTTGCTGTCTCTCTCATGGTCAAGCATCCAGGGGACAAAAGTGTTCACTGTACTATTTAGTGTGATACAGAAAATCATTCAAATCTTTATAGCACAATTATAAAGAAATATTTATAAAAGTCACATTATGCAATGAGTTGGGGAAAGTGGATAGGCAGTGCTGGATCCTAGTGTGGTCACATTGGTATTCATATCCAGTAGTAGTAGTATTGTAGTGCTTGTACTGGTCACGGGGCTGACAGCTTTTACCCTCCAGAGAATTCCCACGGTATTCTTGGTTTGTAGATCCTCAGCACGGATTACCAGTGCAAATAGTGATTACTCCCATATGGAGTCAGATAAAAGATTAAAAGAAGGCCAATGCATTTCAAGGGTCCACACTTGCCACTTTCATCCGTGCTTAAAGAGGAGCTCCATTCTTTTTTTTTTTTTTTTTTTAAACCAGCTGCTACAAATACTGTAGCTGCTGACTTTTCATATAAGGACTTTTACTTGTCTTCAGCTCCAGTGATGTTGGCTCAAGAGCAGGTTCTTCAATCTGCTTTGGGTGCAGGCTCCGGCACCTTTACTAGGCCATCAGGCTTCACAGCCTATTGGCCTGCGCATCTGCAAGTCGCACTGTTTTCTGAATGGTCCCACCTTCTGTTGGGACCTGCGTGTGTCATAGAAGGCAGCGGAGAGGAGGGGCCGGACATACTCTTGGATCGCTGCAGCAATCTTATCTGGGAGCGAGAGCGGTACCTGTCACCACCCCCCAAAAGTGCCAAATGTGTCACGGGGGGAGGGGGGGTGAGCAAGCAGAGCTTCCCTTTTTGGGTGGAGCTCTGCTTTAAAGATACAAGACCATGTATATGCCAGACCAGTGGCTGATGAGTCCTGTGCATATTATACCGGTCAAACTAGTTTTAACATTGTTCCCTTAATGATATTAAAGTCTTGGGTGTTTTTTTTTTTTTTGTTTAAAAATAACAAATGTTATACTTATCTGCTCTGCACATTGGTTTTGCACAGAGCAGCCCAGATCCCTCTCTTCCCGGGTCCCTCTTTGGTGCTCCTGGCCCCTCCCTCCTACCAAGTGTCCCCACAGCAAGCAGCTCTATGTCCATTCAGAAATGGAACCATGGCTTGGCCCCGCCCCTTATCTCTCCTCATTGGCTCACTGACTTTGACAGCGGGAGCCAATGGTGCCTGCTTCTGTGTCTCTGCCAATATGGAGGGAGAGTCCCAGACAGCCAATGCTCTCGTGCAACATCACAGGATCAAGATGGTGCTGAGCTCAGGGAGCTGCTGCACACAAGTATTTTTATCTTAATGCATTAAGATTAAAAAAAAAAAAAAACCTCGAATCACTTTAATGTTCTCAAAGTGTTTACTGAAAAAATGCATTGATGATATACTACTATAGCCCCAATCTTCTCCCCTTCCCCTCTTCCGGCATGGACTAGAGTGATTCTGATTGGTCAAATCTCCTAATCCACTGAATGGGCTGCATGAGATCTCGCTACCTCTCGAGACGCAAGTACCATGGGGAAGGTTTACGGTGTTCTCCTTTTGCATTTTTTTCTGTAAAGGTGAAGTAACTTAAGTCCTATACATTGTTCCCATCTTTAAGCCCCAATGCAATGGGAAAATTTGGTTTCCTGAAATGTTTGCTTCCTCTTTTTTTTTTTTTTTTTTTTTTTTTCTACTTGACCTTACATTGGAATAAAATTGTGTCTGGACTCTTAGTTTGTGGTGTGGCACTTCAGTTATAGTAAATAGAGCATATTTACCATTCAGCTGTTCCCCAGAGTATGCACTCTGTCTGTCGCAGTCATACCGACACTAGTGCCAGTTTATCAAACAGTGTTTGGCGTAAAGCATATACGACGCAGGAATAAACTATATGCAGGGAGTGAGTCTGGGGGAGGGGTAGGGGGACCCATTTCCTCAAGGCAAAGAGCGCTGCTCAAATGGCCTCTAAACTACCCATAGATGAAGTACTCTTCTGTATAATGTGCATCTTCTTCTTTTTTTTTCCTTGTACTTTATCTGCCGCATGAGCACAATTTATGAATTGTGAAGTCAAGTGCTGCACTTGCACCACACCCAGCGTGTCATTCAGAGATAATTTCACATGAAGCAGTTGAGTAGCCACTTTTCTGTAGTGTAAGTGTGTTTTTTGGCAGGGGATTGGTCATAACATTATGATAGGGTGCTGGACTTTGTTGGAATTTGGCTCGTTGAGCGTTTTTAGTTTACAAGCTGCAAGCAAAAACTCTCAGGTGTGAAAGGGGCCTCAGTGATTGCTGCATGTCGCAAAAGATGCAAGAATTAGACATCAAGTCGCGGTCCGTATACAGCATCCGCTGTCCGAATCTGATTGGACAAGCGTTTTAACATCCGTTTGTGTGTGTTATCTATGCAATTTTTATTGACTAGAATGTCCATTTGTCAACTTGGGAACACACTGCTATGGTGCTCAGACACGCACAGGGATGGCCTCTTTTCTCTACCTGACAACAAACTATTTGGTAATCTGTCCATGCAGACAAAGGCATCTGTGGGCAGGTCCCAACTTCATCACAATCTTGCCCAAGCCTGATCCGGCTCTGTGATGTCGGCAGACAGCGGACTTCAGCCCACTGTCTGCTGAAAACAGGTCACAGGAGTACAAAACGTATCTGTTTTCCTGTGATCCATAGAAGTACAGCCAAACGCGCTTTGGTTTTACTTCTACTTTAACCACTTCTCGCAAAACAACGTACCCGTACATCGGTATTTTGAAGCTAAATAACGGGGGTTATGGCAGCAGCTGGCTGCCATAACCCTGGTATTTTCAGGGAGCGCCATGCGTTTCTCTTTTACTGCTTGCCAAGCAGCCGCCCCAGTTTTACTGTGGCAGAATGGCACGGCTGGGTGGGTGAAACAACGTTGCCTTAGGTCGCTTCGCCTTTTGGACACTAGGGGCGCGTGTGCTGCAACCCATGATCGCTCGTGACAGCGAGTACCGGGATCTGTGTGTAAACACAAATCGTGGTTCTTTCAGGGGAGTAGAGTCAGATTGTGTGTTCAAGTATATCTTTCCACCTCCCTCCCTCGACAGTCCCATCCCCCCTACAATTAGAACACATCTAGGGAGCACAGTTAACCCCCTTGATTGCCCCTAGTGTTAACCCCTTCCCTGCCAGCGGCATTTATACAGTAATTTGGTTCCTTTTTTATATAGCACTGATCACTGTATAATTGTCAAGTGTCCAATTTGTCTGCTGCAATATCGCAGTCCCAATAAAAATCGCAGATTACTGGCATTACTAGTAAAGAAAAATAATAATGCCATAAATCCATCTCCTATTTTGTAGACTCTTTACCAAACCAATATATACCTTATTGTGATATTTATTTATTTTCTCCTTTTTTAACAAAAATATGTCGAATACATGTCGGCCTAAACAAGGAGAATTTTTTTTTTTTGTGGGATATTTAGTATAGCAAAAGATATTGTGTAGTTTTGATTCTAGCGCAAAAATAAAAACCGCAGAGGTGAATCTAATGACCCCAGAAGAAAGCTCTATTTGTGGGGGAAAATATGTCAATTTTGTTTATTGTACAGCGTTGGATAGCCGCGATTGTCAGTTAAAACGACGCTGCCGCGTATTGCAAAAAAAAAAATGGCGTGGTCATTGAGCAGCCAAATCTTCCGGAGCTAAAGTGATTAAGATAAAAGTGGTCTCGGCCACAAATTTGCCGCAAGATCACACAATGGCGGGAGAAGTGCCATGGCGGGAGAAGTGCCCCCTCCCCTGCTTACCAAACCCACCGGTAGCGGCGGAGACTATCTCGTCCTTTCCCGGGGAAGATTGCCACTGCTCGGCTCCATAGCATGGAAGGCCGAATGCGGCGTCAATTCCGCCCATAGCTCTTAAAGGAGAATTGTTTTTATTTATTTTTTGCGTTTAGTGTAATCTCATATTTAAGAGTTCCTGTTATGCTTTTTTTTTTTTTATTTATTTATTTATTTATTTATTTTCTATTACAAGAGATGTTTTCATACAAAAAGTTAAATATAAAAAACATTGAAGGCCCCCCTCCTGTCCCGACAAGCTTGCGCACAGAAGCGAACACATACATGAGTAGCGCCCGCATATAAAAACTGTTTAAACCACATGTGGGGTATCGTGACGACGTTGGAGCGAGAGCAATAATTCTAGCCTTAGACCTCTGTAACTCAAAACTGTAAACCTGTAGAAATTTTTAAACTGATTGAAAGGATCATATTTTTGAATACCTATTCATAGCCTGTGCAACATATTATCTTTTTTAGTCACTTCAGAGCCCCATAAAAGTTATTGGGCTCTTTTTAACATGAAAGCTGATCTCCAGGTGCAAAATATTAATACCAAACTCCCAGCACCAGCCATGAGTTTGCTTTAACCCTTGAATACAAGATGTTTTATAAATGCACCTTAGTAGACAAGGCACTCAAAGCCCAACTCCAGGAATTGCAAAAAAAAAACTGTTCAGGACAGGGGTGACCGCACTGCAAGGGTTAAATGCTTAATAGTCGAGGAGTAAGATGTAGTACCACCTCTTCTAAAAGCACTTGTTGTGTCTGTTTAGTGGCACTCTGAGTTGTCGAGGAAGAGGAGATAAATGCACTGCTTTTGGGTGAAGAGTTGGCGACATGTGCCGTACTGCTTCAATCGGTGGTGTGACATTTTTTTAGGCCAGTTTTTTTTTTTTTTTTTTCTAATCTCTTGACACCAGATATCTCTGTCTAGTGTTTTGTTGGGCTAAATAAAGTTGTAAGTAAACCTGTTGTAGGTAAGTTACAGGTTCCCTCTATAGTTGGCTCTGTAAACATTCCTTAGGAGGGTGCCCGGCCTGTAGGTTGCTTGAAGGTTAGGGGACTTGTAGTGTTGGTTAAAAAACCCACCAACAGTATATCAACTTTTTTCCTTAATGAGCAAAAGTTGCTCTACCCTGGATGCCCATGATGCAGTAATGGTGGGAGTGCATTACCCTCCTCCGCCTGTATTGGCATGGGACAGCTCCAGAACATGCACCATTTTACCAGGGCTCTTCTGAATGGATAGAGGACATGGGAGAAGGACGTTCTAGGGGGGAGGGGTGCTGCAAGGAGAGATGTATAGAATATCTATATATATATATATCTATATATATATATATATAGATAGATAGATAGATATAGATAATCTCTATCTATCCTCTATATCTCTCTATATCTCTATCTATCTATCTATCTATCTATCTATCTATCTATCTATGTCTATCTAAATATAATTACATGTTAGGCTTTTAAACTATCTGACCCATTGTATAGCATTGTTTAACCAGTTCAGCTCTGGAAGGTTTAACGGCGGCAATCAGTGACGTAGTGAGACTGTGACATTGCAGTGGACAAATCGGACCCTTAACTGACATTTTTGGGGATCAGTGCTAAAAAAAAAAATTTGCACTGTCACTGTACTAAGGACACTAGCAGGAAAGGTGTTGTCAGGGGTGTTCAAAGGGTTATATGCATTTCTGGGCAGTGCCTACTAGCTGGGGGGAGGTGCGTTGATTGGGGGAAGGTAAAGATTTATTTTCCTGCTTAGCAGGAATACAGGATCAGTTACATTCTCCTCCACAGAATGACAGTCTTGTCTTTCTATAGGAAGACCGCCGTCTTGCCTGTTTCCCAAATGATCGGCGGACATTGCTTCTGCCAGACCCACAGATTGGCTCCTGCTGTGTCCAATCACAGCGGGAGCTTTTAACAAAGCACTTCCATAATGTGAAACGCGTCAACCTACCTGCATTTCACCTGTCTGTACCCACCCAGTGCTTTTAATATTTATGCTTCAATAAAGACTGTATACTTTCTGTGTGGGTGTGCTTCCGATTCACTGTTCCATGTTTTCTGCTGCAGTGGCAGGGCGTGCACCCCACATCACAGAAGCAACATTCAAATGTGTTATTGATTGCATCCTCTTCCCCCCTCTAACCTAGTTTACATCACATTTATTTTTAAAGTGTCACCATGCCACGAGTGTGCGCAATTTCAAAGCGTGACACAATTTTTCAGACAACAATTGAAGCCAGAGATGGCCAGCTGCATAGCATTTTGCCCACTTGGCTATTTCCCCAAAAAAGGGAGGGAATTGCAGTCTGCTTACATAATTTGTAATAAAAACATCTTCGCCATTCTGAAGCTTCCCTCCAACCACTTTGCATATTTTATATATACTGTGATTCTGTACTTGCCAAATGCTGCAGGAATTTCCCTCCACTGAGTCTGGCTGCAACCATTTTAATTGTGGGCAGCTAATGCTGCTGCCTGTTCACTTCCTGGATTTACACAGAGGCACGCCTCCAACCATACAGCTCTCATTGGCCCTCTTATGACCCATTCCTTCTAGGCAAACTCACAAGTGAGAGAGCTGTGCATGTCAAAAGCCTAGGCTTTTTTTCAGACAAGAAACAGGAAGTGGGCTGTATAAGGGATTTACTGCCAGAAAAAAGTTTTACTATCCAAAGTTAAAACAAGGACAGAAGATTTAATAGATGGAAAAAAAGGACTTGAGGTCGGCTTTATTTTTTTTTTTTTTCAGCTTCAAATCAAAATCCTGAAGCTTGTTTGTAGTGTTCTGGTTTGCCTATTACAGATGCAGAAAATGCCATTTTTTTTTTTTTTCTATTTTAAAAATAAAAACAAACCCTGAAATTTCACCCCTCTGTAATTTTCAGTGAAATGGACCAGTCGACAGTCACTGAGGAACCAACTGAAACCGAAGATCAACCCGTGGTAGACTCCGAGAACAAGTAAGTCTTAATACTGAGATTTCATTTGCTTACGTTTTGCCTCCCTGGTTCATTCTTCACCACGTCTCATGAAAATAACTTAAAGCTTTTTTTCTTTCCTTATTTTATAACCCTTGTTGGCCTTATATCATCACTGCATCTGTTTTCTGTGCAATGGGGGCAGATCATGGATAGGAGGGGCTACACATAGCTTCCTGAAAATGGCATATGATTCTGAGCCTTGATTGAAAACTTAAAGCGGAATACCATTATTTTTTTTTTTTTTTATGGCACCCGATCTGCTGTAAATTCAATACTCTAGTAATAAATTTGCCATTTTTAAGTACAACTTTTTTTTTTTTTTTAATTAGGCCCATTAGCCTAGCCGACTAGGACTCTTTGAGGATAAGGAGCTGCTGGCTACCCAGCATGCACCTCCTGATTTTGCTCATTCTACCAGGGCATAGCGCAGGAATAATTTCTTGTTGCCATCACAATGGGTGGCTATGGAGGAAGTGCCCGCCCCGTTACAGCAATGCAGTCCGGAGGCGATGCCCACTGTCTCCTGGGAATGACGACTCGCATCTCCTAGGAGCAGAGGCACCACTGGAAATGATGTGTATCGACGCGGCCCGAAGGAGAAAGAATACAGGAGACACCCTAGCAACCAGCCAGTAGGCAAATAAGCCACATGTTCAACTTGCAGGAATGTACTGATTGAGATAAAGATTAAATTATTGGTGGAACTCTGCTTTAAATCCAATAGATGAAAGGGGGTGGGCCAGTGACTGTCAGGCTGGGGAGGAAAGGGCTAGATAAGAGGTAGGCCAACTTGGGACACCAGCTGTGATGAAACTACAAATCCTGTCAGACATTGCAAGATGATGGCCACGGGGTAATACTCCCCAGAGGCATAAGCATGATGGGATTTGTTGTTCCATCACAGCAGGAGTTTTGAGGTTACCCAAGTCTAGGCTAATCATGAATGTCCTCCAGCCAGGAAATTTGGTGAACTTTATCTGAGTTGCTTCTAATGAAGCTCAGTGTCTAGTAATACCAAAATAAGTCATTTCAGTATGGGAGAAGAGCCTGAAAAACTGCAAGACTTAAGGTAAGGCTGGACATCCGATTTAAAAGAATGAGATTAGTGTGTGGTTTTATTTTTTTATAATCATTTTTGCCTAGCTGGATGCAGATGCTGCTTCCGTCCCCCGCCAGCTCTAACACGGAACCGAGTGATCGAACACCGATCGCTCAGTTCTTGCAGCTTCCTGAGCAGAAAGTGGCTGTCAGTCAGCCGCTTTCTGTTCGGCCACCCTCACACACTGGAGGAGGGCTGGGGAAGGGGGCGAGAGTGGCCAGCTCAGACCCTCGGTCTGCTAAGCCTGGTGACGGTCCAGGCATGCGGGTGGATACCATCTTTATTGTTGCAATCTTGTCTGAGCCTGGACCGGCTCTGTGATGTCAGCGAACAGTGGGCTTCAGCCTGCTGTCTGCTGAAAACGGGTCACAGGAGTGCAGAACGATCTGCACTCCTGTGGTTCACAGGCAAAGTACAGCTAAACTAGCTTTGGCTGAACTTCTCCTCTTTTAAATACATTTGGGGGTGATTTGCTAAAGGTATAGAGTCTGTGCAGTTGCTCTAGATCTGAGGGGAACATGCAAGGAAGATAAACTGCATTTTTGCTTGCACATGATTAGATGATTGCGATCAGCAGCACTCCACCTGTTGCTGCAGCACTCAAATTTAGAGCAACTGCACTTGCAAAAAAAATAAAAAATCAATACCAAGCTCCCACCACCAGCCATGAGCACTTTTTTTTATTTATTTTTATTTTTTTACACCCTTGAATACAGGATGTTTATAAATGCACCTTAGTAGACAAGGGGATCAAAGCCCAACTCCAGGAATTACAAAAAAACTTCCCTTTTAGTGGGGGAGGGGGTTGTTCAGGACAGGGGCCCCACTGCAAGGATTGAATGCTTCTCACTTAGAGGATGAGGAGTAAGAGGCAGTTCCACCTCTTCTAAAAGCACTTGTTGTGTCTGTTTAGTGGCACTCTGAGTTGTCGAGGAAGAGGAGATAAATGCACTGCTTTTGGGTGAAGAGTTGGCGACATGTGCTGTACTGCTTCAATCGGTGGTGTGACATTTTCTAGGCCAGTGTTTTTCATCACTAGACACCAGATATCTTTTGTGTCTAGTTTTTTTTTTTTTTTTTTTTTTATTCTGGTGGTCAGTTTTCTGCATATTTAGTTGTATTGTGAAGAGGTTCCAGATATCTCCTATAGGTGCTTCCTTCACCAGGCACCATGTGAAGATGCATTATCGGCATATGGGATCACTGTCCCCATTCTTTAACTGACTTTTTTTTTTTATGTTCAAGGGAAAACGAGGTGGAAGAAGTTAAGGAAGAAGGACCCAAGGAAATGACCTTAGATGAATGGAAGGCAATGCAAGACAAAGCACGCTCCAAAGTTGAATTCAACATCCGAAAACCAAACGAAGGTGCTGACGGCCAGTGGAAAAAAGGCTTCGTTCTTCACAAATCCAAGAGTGAGGAGGTAATGAGCGAGGAGGTAATGATCTGTGCTACACATATGGTAGGCATTATGGTTATATTACATTTGCTGTGTGCTTGCGGACAAGCTGCTCAGAACTCTTTGACATTCTGAAATGATTCTTCATAGGACTCGGGGTTACTACAATGCCAAAATTAAGCAGAATGAGATTCTAGCCAGGAGCAGCTTGTTCTAAATGCTTGCTTGTTTGTGGATATAGTAGATTTTGCATGAGAAGGTGTCGGGGTTCCAATCTGCGTGTGCTATTCAAATTAACCACTTACCTACTGGGCACTTTTACCCCCTTCCTTCCCAGGCTAATTTTTGAGCTTTCAGCGCTGTCACATTTTGAATGACAATTGCGCGGTCATGCAACACTGTACCTAATGACATTTTAATCTTCTCATAATATATATATATATATATATATATATATATATATATATATATATATATATATATAAAATTATTTTTTTTTATTTATTTTTTTGGGGGGGGTGTATTTCATAATCACTTTTTTTTTTTTTTTTGTTAAAGACAAATTTGTATTCTTTCATTATTTATTAGTTATTGTTTGTTTATTATGTTATTTATTATTTAATTTGTGTGTATATATTTATATTTTTTTTATTTTTATATATTAACTTTCTTTTGGGGGTATTTCATAATCACTGTTTTTTTTGTTAAATACAAATTTGTATTCTTTCATTTTTTGTTATTAGTTATTGTTTATTATGTTTATTTGTTATTTATTATTATTAATTTTTCATAGTTCTAAAATTTTGCAAGCGGGTATGTTTTCCTCCTTCACTGTGTGCTGATGGGTTGGCACTGGTGGACAAATGTTGGGACCAATGTTCCTTCAGGAGCCGGTTATCGGCTTTATTCTTTTCTCCTCCAACTGTCAGCATGGGGGGGGACCCTCTAAACTGCTTCTGTTTACATCGTGTGATCACCTGTCATTGGCTGACAGCTGATCACCTCGTAATGGGCAACTGTGATTAGCCCTCTATGCTCCTTTCACACGATCGGCCGATCAGATCTGCCAGTTCGTTTTTCAGGCGGATCCGAGCGGGTGTCTTCTATGGTCAAGCGCGCTGACACCCGCCTGCCATCCCATCTGACACGATCCGCTGAAAACGGACAGATGGCGATATGTTTGATCAGATGTAAATGGACAGGCAGTCTGTTTTTCATCTGATCTCCCCATAGAGGAGAGTGGGGCTCCGACAGGTCCGTCTGCACAGTGAGATGGACCTGTTATCCTGCCTGCTCAGCGGTGAAAGGGGCCTTACCCCAATATGTGATCAGCCGAAGGGCTGGGCGATTAGAGTACACCACAAGCGAGGGAGTACGTCTATGGACACCCTCCCTGCATTGTAAGCTCGCACTGTAGCAGTCATTTGGCTATATTCTATTTTTATTTTACAAACTCCCACTAATCTTCCAGAAATTCTCCACTCCAATCACACAGTAATGTCCGCAGATTAAATAACAAACATATACTTAAAGTCCACATTTATCAATGAGTTAGCGTGACTCAATATGCTCTACCAAACGGTGCAGTAGAACGTTAAGGGGTTAACCTACTCTGGCATGGTTTTGCACAGAACTGCCTTGATCTTCCCTTTGGGTTACCCCACCGATGCTCCTGGCCCATCCTTCCTGCTGAGTGTGCCCCCATAGCAAGCAGTTTGTTATGGGGGCTCCCAAGCCGGTGCTCTGTGTCCATTCACACATGGCGCTTGGCCCTGCTCTCTCCAGCCAGTGAGGAGTAAGAGACCCCGGGAAAGCTGCTCTTGTGCACATCTCTGGATTGAGATGGGGCTCAGGTAAGTATTTGGGGGAAGGGTTGCTGCTGCACACACGTTTTTTACCTTCATACATAGAATGCAGTAAGGTTTAAAAAAAAAAAAAAAAATCAGCCTTTACAACGACTTTAAGGTGGGCATTGGTTAGCATTATCCTGGTGACTTTGCATTTACAGAAGAAAACTGCTCAGATAAGTAGCCCTGTGACCAACTGATGGATTGCACATGGCAGGACATTAGGCGATCTGCCTACCTAAAAAAAAAAAAAATGTTCACTATAGACAGTGTTAAAAGAAAAGTATAGCCAAAGCTCGTTTTGCACTCCTGTGACCCGTTTTTCAGCCGAGAGCGGACTGAAGTTCTCTGCTTGGGGAGCTGTCAGAACCGAGCTATCGGTGATGTCCAATCGCTCAGTTCTCAGTGTTGGATGCAGCATCAGACCGATTCTGCATCCACCTAGGTAAGTAGGATTCCAAAAAAATAATTCCTTTACTACTTTTAAATGGAATAGCCACTTATCAGAACCTCTTCCATAACCAAAAACTGCTGAGACCAAATCTTGCTCTTACCACGTTGCAATGTAATTTTTTTTTTTTTTTTTTTATGTTTTTTTTTTGAGTAGGTAGGATGCATGACAACTTTTCTCATTTTTCCAGGTTCATGCCGAGTCTGAAGGTTTGGATCACCATTTCCGTAAGCCTGCAAATGACATCACTTCCCAACTTGAGATTAATTTCGGAGATCTTGGCCGCCCCGGCCGCGGACGCGGTGGTGGAAGAGGTGGCCGCGGACGCGGTGGAAGGCCCAGCCGCGGCGGTAGAACTGACAAGGTAATTCAGTCTGCTGTGTGCTCGGACGTTGAGCCTGATCTGTGGA
The DNA here is from genome assembly GCF_037356315.1 of Lithobates pipiens. Lineage (NCBI taxonomy): Eukaryota > Metazoa > Chordata > Amphibia > Anura > Ranidae > Lithobates > Lithobates pipiens. The sequence goes on from NW_027507785.1 coordinate 311,502,065, forward strand.
AACTAGAGGTAAATACAAATGCTTTATTACTTGCCCACTCACTGTATTCTAGCTGTCATTTCTTCTACTGCTGGGCAGAAAACTAAAGCATGCCCCTGACTGCTTTACTCTATTTCCACTTTCTCTTTGCTTATGTTGTCAATGCATAATATTTCACTGTTTTATTCTCTCAATTCTTTAATGTGTAATAAAAAAAAAAAATGTATTACATCTGCAATATCTGAACATGTTTCTATGTTTATTTTGCAAACGCCCACTAATCTTCCAGAAATCCTCCACTACAATCACGCTTAGTAATGTCCGCTTTGTTCTTTTATCCTCTGCTGCGCTACAGTTCGCCCTTTGCTATGTAGAGGGGGAGGTGTTCTGTAGTCCAGCAGAGAAGTCGTCTGGCAGGCCTGATAACGCTTCTTGTGATTTCACTGCAACGCAGGCAGTGTCTTGTCAGTCCTAGCGGCAAGTTCCCAATCAATGGATTTCTGGCAGATCAGAAGGTATTTGCGTTCACAGCATTTTTTTAGAGACCCAAATTATGGGGGGAAATATACATGTATAGTAGATGGACTTTTTTTTTTAAGTATATCTGAGCAAACTACTTAGAATTTTTTTTTTTTTGTAAGTAGTTTGCTCAGATATACCTAAGATTTTTTTTATTTTTTATTTATTTATTTATTTTTTTTTATTGACCTACGTCTGCTCCAAGCTTTGTTCCTGCTAAGACTTCTAGAACTTAGTCATGGCTAGGGTGTTCTATGGCTGGTGAAATCCAAGTCGTTCCTTTCCTCAGGAGCAGAATGCTTCTGTCTGTCGGTAGCAGCCACATGACCCTCTAGCAGAGGTTCTGAGTCTTAATACTGGAGTGGTGGTAGGGGAGCATGTAAAAACCTTTTTAAAACTAAGGTCTTCAGTGTTAACAAATAACGAGTTGTAAAATATTGAATAATTGCATCACCACCATCATTGCAATGTTTGATGCATCTTGTTTACCGTGTCCCTCCCCCCTCCTCTCAGCTGCTATGTCCCTGTGCCTCTAAGGTCGGGTTCACATGTGTGGCTTCGGTTTGTAGTCCGGAGTCCAGTGCGTTTCTGTTCACAGATTCAGGTGCAAATTTTTGCCTGAATTCGCACCTGAACTGTACCCAAAAAACACACAGCCCCCCCCCCCTTTTTTTTTTTAAACCACGCCGCAGCTGTACCGGACATGTGTGAGCTGGCCCCATTGAGAGCCGGTCACATTCACATGTCATGCGAATTGAATGTGGTTTAAAACGCATGCAATCCACATATATGTGAAACCAGACTAAAGGGACATGAAGTGATGGAGGAAGATATTACACAGGAGTAAGGCTGCTTTCACACTGGGGCGGTATTCAGGCGTTACAGCGCTAAAAATAGCGCCTGTGTAACGCCTGAAAAAAACCGGCCCCTTTAACTCCAGTGTGAAAGCCAGAGGGCTTTCACACTGGAGCGATGCGCTGGCAGGACGGTGAAAAAAGTCCTGCTAGCCACATCTTTGCAGCGGTGAAGGAGGGGTGTATTCACCGCTCCTACCCATTGAAATCAATGGGACACTGCGGCAATACCGCCGGCTTTTTCTGCCGCTAGCGGGGGTTAAAACCACCCCCGCTAGCGCCCGCACACCGCCGCTAAAACGACGGTAAAGCGCCGCTAAAAATAGCGGCACTTTACCGCCGACGCCACTCCCGCTGCAGTGTGAAAGCAGCCTAAAACATACTCTTGCGTGCAAATATGTTAGCCAGGCAGTTCAGGATGGACAATAGCTTCCGGTCTTGCCAGCCTCCAGGACAGGGATATCTGTTTTTTTCTATTACACAGGAGTGTCAGATGCTGAAGGTTTTAGGGGCTTTGCAAGTGAGAAAAGATAGAATGCAACCGAGGTGTCAATGGGAATTGTTTCACACGGCAGTTTTCTAACGCCTCCCCCCCAAGTAGGTCTCTTAGGCCCCTGTCGCATAAAATTTCTGCTCTGGTCCGTTTTTTCGAGTGGACCCGATCAGACCAACAATAACTCTTAATCCGGGCCGCCAAAATCGGACAGATGGGAATCTCTGATCCCTGTCCGGTGGGTCAGATGACAGTTGGATGGAAACGGACAGGCAGTCTGTTTCCATCTGACCATCCCATAGAGGAGAGTGGGCTGTGTCGGGACAGACCTGTTATCTGCCTGCTCAGTAGAGAGATCCCTGCTGAGCAGGTGAATCTGGACGGAGTCCTCCCTGTTGTGTGAAAGGGGCCCAAGACAGTAAGCTGTATGTAAAAGTAACAAAAGATTAGTTGACATGAAGGTTTACGTTTCAGTAAAGTCACAGAAATGATCATTTAACCCCTTCCCGCCGAGCGTACGCAGATCTGCGTACTCTGCTTCCGGGGGGTATACCGGGATGATGCCCGCACCTGCAGGCATCATCCCGGTACCGTTTTTTACAGCGGGCGATTGGCTTTCCAGCCATAACAACCGATGCGGCTAAAAGCCGCTCGGCTGTTATGCCGGAGGAGCGGGAGGGGACGTCCCCCCCTCCCGCCGCCTCTCGCCGGTGCTCCCGCTCGATCGGGAGCACCGATTAGTGATCCGTCGGCTCTGGCTGCTGGGGAGGAACTGGAACGAAGCCGTAATCGGCTTCGTTCCAGTCTCCTCATCGTAAACACGGAAGTGACGTCATGACGTCACTTCCCGTTTACTCGGCTGCCAATGGCGCCGGTTTTAAAAAAAATATCCGGTATTCAGAATCGCCGTTTTCGGCGATCTGAATACATTGAAGTGTAAAGGAGGGGTGGGGGGTCTTTTAGACCCCCGATCCCTCCATAAAGAGGACCTGTCACCACCTATTACTGTCACAAGGGATGTTTACATTCCTTGTGACAGCAATAAAAGTAATCAAATTTATTTATTTTTTTTAAAAACAATTTAGTTTTTTTAAAATAAATAAAAAAAAAATTTCAAAGCGCCCGCTGTCCCCGCGAGCTCGCGAAGCAAAGAAAACGCATACGGAAGTCGCGCCCGCGTATGTAAACGGTGTTCAAATCACACATGTGAGGTATCGCCGCGATCGTCAGAGCGAGAGCAATAATTCTAGCAGTAGACCTCCTCTGTAACGCTAACCTGGTAACCGTAAAAAATTTTTTAAAGCGTCGCCTATTGAGATTTTTAGGTGCCGTACTTTGTCGTCAATCTACAAGTGCGCGCAATTATAAAGTGTGATATGTTTGGTATCTATTTACTCGGCGTAACATTATCTTTCATATTACGCAAAAAAATTGGGCTAATTTTACTGTTTTGTTTTTTTTTTATTCATGAAAGTGTCCCTTTTCCCAAAAAGTTGCGTTTAAAACACCACTGCGCAAATACCGTGTGACATAAAATATTGCAACAATCGCCGTTTTATTCTCTAGAGCCTCTGCTAAAAAAATATATATAATGTTTGGGGGTTCCAAGTAATTTTCTAGCAAAAAATATGGATTTTAACTTGTAAACACCAAATTCCAAAAATAGGCTTAGTCATGAAAGGGTTAAGGCAGGATTTGTGATTAAAATGACTGACAAACCAAATGTCATTTTTTATAAATGTGATCTGCCAGTTTGATAGAGACCTGCTCTGCTTTATGTAACTGGGTTCAATTCTTGAGTCGGGCTGCCCCCCCCAAGCACAGTGACTTAGTGGCTAACCCATCTGCCTTGCAGCACTGGGGTCCTTGCATTGAATTCTGTCCAGGACACGATCTGCTTAGAGTTCTGATATCCTCCCTGTGCTTGCGTGGGTTTCCACCCACAGTCTAAAGTCAGAGTGATTAATTACCTCTCTAAATTGATCTTAGACAGGCCATACATTCCCCTATCAACACAGACAGTGCTGAAAGGCGAATCCCCTTGTGCCGAGACATTGCCTCCCCCCACCTGGAGAAGACTGTGATTATCGCTAGTGGCTATAGTAGTGATGGCGAACCTTGGCACCCCAGATGTTTTGGAACTACATTTCCCATGATGCTCAACTATACTGCAGAGTGCATGAGCATCGTGGGAAATGTAGTTCCAAAACATCTGGGGTGCCAAGGTTCGCCATCACTGGGCTATAGAGATGTAAGAATCTGGCAAGCTGCTTGTACCCAAGTTGATCGATCAACTTGCTACATTCAGCCTGCCCATTAACTGTTTGAAACTCAGCCGGTTCCTGCTGAACTGGCTGAGATTCGAACCATGTTTGGCCTGCCTTGGTGCGCATATGGGATGGGGATAGTGAATTGCAAGATACTTGGGGGCAGGTACTAATGTGAATGTACAGTATGTAAATGTTGCATAAATTGTCACTATATACATGCCTGTAGTAAGCTGGGCCCTGACATGTAATGGTAATGCTGAGTTTTTGTAATGCAGTCTATTAAGCCTATTTGCATGTTCTCCTATGTGCTTTGCTGTCCATAACCCAATTCTGTATCACCATTATTCCTTTGTTCCTGCAGTCAAGCGTCTCTGCTCCCGACGTAGATGACCCCGAGGCTTTCCCAGCTCTGTCGTAAACTGGATGGCTAAAGTCCACCCCTGGTGCCCTCGCGGCTCCCCTTTCTACGAGGCTTGCATGCTTAAGGATCCTAAACAACTACAAATTTAAGAGACTGTCGATCATACCATTCACACCTATGGACTGAATTTTATCTGTTTTAAACAAATGGACTTCTCTCGCTACACAGGAGCAACCATAAAGTAGTTGAGTTTTGTATTTAGATTCGTACTGGTAGCAGGGACGTTTTCATAATTTTTTTCCAGAGATTCAGCATTCTTCATGGATACTTTTTTTGTATGGCTGCTTGAAAATATGCGTTTCCGAACTTGAAATATAGGTGTGGACAGTGTGTACCAGTTAACGTTTTCACTTCATCTGTGTTTTTATTCCTAAACTTTTTTTTTTTTTTTTTTTTTTCAGGCTTTAGTTTCTTGTATAACATAGTTTATTTTTTATTTTCTTTTGAAATTGGTTTCAGTTTTAAGTCTTGTCACCTACCCGGCTTCTTTTCTTACAAACCAAACACGTATTGGCGGTTAGAACTGATATACCTAATTTCAATTTGGGAAGGTCATGTTTTTTTAAAGCATTTAGCGGTGGTACTGGTGACGGTGATCTTTTAATACCTGGGGGTGGACAAATACCTGTAGGATTGGAAGCACCACCCAACAACGGGTTTTCACCGATTTTTACCCACAGAAGAGGCTGAGGCAAGGCCCCATTTGTAATCTGTAGGTGTTCTGGTGGCCTGGCTTCCTAGGATTTGTCCAGCTGTGCTTTAACAACAAAAAAATTACCAGCTTCCGTGCTCGCTTTCGTGTGGCGCAGTCCTGCAGCTTGTTCTTTAATACTACTTTTTTTTTCCCGCCGCCAATAGCTGTAAAATACGAATTGTAACTGAAAATGGAGCAGGACGAGCGGTGTAAAAGAAATTGACATTTAAATTTTATTTTTTTATTTTTTTTCAAAGATGGCCGCATCAATGATTCCTAACTGGCAGCCTGTAAACTATTCTTGCCGTGAAAAAAGAGAGACGCTGCAGCTCTTGTATTAGGAAACGGGTTGTATGAGGAGCACTGGGGTGGGACGTTAATCCATTTTAAGGCAGATACGGGGCTTCACATTACAAATCCCAGCATGCCCTGGTAGGAAATGCAGTTCCCTCTTTAACAGCTTGAGGGCACACTATTGCCTGGAGTGCTTGAAAGCCCTCTTTTTTTTTTTTTTAAAGTGGAATAACTTATATCATGTTAATGGTGGGAGGTGGGGGGGATTGTGTTTTGACATGGAACACCTCTCCTCCATATCAGTTTGAAATAAAAAAAAAAAAATCTGATTTTCTGCTTTTTCGGTTTCACTGGTTGACAACTGAATGTTCCCTTTTGCAGGGGATATTACACAAGTCTTTCTCCCATTAGGGTTTATTTTTTTATAGATTATTTAAATTGTTCCTACGATTTAAACAAAACAAAACAAAAAAACTGACCACTTTGAAAGCAAAAAAAAAAAAAGATGCGACAGGATTATCTAAAGTTAAAAAAAAAAAATACACAAAAAGAATAAAAAAGAAAAGCATAAAAAAAAAGTTGTCTACAGTGTTTGTTAGGATAAGATTGTCATTTTATTTAATATTCTTTTTACACTTTTTAGCAGGCTTTGAAATTTGTAGGTTCTTATCTAAGTAGGTAAATTGAAGACAAATATTATTGCCCTATTTTTATAAAAACGTTGTACAGTCGACAAAATATCAAACTGGTGTGTACCAAGAAAAGGGAGAGGAGGGCAGGGCCGTCTGCTCTCTGCATACTTGCGGCGAGGGGGGTACTCTGTTAGTTGTACATGGTCTTTCCAGCATTGGCATGTCGGTAGCAATCTGTTTTTACAATTTTTTTTCTTTTCGTTTGACCGACAGGCCGTGATGAAATTGTTTTGTATCGGATATAATTTACTTTTGAATCTACAAACCAGATGTATTATAAAACTTCTGCACATTAACCTTCTAGATGAAATAAGCCTTCACGAAAAGGGAGGCAAGTTTTTCAGTGGCGTATGTCTTGTTTAGGGTAAGGTGGGGTGTGTTTTTTTTTTTTATTTTTTTTTTTTTTGGTGCAGCTAAGTAATGATGCGCTCCCCGTTGGGATGATAACGTGCCCGTCGTAAGTAAGAAATGGATTCCAAAAATTGTCACCAAGAAGCTAAAAAAGCTGGTTGATAATTCAGGTAACAGTTTTATCTCTTGATTCAATGTGCATGCACTTCTGCTGGGTGAAATGGCCATTTATAAGCCTAAAATTCAAGTTTTTAAGAGGGATCCTTTTACCAAAATGCATGTTAGACTGGTCTTTAGAATGTTGCTGAGACCAGGAGCTGCCGATGATGGCTCATCTCCTTGGGGGGGGGGGGGGTTTGGTGGTAGGTGTGCAATGAGCACGCTTCCAGGACAAAAGTACGACACCTGCATGGAATAAGGCCAAGGGAGAAGGGTTCAGTATGGGTAGACCCAAAATCTGTTTGGCATCTTGTCTCACTGTATAGTTAAATGTTGAAAAGGGTTCACGTAAAGAAAAAAAATCTTGCCTCATTGTCAGTAACAGCATTTCCTGTTGCAGGCAGACAATGCTATACCACTGCCTAAGGCTTCATGTACACTGGCAGCTCCTAAACTTGGTTTTGAGGTGGGGGGGCGGGGGGGGAAGCAAAAAAAGTGCCATGATTTTTCCGTGGTAAATGTAGGCCAGTATAGGCCGTACATGGGGTGGTTGAATTCCAAACGATTTTCTTTTGAAAATCAAACTGCATTTTGGAGACTTGTCTCGATTTAACTTTTAACAGGCTTATTGCACTCCCCAAAGGATACACTGGGCACTCAGGCAGAGAGGAGAGAAGCACACAGAGCAGCTGTGCCCTCCCATCGCCCCTTGCGAGGAGTTCACAAAATACAAAGGCTTCTGTGAAGGGGGGCAGGCATAGCAGTTCCAGTGACTCTGCTCTTTAAAGTGGAAGTAAGCCCTCTAATTGGTTTCAGCCAATGAAGTTGCCATCTTTTTAAGCAACTGCCCTGATGCACATGTGATCAGTTAGGACACCAGCCATTGGAAGGTTTGACAGCACATCCAATGTGATGGCTACATTCCTGGCAACTGTTGTAAATGTAACCTTTTTTTTTTTAACTGTTAAATGTATGGGTTTATGTCTGCTTTAAGGAACTGAGACTGCAATGTATGGTATCAGAGCTCCAGAAGTGGAGCATAATAAACCTGTCAGATGTGACCATCAGAGATAAGTCCAGGAGGTGGCAGGCACATCCTTAGACTTTAACTCATGGTATGTCTGCATTTTTTTTTTTTTATAAAGTAGCTGAATTTCTAGAATTCGGCTTTAAGAAAACTATATACATTGAGGCATGATGTCATTAATATCTAAAAAGTAAAGATTTACACTTAGATGTGCAGTGTAAGGATCTACCTGGTGGCATGGGAATTACATGGATTATTAGCTAGAGGACCGCACACTGGGTTGATGAGTCTAAAGGAGATTGTATAAAGATTGTACAATAAAAGGTGTATGGCCAGGTTTAGGGTGTCTATACAAAGCGAAGTTAAACGCTAAACTTTTTTTTTGATCCTCACTTGCATTCATTTGAATGCAAACGGATTTAATAGAGTAGTATAAGGTTCACAATTTATCAAATGCAGTTTTTTTTTTTTTTTTTTTTTATTTAAACATGCTGGAAAAGCATTACGTGAAGTTTGCTCGAATGTTACATTTGTTGCAGAACATGGTTCAGGTGCGGAGTGACCCCTTAGTGACAAGGCCTGTGTATGGCCACCCTGAGGCTGTCTGTTTTTTTACTACAGGTCAGGAAGTTAGCTCCAGGGTTTAATATCCCATCATTTTTGGTTCTACTGGACTCCTGGAACGTGTATTTGTCTTTAAGGCCTGATGTAAAACAAACAAAACACTGATCTGTGTGATGGCCGAAAGCTACAACAAATTCACTTGGAACGATTTATTTTTTCCCTTCCGTTTTTGAAGCCTGATAATCTCGGTGTGAAGATGAGAAACGCCCTCTCTGCAAATAAAATGTATATGGATGATGGGCAAATAAACAAAACCCATCTGGCTCAGTCTGTGTTTCATAGTTGTAAATTTTGCCTCTAAAGTCCATTATATGTGTGAACTGAAACTGTGAAGCCAATCTGTCTTTGGTGGATGCTTATTGAATTAAAGGTTAATTTTCATGCTCTCACCGGTTTCATGAAAGACACTGTGGCAGCTTTTATTTTTACATTCTTATCTCTCAAAACAAGAAAACCACCTAACTTTCAGGGAAGGCTCAAAAAAAAAAAAAATACCATCCTGCGAAGGAAAAAACCATCAACAAAACAAACACAATAGAGGGACCGGAACACGCGGCACACTGCCAAACCCTCCGAACGTTGGCCCTGGGTCCTCTGTCAAGCAAAGCTCTTCCTAAGTCTACATTCATGCTGGCGATTTAGGCCGATGCAAATTGTATCGGCAGGGGATTGGATTTCTGCTGCGGTTAAAGCAAGATCTTCACTGCGTCTGACCACCACAAACATGAATTAATTTTTGCTAATTCCCCCCCCCCCCCATCCATTCATGTCTGATTTATTATGTTGAGCATTCACTTTGAAAAAAAAAAAAACGCTCCTAAGACAGCCAGCATTTCTGGCCATCTTGTGAAAGGGCAGATGATTAATGTATCATTTACTTCCTGGAATCCATCTTTAGTGCATGCTGGACAGTGTGCTTAGCTGAGAACCCCCCCCCCCCCCCCCCCCACCGAAGACTCCCTGGGGTGTATGACATCATTTACCTAGGCAAGTAAACAGGAAGAAAGCTAAAGGGGGGGGGGGGGAGGGTTTAAAACAAGTGTAAATGTAATATAGTTTGGTATCTACTAATGCTAGCAGCATGAGAATTAAAAATTAATCCAAGTTTATGGGGGGGGGGGGGTGATTTTGATGATGATTTTCTACTTTACTATGACAGGTTGCAGCTATTCTGTTCTCTGCACAGCCAGCGATCACCTGCTGGGTGCACAGAAAGTGTATCCTGCAGAAATCACTACAGGTAATTGCTGGCTGTGCAGAGAGCCGCGGACAGCTGTGCCTGCCGGCGGCCTGTCATGGTGAACCGGACCACACCGAGCCGCAGCAGGATCTGATTTCTGAATTCCCCCGGGCCTTAAAGTGATTGTAAATGATCTCATTGTATAACAACCCATTCAGATTGAAATGAAAGGCAGAGCATTTTTTCATAAGTGATCACATTCCCCTCTGTTCTCTGCTGCAGAAGAGCTGGGGGAGGGGAGGGACTCCAGTGAATAGCTGTGCAGGAGGTTGGCTTGTTAGGACTAGAGAACTGACCACAGTGTGTTCTGCTGCCTGGCGGGGTCAGTTTTTAATAGGAAAGCAAAGGGGCTGGCAGGAACTCATATAAAGGAAGCAATACAAAGAGAACAGGAGACTTTCTCGTACGAGTACATGGTACAGCAACCACATATCAGGACTATGAAATGTTGGGGTAACAATCGCTGGTGTGAATGTAGCTTAAAGGTACTGAAGCTTGTGCTGCCTCCCGCACATTTCCTTTGAGCTGGTAAGACTGCCCATTGTTGAGGATTGCTCGGGATGGGGTTTTAGCAGCAAACTCCACCACCTGCTATAAGCATCAGAACTTGGCCTTGTATATGGAGGGTTTGGGAGGCTGTTCTGTATGAACTAACCTGCAGCAGCTGCGTGTATATTTTACACCTCTATAGAGATTAGGGAACAGTTTTTTCTTTTTTTTTTTTTCTTTTTTTTTTTGAACTGAACATCTTTATTATTCTGTTGAAAAATTCAAAACAAGTTTTATAGAACAGGAGAGCTCTCATCTCCATGCTGTAATTCAGGTTGATCCGTCTTCAAGTACAACACCGTTTATATTAAAGTAGAAGTTCAGCCAAAAACGATCTTCATGTTAAACCTACTCAGCCACATTCAAAACCAAATCTATCTAGCCCTTTAAAGAAGAAATCGCTATTCTTACCTGTTCTGCAGCCGATCCGGCTTCATGATGGGTGAGGGTGCAGCTGACAACGGAAGCCCCTATAGCAGGGATATGCAATTAGTGGACCTCCAGCTGTTGCAGAACTACAAGTCCCGCAAAGCAAGACTTGACAGCCACAAACATGACTCCCAGGGGCATGATGGGACTTGTAGTTTTGCAACAGCTGGCGGTCCGCTAATTGCATATCCCTGCCCTATAGTATCTATGGGTGACGGCACTTCCCATTCATTTCACAGCTGGTGTCAAATCTCCTGCACACAGCTTCCGCCACTGCGGACCGGCTTCAGAAAAGGTATGTATGGCGATTTTTGCTTTTATGGGGTTAGATACGTTTGTTTTAGAACATGGCTGGGAGTCACTTTAACATCAGAGGTTTTGGCTGAACGACTCCTCGGCTTTCATTTCTGTAGGAATTAGGCCCCTGCGGACATTATGTCCGTATTTCATCTATCCATTTGTGGATTAAATATGGACATGCATGCATCCCTATGGGATAGCGGGTGTCTGTGGATGAACATCCACAGACACCCGCTATCGTCCGCCTCCGCAATTGTCCGATTCTGCAGGCGGCGGAAAATCCTATTTTTCTATCCGTCTGCAGAGCGGATCGGATGAACACAGACAGACAGTCCGTGCTCATCTGATCCCCCATAGAGGAGAGCGGAGAGCTTGTCGGCTCTGCGGGGACAACAGAGCGATCCCTGCTGAGCGAGCGGATCATTACCGATCCGTCCCATGTGAAAGGGGCCTTAATCTTCCATCACACAAGTGTAGAGGGGAACCGACCACCTCCTGAAAATCTTTTATACTGCATTTTTCTAAAAAAAAGGAATTGTAAAAGTAGAACTAAAGGCAAACTTTTTTTTTTTTTGGATAGAGTAAAGCCCCCATACACACTCAGATTTTCTGCTGATTTTTATCTTTAGCTTTACCAAAACCATATACTATGAGGTCAAACCTTAGGAGTTTCAGTTTGTATGCAATCAGGCAGCCCTTCCACTACATGGTTTTGGTAAATCTGAAGACAAAAATCAGCAAAAAAAAAAGTGAGTGTGTATGGGGCTCAAGGGAGAGTTATAACCCAGCAGATTTATTTTCGCCTCTGGCCCATGGTGGAGATTTCCCTTCCCTTCCTATACCATAACCATACAGGAAATCCCTACAAAGTAAGGGAATTCCTTGGGGGTCAATATAACTAGTGTCCCTATTGGAAGATTTCCCTTCTATTACTTTTCTGGGGACAACCTAAAATGGGGGGGGGTTTCTGTTACATTCAATGATAATGGTAAATCCGGACAAAACTGGGGCAGAGCCAGCAATAAAACCTGACGGGATTCTAATCTCATTCCACTCCATCCAAAACTAAAAAAAAAATGTTTTGCCTTTAGTTATACTTTAAGGGAATAAAATTAAATGTAATGCTTATTTCCAGCCATTACCTAGATGTCCCCTTCTGGATCATCCCCCAAGGATTGTTCCAGATTTCCAGGCAGACTGCTACATACACAGGTGAAAAATACACACATGGGAGCTGTTTTGTCTGCCAAAGGATTTGTTTCCCTGCACATCCAGTCTTAGGACTGCCTATCCCTGTCTGGAAGGCCTGTTTTTTTCTTTTTTTTTTTTTTTTTAATAAGCATTTCTAATTACCTGCTCTGTGCAATGTTTTGCACAGAGCAGCCCAGATCCCTTGCCAAGTGCCCCTAGACCAGTGATGGTGAACCTTGGCACCCCAGATGTTTTGGAACTATATTTCCCACGATGCTTCTGCACTTTGCAGTATAGTGGAGCATCATGGGAAATGTAGTTCCAAAACATCTGGGGTGCCAAGGTTCCCCATCACTGCCCTAGACCAAGCTGCTTGCTGGGGGAGGGGGGGGGGGGGCGGGCACGCCTGTGTGCTTGTGGCTCGCCCCCACCCCCCTCCTCGCTGGCTGTGACTGACAGCAGTGCAAACCAATGGCTCCTGCTGCTGTGTCTGGGCCAATGAGGAAGAAGAGATGCTGCTCTCGTCAAAAAAGGCCAAGGAAATATCAAGCGCTACTTCCTGACCAACCAAATGACCTGTCTTAACAGTATGCATTAACAGGGGTTTAATCTGCACACATTTGCAAATACATGCGTAAGCTACAGAGCCCCTCCCAGCAAGGCACCCTGTTACTTGTAGTCCCTAACTGCCTTTTTTATTTGATTTTTAATGGATTGCAGGTAATACAGAAGCAATCTGTAAAAGAAACAATAGACACCCAGTCTTCTCATTACATTAAATAATACATTCAGCACATGGTGGGGAGCATTTGGTAGTTCATCACAGTACAGCTGTATCAGACCTAGAGTAGTCAAGGCCCTAACACTTACTGGGTTCTTTGGTTCTCCCGCTCGGTACTCCCTTTTATAGTAATGCGGCACATGGGGTGGTCCTTCCTAGGCCGACCCCGAGGGGTCTTCGTTAATGGCTTGGGATCACTCGCAGAATGGGAAGCCCAGTCGGGGCCACTCCCACGGCCAACAGCCATTAGAAAGAAAACTGGGTAAATAGTTTGATAAGGCCCTTACAATCACTAGTTATTTTTATCGGGATTGTGGGGAGTGGAAGAGGGAATGGGGGGGGCGGGGAGGCTAAAGAACAGGAAGAAAAGAAGGGGGGGTAAATTGGGTCAAAAGGTAGAAGGGGAATAAAGGGGGGTGGTGTGGACCAGAACGGTCCTCAGGTGGAGGTAAAGACTGTGGGGACCCCGGTGGTGTGCCCAGACCGGAACCGCCATTCTATTCCATGCCAAGTATCACAAGTAAGTTCTGTATGCATCAGAATACCTAAACAGGCTCCAAGGCATCCATCGAGCGGTGTGTTCCTCCTCTCTATCATGCAGGGATGCTGTAAGCTGTTCCATCCGATAGATGTCGCAAACTCTCGCAAACCATTGAGACACCGTCGGGGCGGCCTGCTGCTTCCACATACTAGGTATGCATGCCCTGGCTGCGTTCAGAAGGTGTTTTAAAAGTGACTTACGAAACCTCTTACCAGAAAGTGGAGTCAGGTTAAGAAAGATTGCTGCTGGGTTATTCCTAAGATCAATAGCTGTGAGCTCAAGTATAATCTTGAGAACTTGCCCCCAGAAATGGGACAATTGCGGGCCTTCCCAAAATATATGGAGCAGTGTACCTGCATGTGCACCGCATCTCCAACACCCAGGGCTATGTCCAGGGAACATGACTGCTAGGACTGTGGGAGTCCTGTACCAGCGGGTCAAGATCTTATATGTGATTTCCTGGTATTGCTGCACAAGGAAGACTTGTGTGCAAACAGAAGCACTCGAGTCTTTTGTTCCGTCGAGAACCTGACATCAAGGTCCCTCTCCCACTTTCCTATAAACGTCGGGTCTCCCCGAGATCGAAGGTCCATTAGGATCCCATACGATTGGGAAAGAGACCCACGGATCGGCCCCTCACCCAAGCACAGGTCTTCAAACGGAGTTAATGGTCTGCGAAAGCTCTCACTGTTGGGCAAGGACTTCAAAAAGTGAGAAAGTTGGGCCAGTTTCCACCTGCCCAGGGCAGTGTGCCCCAACGGCTCATAAATAGGACACTCTTCCATGCCCTCGGGCCCAAAAAGTGGGAAGCTCTGATCAGATCTTGGTCTGGAATGAGGCGAAAGGACCGGTCTACCATGCCCGGTGCAAATTGCGGGTGTCCAATGATTGGAGTCATTGGTGAGGGAAAGCTGGGCACCCCTGCCAGTGAGAAGTATCTGGCCATCTCTCGTAGCGTGGGCTCAACAAGGGGGTGCGCCAGCGTCACCCCCGAAGAGATAGGCCCACCCCAGGGTAGTCCTTCAATCGGGAAGGGCACGGACTCTCGTTCAAGACGAACCCACAGCTTATCCTCCAAGTGCCTGCACCAGTCAACCGTCCGGTTCATATGGACTGCTGTATAGTACCAAGCTGGGTCAGGAAGTCCAATCCCCCCCCTGTGTTTCGGTCTAAGTAGTAAAGTTCGACTGAGCCTTGGGGGTTTGCCCTAACTGCCTTTTAAGAGGCTCCACAGTGAAAGCACATGCATTCTGATGGCTGGAGGGAGCCCACCCCTCCTTAAAGGTAGAGGGGCACATGGCACTATGGCTGCAAAGGTGTCAGTGTGTTGCCTGACCAATTTAGCAACAGTAAAAAAACAAACAAAAAAAAACAGCCACTGGCCTTTGCAGCAAGGAGCATTGGAGGTCAAAAAAAGGAGAAAGGAACATTCCAAGCTCTACTTACCGGCCAGCCTGCAACCAACAAAATTGACCTGTCTCAGTGTGTGTTAAAAACATGGGTTTAGTCCATACATTTGCAAATATATTCATAAGCTACAGGCCCTGGCAAGGCACCCTGAGATGCTGCTCTCATGCACATTGCTGAATTGAGATCGGACTCGGATATTGGTGGGGGGGGGGGAGGGGGTTGGGTGCTGCACACTGAAGGTTTCTTTAGTTTCACGCATGAAGGTAAAAAAAAAAAAAAAAAAACTTCAGGCTTTAGAACCAATTTAATGATTTATTGATGGAACACTGAGCTTTGTTGATTTTGTCTTTTTTTTTTTTTTTTTTTTTTATATCTGCCTGTAGTTTGTATGGTACCCCTTACAGTGACAGTTCAGTATATGCACTCACTAAAAATACAATATAGCTTCTGTAAATTACTATTTTTTTTTTTTTTTAATAAGAAATCACTTAGGGGTTGTACTTGGTTCACTGCATCTTTGTGGGTCTGAACAACCGCTACCTTTGACGCTGACATGAGAAAAATGTGGAGACTGCAGTGCTGGCCTTCTAAAAATCCCAGATGCCTGGCTAGACCCAAATCTTTATACTTGTTTTAAATCAGTAACTCGAAACATTACGTATTAGGTGAGGTTGAAAAAAAAGACGCAAGTCCAACCTATGTGTGTGATTATATGTCAGTCTTACATTGTATATCCCTGTATGTTGTGGTCGTTCAGGTGCTTATCTAATAGTTTCTTGAAATTATCAATGTCCCCCCGCTGAGACCACCGCCTGTGGAAGGGAATTCCACATCCTTGCCGCTCTTACAGTACAACCCTCTACGTAGTTTAAGGTTAAACCTCTTTTCTTCTAATCTTAATGAGTGGCCACGAGTCTTGTTCAACTCCCTTCCGTGAAAAAGTTTTATCCCTATTGTGGGGTCACCAGTACGGAATATTTGTACATTGAAATCATATCCCCTCTCAAGCGTCTCTTCTGCAGAGAGAATAAGTTCAGAGCTCACAACCTTTCCTCATAACTAATATCCTCCAGACCCTTTATTAGCTTTGTTGCCCTTCTTTGTACTCGCTCCATTTCCAGAACATCCTTCCTGAGGACTGGTGTCCAGAACTGTAGGGCGACAAAGTGGTGTAGTGGGTAGCACTCTCACCTAGCAGCAATAGGGTCGCTGCCTGGAGTTTGCATGTTCTCCCTGTGCCTGCGTGTGTTTCCTCTGGGTACTCCGGTTTCCTCCCACACTCCAAAGACATGCTAGTAGGTTACCTTGGATTGTGGGCTCCTTGAGGGTAGGGACCGATGTGAGTGTGCAATGTACAGGGATAGGGACAATTGTAGACACTCACTCAGGTTGAACTGAATGGACTGGTGTCTTTATTCAACCTTACTAACTATGTAACTGGACAGCATACTCCAGGTGCGGCCGGACCAGAGTCTTGTAGAGCGGGAGAATTATCATTTTATCTCTGGAGTTGATCCTCTTTTTAATGCCAATATTCTATTTGCTTTGTTAGCAGAAGCTTGGCATTGTATGCCATTGCTGAGCTCATCATCTACTAGAACCCCCAGGTCCTTTTCCATCCTAGATTCCCCCCAGAGGTTCTCCCCCCAGTGTATAGTTTTCATTCATATTTTTGCCACCCAAACGCATTATTTTACATTTTTCCACATTAAACCTCATTTGCCATGTATTTGCCCATCCTAATAATTTGTTGAGATCTTCTTGCAAGTTTTCCACTTTCTGCGTAGAAGTTATTTCCCTGCTTAGCTTAGTATTGTCCGCAAATACAGAGATTGAACTGTTTATCCCATCCCCATCCTCCAGGTCGTTTATGAACAAATGAAACAGGATTGGTCCCAGCACAGAACCCTGGGGGACCCCACTACCCACCCCTGACCATTCTGAGTACTCCCCATTTATCATCACCCTCTGAACTTGCCTTTGGAGCCAGTTTCCAATCCATGTACTCACCCTATGGTCCATGCCAATGGACCTTACTTTGACAATTCCTCAAACGTTTACTGTACAAATGCTTTTGCAAAATCCAGATAGATACACCACGTCTAAGGGCCTTCCTTTATCTAGCTGGAAGCTCATCTTCTCATAAAAAGGTATTCTATTTGTCGCTACACAAAAGTAACAAATGATGCCCGGATACTAGCATTTTCAGGACAGTGACAATGAAAACCTCCATTTCTCTATTGCGGGACATGACATTTCATGTTTGAACTATGGCTTTTGGACACTAGCAAAAAAAACCTGAAGGCCCAGTTTTATTTGCCTAGTTGTTGACCTTCAGGCTCGGTTCACATTGGAACAGGCTGCAGATCACACAGGAACACTGTGCGTCCCCATTCTCTGGTTCAGGGCCAAATCTTTGCCTGAAACTGAGCTAAAGACGCACAGCGTTTCTGTGCAGTGCGCTCCGCAGCCACCCCAGAAATATGTGAGCCGGCTCCATAGAGAGCCGGTCACATTCTCCTGCTATGTGAATTGGAGGTGGAAAATCCACCTCCAATTCGTATAGGTGTGAGCCCAGCCTCGGGAGGTTTTTTTTTCCTTGGTCAACAGTTGATGATAGATTTGGGTCCGATGCTAAATCATGGAAGCCTCGCCAGTCAGCTACCAGTGGTTATTGCTAGAAGCCTGAAGTGTTGGTAATCTAACTTCCACAGCCCCCCTATGTCCCTGCAGCAATGCACCTTGATGTGTCTTTTTGTGGGCAGAAGATGGTCGTGCAAAAGGTTTCCTGTCTGGGGATTCCTGCAGAGCTTTTTGCAGATCCAGAGCTGTGGCCTCCACTGTCCCTGTCTGAAGACTCTGTGACCACACTGCGTGCAAACTGCTGCTCTTGGCATTGTTTCTTTTTAAGGCTTGAAAGCACCCTAACCAGGTCCTGGACACCCAATGACTGCCTACTTGATATGTTCCCAATTGGGAAGGACTTTGCTAAACAGTGGTCTAGCTAGTGGCCCACCTTAACAGGTAGAGCACTAGACCTGTAGAGGGTCTTCTTACTGTCCAACAGCTAGGCTCCCTCTTTAAAACCAATTCTCATTGGTGGGCCCTGCCCTTTGCCCTATTCTGTCTTTCTGCCCCTAATTTGCAGACTTCAAGAAGGGGCTAAACCACTTTAAAGGCATGTGAACACTGTCCAGAAAGCACCTGACTTGTTTGGTCTCCAAGGGATAATGCCTCTTTACACTTGGGGTTATCACAGAGCACAGAGAGTCCACCTACTATGGTGTTAGAAGTCTAAGCTAAAGCTAGCTATACATGGATCGAAAATCACCCAGAATTGAATTTTGATCCATGTATGGATAGGGTGGTAGTTGAGAAGTCAATCTACCAATTGACTTTTGCACAACCGCTCTGTCAGATTTATTTATTGTGCACAACACATTTTGTTCATTGTGGCTATCACATCTGACAGATATGTCATAAAAAGCCATTACTCGTTCTTTATAAGAACAAAGTAGTTGTATGCCTAAGAACTACTTTCTTCCTTATGGTGCCAGCCTTCCACCTCAATAAAGACATAAGTCGGGTGCACACAAGCCAAAACTGGTTGGTTTGGCAAGGACCGGAAGACTTTTGGCCCATGTGCACAGCTCCCTGTCTGACAGAAGCTGGTCTCACGACCGACTTCTGTTGAATGGGCATGCTGGAAAACCAGAATTTGATCGACAGCTGATCAGTGGGTCATGGTGAGGGTGATCCCCCTGTCAGAACACAATAGCACAGGAGAGGAGATCGCTGTACTAAGATCTTTTGTGTTAGTACAGCAATCTCCGTTTTTTTTTCCATTCAGCCCACTGGATTGAAAAAAAAAAAAAAAAAAACTTAGTGTGTACCAGGCTATAGACTTTACTTTGTTGTGCCCTCCTTCAAAGCTTCCAAGGAGATGGTTGTGACCACGCCCCGACAGTCACGAGCAATCAGAGTCTCCCTTAAAACTGCAGCTTCTATGAGGAAGACAAACTCCCTTTTTCTTTTACCATCAGGACCTCACAGGGCGCATTAAGATTCATAATTGCTAGATGCATAAGGCAACTAATCTCAAGAGCTCACACCCTAAAGGACAAAGCACCTTCTGCACTAATATGTGCTCACGCTACCAGATCAGTAGGACTACCTGAGCATTCTGACATCAAGCCCCGTTTGCCCAGCTTTGTAAGGCCACCACCTGTATGTACCTTTTTAAATGTTCCACCAGGTGGACGTCCAATCTTCTGAGGATGCAGCTATCAGCTGCAAGGTTCTTTCAGCAGCACTCTGAGATGAGTCCGTTGACCATTGTTATTGTTGGACCAGTTGGCACAGTTCTGTCTGCCCACCATAATTCATTGCTTGGGGATGTCCCAAGGTCTGTGAATATCTAGCCTGTGTCCTGTACTATATGATTAACCACTTCCCGACCGCCGCACGCCGATGTACATCGGCAGAATGGCAGGGACAGGCAAATGGGCGTACCTGTACATCCCTTTAAATTTGCCTCCGTGCCATCGTGTGCGCTGGCCGGGACCTCCATGGGTCGGATTGTGGGTCCCATGGACTTGATCGCCGCAGGGATACCCGCGATCGCCCCACGGGGAGGAAGAACGGGAAGATGCTAATGTAAACAAGCATCTCCCCATTCTGCCTAGTGACAGTGTCACTGATCTCTGCTCCCTGTCATTGGGAGCAGAGATCAGTGACTTGTCACACACAGCCACGCCCCTCACAGTTAGAAACACGCCCCAGGACACACTAAACCCTTACCCTGCCCCCTAGTGGTTAACCCCTTCACTGCCAGTGTGATTTACACAGGAATCAGTGCATTTGTATAGCACTGATTGCTGTATATATGACAATGGTCCCAAAAATGTCCGATGTGTCCGCCATAATGTTGCAGTCATGATAAAAATCGCTGATCGCCGCCATTACTAATTAAAAAAAAAGATTAATAAAAATGCCATAAAACTATTCCCCATTTTGTAAACGCTATAACTTTTGCGTAAACCAATCAATAAGCGCTTATTGCGTTTTTTTGTTTTTTTTTAAATACGTAGAAGAATACGTATCGGCCTAAACTGAGGAAAACAACATTTTTTTTATACATTTTTGGGGGTAATTTATTATAGAAAAATTTTACAAATAATGTGTTTTTTTCAAAATTGACGCTCTTTTTTGTTTATAGCGCAAAAAATAAAAACTGCAGAGGTGATCGAATACCACCAAAAGAAAGCTCTATTTGCGGGAAAAAAAGGACATAAATTTTGTTTGGGAGCCACGTCGCACAACCGCGCAATTGTCAGTTAAAGCGACGCAGTGCCGAATTGCAAAAAGTGGTCTGGTCTTTGGCCAGCCAAATGGTCCGGGGCTTAAGTGGTTAAGATAAAAATAATTTTTACTTGCCTGTTAATTAGAGGAAAAGAGATTTCATCTCCAAATACGGAAAGGTTTCTTCACAGTAAGAGCTGTGAAAATGTGGAATAGTCTCCCTGCAGAGGTGGTTCTGGCCAGCTCAGTGGATTGCTTTAACCACTTCAATACAGGGCACTTTCGCCCCCTTCCTTCCCAGCCCAATTTTCAGCTTTCATCGCTCTAGCGCTTTCAGTGACAATTGCGCGGTCATGCTACGCTGTACCCAAATTAAATTTTTATAATTTTGTTCGCACAAATAGAGCTTTATTTTGGTGTTATTTATTTACGACTCCGTTTTTTATTTTTTGCGATATAAGCGCGAAAAAAGCGGAAATTTGGAAAAAAAACAATATTTTCTTTTTTCTATTTTAAAAGAAATCCAATAAAATCAAATTTTGTCATAAATTTAAGCCAAAATGTATTCTGCTACATGTTTTTGGTAAAAAAAATTCCGTTAAGTGTATAATAATTGGTTTGTGTGATCAGGGACATATGTACGCAAATGATCATGTACATATGTGTGCAGGTGATCATTGGGACATGTGATTTTAGTGGGACATATGTGGGGGACATGTTTTTATTATTAGGGACATGTTTTTTTATTATTTGGGGACATGTATGTTTTGGGGACATGTGTGTTTTGGGGACATATGTGGGGACATTGTGTTTATACTGTGTGGTGTGTTGTGTGTTGACACTACACTGATGATCAGTGAGTAAAAAGCTGTAAAAAACAGCTCATACTCACTGATCATCAGCCGGTTGCAGCGATCTGCTCTCCTCTCCTCAGCGATGACTTCTGTGTGAGGAGAGGAGAGCCGATTGCCTAGCAACCGGCTGTTTGTTTACATCACATGACGGCCATGATTGGACACGGCCGTCATGTGATCAGGAGGGCCAATCACAGAGCCCTCCTGCCGATCTGAGATGCGGCGTGTCCGGGTGACACGAGCACATCGGGATCGCGCCGCTGCGCGATCCCGCTCCTTCTGAAGGACGTTCCTGAACGTCCTATCAGAAGTAGACGGCTCCCACCCAGCCGTACATGTGCATTGGCCAGGTGGGAAGTGGTTAAGAAAGGCCTGGATTATTTCCTAAGTGTACATAATATAACTGGGTACTGACATTTATAGGTAAAGTTGATCCAGGAAAAATCCAATTGCCTCTCGGGAGATCAGGAAGGAATTTTTTCCCCTGCTTTAGCAAATTGGATGATGCTCTTCTGGTTTTTTTTGCCTTCCTCTGGATCAACTGTGGGTATAGAATTGGGTATATGCGCTGGTATGATATTATATATATATATATATATATATATATATATATATATACACAGTGCTTTGCGAAAGTATTCGGCCCCCTTGAACTTTTCAACCTTTTGCCACATTTCAGGTTTCAAACATAAAGATATACATTTTTATTTTTTGTGAAGAATCACCAACAAGTGGGACACAATTGTGAAGTGGAACGAAATCTATTGGATTTTTGAAACTTTTTTAACTAATAAAAAAATGAAAAGTGGGGCGTGCAAAATTATTCGGCCCCCTTGCGTTAATACTTTGTAGAGCCACCTTTTGCTGCGATTACAGCTGCAAGTCGCTTGGGGTGTCTCTATCAGTTTTGCACATCGAGAGACTGAAATTCTTGCCCATTCTTCCTTGCAAAACAGCTGGAGCTCAGTGAGGTTGGATGGAGAGCGTTTGTGAACAGCAGTTTTCAGCTCTTTCCACAGATTCTCGATTGGATTCAGGTCTGGACTTTGACTTGGCCATTCTAACACCTGGATACGTTTATTTGTGAACCATTCCTTTGTAGATTTTGCTGTATGTTTGGGATCATTGTCTTGTTGGAAGATAAATCTCCGTCCCAGTTTCAGGTCTTTTGCAGACTCCAACAGGTTTTCATCCAGAATGGTCCTGTATTTGGCTGCATCCATCTTCCCCTCAATTTTAACCATCTTCCCTGTCCCTGCTGAAGAAAAGCAGGCCCAAACCATGATGCTGCCACCACCATGTTTGACAGTGGGGATGGTGTGTTGAGGGTGATGAGCTGTGTTGCTTTTATGCCAAACATATCGTTTTGCTTTGTGGGCAAAATGTTTGATTTTGGTTTCATCTGACCAGAGCACCTTCTTCCACATGTTTGGTGTGTCTTCCAGGTGGCTTGTGGCAAACTTTAGACCAGACTTTTTATGGATATCTTTGAGAAATGGCTTTCTTCTTACCACTCTTCCATAAGGGCCAGATTTGTGCAGTGTACGACTGATTGTTGTCCTATGGACAGACTCTCCCACCTCAGCTGTAGTTCTCTGCAGTTCATCCAGAGTAATCATGGGCCTCTTGGCTGCATCTCTGATCAGTCTTCTCCTTGTCTGAGCTGAAAGTTTAGAGGGACGGCCAGGTCTTGGTAGATTTGCAGTGGTCTGATACTCCTTCCATTTCAAAATGATCGCTTGCACAGTGCTCCTTGGGATGTTTAAAGCTTGGGAAATCTTTTTGTATCCAAATCCGGCTTTAAACTTCTCCACAACAGTATTACGGACCTGCCTGGTGTGTTCCTTGGTCTTCATGATGCTCTCTGCGCTCTCAACAGAACCCTGAGACTATCACAGAGCAGGTGCATTTATACAGAGACTTGATTACACACAGGTGGATTCTATTTATCACCATCAGTCATTTAGGACAACATTGGATCATTCAGAGATCCTTGCTGAACTTCTGGAGTGAGTTTGCTGCACTGAAAGTAAAGGGGCCGAATAATTTTGCACGCACCACTTTTAAGTTTTTTATTTGCTAAAAAAGTTTAAAATATCCAATAGATTTCGTTCCACTTCACAATTGTGTCCCACTTGTTGGTGATTCTTCACAAAAAATTTAAAATTTTATATCTTTATGTTTGAAGCCTGAAATGTGGCAAAAGGTTGAAAAGTTCAAGGGGGCCGAATACTTTCGCAAGGCACTGTATATATATATATATATATATATATATATATATATTTTTTTTTTTGTGGTTGAACTGGATGGACTTGTGTCTTTTTTCAACCTGACTAACTATGTAACTATGTAATTCCATATATTGGAGTACCTGATAGGACACCCTCTCCTCTATTACTTTGTTACTCTGCATTGCTTGCTAAAAAACTGAGGTGGGGTTTTAGAGGGATGCCCAGGGGGGTTTGCCAGTGTTCAATCACCTGAAGAAACCAGACTATAGTCCGGGGCCTATGAATATCAAGTCCATGTCCTGTACTCCAAGAGATGTAATTTATAGGTAAAGTGAAAAAAGCCAAAAACAAACTCTACTGGCATCCACATTATAAAACTAATCTATCTAACCCTGTGAAGCAAAAATCGCTATACATACCTTTTCTGCAGCCGATCCGGTCCGATGTTCAGCAGCAGATGCTGTGTAGAAGAGACAGCCAACAAACAGCTGAGAAATGCCTGGGAAGTGACGTCACCCATAGACTTAGACCCCTTTCACACCAAGGGCATTTTTCCAGGCGCTATAGCGTTAGAAATAGCACCTGCAACCCGCCCTACAAAAGCTGCACCATTGTGTGTAGTGTGAAAGCCCCGAGGGCTTTCACACTACAGCGGTGCGCTGGCAGGACGTCAGGGAAAAGTCCTGCTAGCAGTTTCTTTGGAGCGGTGAAGGAGCGGTGTGTTTACCGCTCCTCCACCACTGCTCCCCATTGAAATCAATGGGGCAGCGCTGTAATACCGCCGAAAAAACGCCGCTATTGCGGCGTATTGCCGGCGGTTTTAACCCTTTCTCGGCTGCTAGCAGGGGGTAAAAGCGCCCATAGGAGCTTGCTGGATTTCCATCAGGATTAACAGTTTTTTTTTTTTGCACATATAAATTAGATATAAGAAAACATTTTCAATGGTATATTTAAAGCGGTTGTAAAGGTAAAAGTTTTTACACCTTACGGAAACAAAATTGCAACTCACCCCAGCCTGTTGTTTGCTACATATCTCCAATTTCCCCCTTGGTAGATATAAATGATCTTTGTCAAAGCACCTCCTCATTGCCGATAAATCCCTGATCCCTAAATACTGGAAATCGACATCAATCCCAACAGTTGGAGAATGGCTGAGAGAAGTCAACCGCATTTTTGCAATGGGAGAAACCCTGGCTATAGCCAATGAATCAACCGAAAAATTTCACAAAACCTGATCCCCATGGGTACAGTTTAAGTACTCAGATGCTTATGATAGCCTGTCCACTGGCTGAGGGCCTCCTGACCCTAGCGCAGTGTTTCTCAATTCCAGTCCTCATGGCCCACTAACAGGTCATGTTTTCAGGATTTCCCTCAGATGAAACAGCTGGGGTAATTACTAAGGCAGTGAAACTGATCAAATCACCTGTGCAAAATAACGGAAAGCCTGAAAACATGACCTGTTAGTGGGCCATGAGGACTGGAATTGAGAAACACTGCCCTAGCGGAACGTCCAATACTGACTCTGTTTGGTCCTGCCTGGTCTTCATTAGGAAGCGAGCGAAAGACTTCCTCAATGAGGAACCGCTTGTAATACAGTCTTACTCTTCTATTATTTCTATTCTATTCTTTTCTACCCTCTCTTTGTGATCCCTTATATCCCCCCCCCCACTTACCAATCACTTAACCCCTACAGGTGTGCTGTGATGTTAGTTAGGGATATTGTACTGTGCATAAATCCGGTATCACAAACTTCTTTCTTTTTTTTTTGCAAATGATGTCTTAGCTGGTCCCAGTCCCTGAGTCATTGTATATGTGAATGCAACAGCAATAGACATCTGTATTTGTTACACAAAACCTGTTTGTTGAGATTACGATATATTGAGATTTCTTTTTTCTGTTATGCTATCTCACTTTAATAAAAAATTTGATTGGAAAAAAAAGTTTTTTCACCTTAATGCATTCTATGCATTAAGGTGAAAAAACATCTGACAGTGCCCCCCCCCCCCAGCCCCCCTGTTTTACTTACCTGACCCCTCGAAAGTCCGGCGCTCGCCTCCGACGTCCTCTTCGCTGCTCAGCCTGCCCGTTGATTGGCTGGAGTGGATGGACTGAAAGCAGAGGGATTTGGCTCTGAGGAAAGGGGTTCTCCCCTGAAACGCGTCAGCCGTTTGTGTTAAGGTATTAATCGATTCATCTGACATCAGATCTGGACATGTGGATGTTCGGTGTGATGGACCCAATTGTATTGATTATGCCTTTTATCAATACTCGTTTGTGAGTAGCCATTTTGCTATATGTTCTGTTTTTAATAAAGCTCTGTCTATGGTAATGCACTAGGTCAGTGCGCCTTCCTTTCTTGTTTTGTTTTCTCCAGTATTTGAAGACCCAATATTCTGAGGAGGGCTGCAAGACCTTTTAGACACTACCTTCTAAAACTGTCGGTATCACACTTCGAAGACCTAGACACACGAGCGCAGGAGAAGTTGTCTTTTTCTTGAAAGCAGCGCAGCCATTGGCTCGCACTGCTGTCAATCGCATTCAATGACGCGCCGTGCCGGGGGGCGGGACTGAGTGATGCAGTGAGCGGCTATAGCCGCCGGCTGTATCACGGGAGCGCGCCCGCAAGTGCTTCTCGCCATGCAAGGGAGCTCGCATTAACGTGAGAAGTACTTGCGGGGGGAAGCAGAGACAGCCGCCGAGGGACCCCAGAAGAGCAGGTTCGGGGGCCACTCTGTGCAAAACGAGCTGCACAGTGGAGGTATGTATAACAACCACTTTAATGGACCAAAAGAGCAAATACAAAAAGTTCACCGTTAGAGTTTACATGTAGTTTGAGGAATTTTTATCAAGTAATCCCTAAATAGCAATTGGAGTCTTTTTATAGTAAATTCGGAAATCATCGTCAGGAAAAGTCAAGCCTTACAGTGTCCAGTTTGATTGTTCCTGAGGCCATAACCCAGGATGGAAGGTGGAACTGTGAGTGGAACAGGTCCTCTTCACTCTTATCCTTGTACACAGTCAGAATGTTTTTGGGCAAATAGTCCACGGTAATAACGTGATTGACCAAGTAGTCTGACGTTTGCACCTTCATCTCTCCTGCTGGTTGAAAGTCTATTGACTTGTACAGATTCTGCTCTGCTTGATGCAAGCTGGGCTGTAGAATCTCTGCGTCTTCCTGAAGGTGGACATCTTTCTCCTGCTGATTTACAGTCTGTAGAGGGTTAATGGTGTATGTTGGGCAGTAGTGAAACTCTTCTTCACTGCTCAGCACCTCGATTTCCAATGTCTCCGCTTCATCGCAGTCGGAGGTGCTGGAGGCATAGCTGGGAAAGCTCATGAGTTTATTCTAGAAAAGGAAAAAAATATCAATTCCATTATTTTGGCTTTCAATTGACCTCAAAGGTTGTGGTGTTAGATTGAAGTCCAGCCTCACTTTAACCACTTGCTGACCGCACTATAGCCGAATGACGGCTACAGCGAGGTCATCCAGTTCTGGGAATCCGTCATATGATGTCCCCCTGTGATTGTGCCCACCTCGCTCTGTGATCGGCGGACACGGTTGATCACAGATTGAGGTGAAGAGCCAATCAGCTGGTCTCTTTATGACGTGATCAGCTGTGTCCAATCACAATGTAAACAGAAGCCAGTTATTGCCATTTCTTTCCTCACGCTGACAGCATGAGGAGAGCCGATAATCGGCTTGTGTAAAAGGGACATGGACACTAATAATCAGGGTCCTGATTATCCCTACAGTCCCACCAGTGCCTCCTCATCAGTGCCACCTACCAGTGCCCACCAGAGAGAAAAATGACCTGTGTGCAAAATTTTATAACAAACTGAAAACATTTTTCTCTTCAACATTTCAGCCTTTTTTTTGTTCATTTAGCAAAAAATAAAACATCCCAGTGGTGATTACCACCAGAAGTTCTATTTCTGTGGGGAAAAAAAAACTTGATATGGGTGCAGGGTTGCATGGCCGCGCAATTTTCATTCAGGGTGCGACAGCGCTGAAAATTGGCCTGAGCAGTAAGGGTGTAAAAGTGCCAGTAGGCAAGTGGTTAATTAGAACTATAGAAAAATTGTATAGAGTAGAGTAAAGGAGGGTTATAAAGCCCCTGTAAGTCTTATTTTTGCCATATTTTATCCCATTGGGGAGATTTACCTTCACTTCCTGTCCCATAGCTAAACAGAAAGTGAGAGGAGATCTCTCCATATTAAGGTGGGGGGAGGGAGAGAGAAAGAAAGAGGCATAGAGAAGGAGGGAGGGGGATGAGAAGAGGGGGAGAAAGGGAGAGAGAGTGGGAGAGGAGTGAGAGAGAGCGAAGGGGGGAGAGAGAGAGAGGGGGAGGAGAGAAAGAAGGAGGGAGAGAGAAAGAGAGGAGGAGAGAAGTGAGGGGGGGGGGGAGTGAGAGAGGGAAAGAGAGAGGGAGAGGGAAAGAGAGAGGGAGAGGGAGAGGAGAGAGAGAGAGGAGAGAGAGAGAGAGGAGAGAGAGAGAGGAGGGGTAGAGGAGTGAGACAAAGAGAGGGGGGAGAGGGAAAGAGAGAGGGGCGAGAGGGATGGGGGAGAGAGAGAAGAGGGAGAGAGAGAGAGAAGAGGAGAGAGAGAGGGGAGGGAGGGGGAAAGACAGAGAGAAGGGAGGGGGAGAGGAGGGCGAGAGAAGAGGGGGGAAAGGAGTGAGAGGGGGAGGAGAGAGAGAGAGAGAGAGAGAGAGAGAGAGAGAGAGAAAGGGGGGAAAGAGGGAGAGGAGTGGGAGAGAGAGAGAGAGGAGGGGAGAGGAGTGATAGAGAGGGGGAAGAGAGGAGTGATTTCTACAGGGCACAGTAGTAATATAGGGGCTGGAGAATCGAACCTCAGCACTAAGGCCCCATTCACACTTCAGCATTTTGCAGCTTGAAGCTCGAAGCTCCAAAACGCTGGAGGAGGAAAAAAGAATCAAATATTCTCCATGGAGACGGTTCATATCTCCAAGATTCCTTAACCACAGTCTTAAAGCAATGTTAAAGCCTTTTTTTAAATAACAAACATCTCATACTTACCTGCTCTGTGCTGTGGTTTTGCACAGAGCAGCCCCAATACTTCTCTTTTCTCAGGTCCCACGCTGGCGCTCCTGGCTCCTCCCTCCTGCCGGGGGCCCCCACCCAAGCAGACATGCTCCCGAGTCACGGCTCTGTGTGTCCATTCACACACACAGAGCCGTGGCTCGGCCTGCCCCCTCCGTATCCTTATTGGCTCACTGGCTGCCAAAACCAATCAGGAGTGCGAGTCCCTGGAGAGGCAAGGCTCTCGTAGACATCACTGGATCAAAAGGGGGCTCGGGTAAGTTTTAGGGGGGCTTCTGCACACAGAAGGTTTTTTTTGTTTTTTTTTTACCATGAAGCATAGAATGGTAAAAAAAAAAACCTTGTGCCTTTACAACTACTTTACAACTACTTTAAAGAGTGATAAGAGTGACAGCATAGGTTGCAGGATAGGAAAGTGTTATTTTCTTTAGTTTCCAGTTTTTACTCTAGTGTCAATCACTTTAAAACCTCGTAATGTTCTAATGTGTGGAAAATCTCATGCAGTTTAACAGACATGTTCTCTGTACGCACCTTGTTGGAGATGCACTCTTTTGCCCACTCGCAGTTGGCTGGATCGGGGACCGCTTTGGTGCATACATTTGGTAGAATTTTTGAGAGCAACATAAGTAACCTAGCATAAAAAGAAAAAAAAATACAATTAATTCCACAACCAACATTTATAAGATCTAAAAAGGTCACGGTAAAATGTCAGGTACTATCACAATTTTTTAGTTTTTTTTTTTAATTTCCCATAGTATGTCGTAGCCTCAGCTGTCATATACAAGTTTTAGGGGGGAGGTTAGAAAGTAGCAGTGCCACCCACTTGTAACAATCCAAAATAAAATATCCCCGAAGAAGAAGGACTCTTGCAATCCCCGATACGAGTTGGATTGCCCTGTTGATTACAAATATATTTCATGCTGCACTTTACTGAGTGGAGCTTCTATTTTCCTCCTAATCTTTCCTCCATATTGCAATTCCTACGAATTTTAGAGCTGACTGCTAACCTCCACATAACCTCCACAATAAAATACAGCACACTGAACTGTCTATTGCTCCTCACCATTACAAATATACTGTAGTGTATATACAAGTAGTAGCATTTAAGCTAAGGGTAGGGTCACATCTGTGTGGGTGGTTTCCGCTGCGGGTCCGGGGCTCTTCCCGCAGCCACAACCACCCACACAGAAAAACACTGGAATTGTCCTATTGGCACGCCTCCGGCACTGGAAATCGTTCCCGCACTGGGAATCACGCCCTCTTCACTCCTCTCCTGTGCATACTGCTCATCATCATACACTCCTCTCCTGTACATATAGCTCACCATTATACCCTCCTCACCCCTCTCCTGAACATACTGCTCACCATCATACTCTCCTCACTCCTCTCCTGTACATACTGCTCACCATCATGCCCTCCTTACTCCTCTCCTATACATATTGCTCACCGTCATACTCTCCTCACTCCTCTCCTGTACATACTGCTCACCATCATGCCCTCCTTACTCCTCTCCTATACATATTGCTCACCGTCATACTCTCCTCACTCCTCTCCTGTACATACTGCTCACCATCATGCCCTCCTTACTCCTCTCCTATACATATTGCTCACCGTCATACTCTCCTCACTCCTCTCCTGTACATACTGCTCACCATCATGCCCTCCTTACTCCTCTCCTATACATATTGCTCACCATCATACTCTCCTCACTCCTCTCCTGTACATACTGCTCACCATCATGCCCTCCTTACTCCTCTCCTATACATATTGCTCACCGTCATACTCTCCTCACTCCTCTTCCATACATACTGCTCACCGTCATACCCTCCCCACTCCTCTCCTGTACATACTTCTCACCATCATACCCTCCACACTCCTCTCCTGCACATACTGCTCACCATCATACCCTCCACACTCCTCTCATATACATATTGCTCACCATCGCACTCTCCTCACTCCTCTTCCATACATACTGCTTACCATCATACCCTGCTCACTCCTCTCCTGTAATTACTGCTCACCATCATACCTTCCACACTCCTCTCCTGTACATACTGCTCACCATCATACCCCCAACACTCCTCTCCTGTACATACTGCTCACCATCATACCAACAACACTCCTCTCCTGTACATACTGCTCACCATCATACCCCCAACACTCCTCTCCTGTACATACTGCTGACCATCATACACCCAACACTCCTCTCCTGTACGTAATGCTCACCATCATACCCCCAACACTCCTCTCCTGTACATAATGCTCACCATCATAGCCTCCTCACTCCTTTCCTGCCTGCCAGAACACTTCTTTACCATTGTTTGTAATAGCTCCAACTTTGCCAGCCCTGGAACAAGCATACTTTAAGTTTGTAATTAAAAATTTAGTTTAGATAAATATTTGTCAAGTATTTCTCAAGATACAAACTCAAGAGGACTATATTTTCATCTCATAGGCCTTCTGCTGTAAGAAAATATTGTCTATGGTTTTATGGTGGGGGAAGCCTTTTCAAGTCTATAATTGTCCATGTGAAAAGTTGGATACCTGGTTCTGTGCAGTAAAAGGGCTAAATGGTCACAATTCATTTCCCAGTATCTAAGCATCTCACTCATGGGCCACTGTGAAAAAAAATGAATAGAAGGTGCCTATGCCATTTATCCATTTCAAATTCTTTACTCTTATCTGTTGTCTGCTCCTCTATCAGACTTGGTATAAAATGTCCTTTGTGTAGATGACATGAAAGGTGTGCCGAGTAAAAAAAATAAAATAAATTTTTCATCATTTTTTATGGAAATACAATTAATTATTTTAATAGCAATTTTTTTGCAGAGACATTGTAAAACCACATGTGTTCTGGTAATCTGTCCATGTTCTGACATGTTAGGTGGTTACTCAGACCCACAATGACTCAGTGAACCCAGTACAACCTCCAGGTGATTTATTATGAAACTTATTTTACAGGAAACCTATACTGTGTTTTTAGTGAGCACACACTGTATGTTGAGCTGTCATAATGTTTACCCTAAAGAGGAACTTTATTTCCCCTACATTTTATTTATTTTACCTCTTACCTTGTCTGTCGTATTATCCTAAAAAAAAACAACCTACACAGCACTTTAGTAGTCCTTGCTGATCCATTGCTGCACACCAGGTTCCACACCGCCTTCTTCCTTACTGACTTCATCAGGAGCCGGCTGTCTCTTCCTGGTTCAGGCAGCAGGCCCCCTGATGAAGAGTCAGCAGGTCCACATTCCTTATGCCACTGTGTTGAAGATGATGCCTCCTGGGATTTACACCTCACATATTCCAGGAGGCATCAGCTTCAACACAGTGGTAAGAGGATGGCGGACCTTGTGGTGCGTCATCAGGGGGCCTTCAGCCTTAACCAGGAAGAGACAGCCAGCTCCCGATGAAGTCAGAAAGGCTTGAAGAACTAGGTAGAAATAGAGGCAAGGAGCAAGGTGTAGCATTCATTTTTTATTATTTTTTGTTAAAAGCCATATTGGAAAACAAAAGTCTTTTCAGATTATGTTGCTTTGTAGGGGAAAAAAAGTTTTTAGTTTATGAGGAAAGCTCAGTTTTAAAGTGCATGTAAAGCAAAAACCTCTGTTTTTTTTTTAGTTTTAGATATGGTAGAGAAGGGAGATTTCTCTTCACTTCCTGTCCCTGAAGAACAGCAGGAAATGAGAGGAAATATCTACCTAGTGAACACAATTCCCATCCTAAAGAGTTGTCACAGGGACAGGTGTCTTCACTGGATGTTTTTTCTTTACCGCTGTCTTGTCCCGATGACAACTCGTGTTTGGATTTTTCCATCACTTTCTTGCTAGATAGAGAGAATCTCCCCAGCGAGGACACAAAAAAAAACCCATCCTGACAAACACGGTTCAAGCCTTCCGTACAAAACTAAAAGTAAATTTCTTTTAGTAACATTTGACAAAGAGTAGAAAATACAATATATTGGGGGGTATTTGCTAAAACTGGTGCACTCAGAATCTGGTGCAGTTGTACATACAGTGTTTCCCTGAAAATAAGACCTACCTGGAAATTAAGACCTATCGTGATTTTCTAGGATGGCTGCAATATAAGCCCTACCCTGAAAATAAGCCCTAGTTAAAGTCCTTGTAAAATCATGTAATCCATCCTGTAAAAGGATTATATAATGGTCCAGTGTGTCTTTATGTTAACATTATTGTAGAAAGTACCTTATTTACAGCTCCGCTGGGCACTCATGTAACTCACCGAAGCTCTCCTCCTCTCCTCCCACCTGACGTAGGCGACCCCTCCCTCTACAGTGCTCGGAGCGGGGCTGAAGTCAGCAGGGTTCTCGACCCCTCCCTCTGCAGTGTTCGGAACGGGACCCCTCCCTCAGCAGTGCTCAAAACGGGGCTGACATCAGCAGGGATCTCGGCTCCTCCCTCAGCAGTGCTCGGAGTAGGGCTGACGTCAGCGGGGATCTTGGCCCCTCCATCTGCAATGCTCAGAGCGGGGCTGAGGTCAGCGGGGATCTCGCCCCCTACCTCTGCAGTGCTGTCAGCTTTGATCTCGGCCCCTCCCTCAGTAGTGCTTGGAGGAGCGGGGCTGACGTCAGCGGGGATCTCGGCCCCTCCCTCTGCAGTGCTCGGAACAAGGCTGACGTCAGTGGGGATCTCTGCCCCTTCCTCAGTAGTGCTCGGAGGAGTGGGGCTGACGTCAGCAGGGATATAAGCCCCTCCCTCTGCAGTGCTCGGGGCAGGGCTGATGTCAGCAGGGATCTCGGCCCTTCCATCAATAGTGCTTGAAGGAACGGGGCTGATGTGAGTGGGGATCTCGGCCCCTCCCTCAGTAGTGCTCGAAGGAGCGGGGCTGACCTCAGCTGGGATCTTGGCCCCTCCCTCAGTAGTGCTCAGAGGAGCAGGGCTGATGTCAGCGGGTATCTCAGCCCCTCCCCCAGCAGTGCTCGGAGTGGGGCTGATGTCAGCAGGGATCTCGACCCCTCCCTCAGCAGTGCTCAGAGCGGGGCTGATGTCAGCGGGGGTCTCGCCCCCCTACCTCTGCAGTGCTCGGAGTAGGGCTGATCACAGCGGGGGTCTCGCCCCCTATCTCTGCAGTGCTCGGAGTAGGGCTGACGTCAGTGGGGATCTTGGCCCCTCCCTTAGTAGTGCTCGGTGGAGTGGGGCTGATGTCAGCAGGATTCTTGGCCCCCCCCTCTGCAGTGCTCGGAGCAGGGCTGACTTCAGTGGGGATCTCGGCCCCTTCCTCAGTAGTGCTTGGAGTAGCGCTGACATCAGCGGGGATCTCAGCCCCTCTCTCAGTAGTGCTCAGAGGAGTGGGGCTGACGTCAACAGGGATAACAGCCCCTCCCTCTGCAGTGCTCGGAGCAGGGCTGACGTCAGCGGGGATCTCGGCCCCTCCCTCAGTAGTGCTCGAAGGAGCAGGGCTGACGTCAGTGGGGATCTCGGCCCCTCCCTCAGTAGTGTTCAGAGGAGCAGGGCTGACCTCAGCGGGGATCTCAGCCCCTCCCCCAGAAGTGCTCGGAGGAGTGGGGCTGACGTCAGCAGGGATATCAGCCCCTCCCTCTGCAGTGCTTGGAGCAGGGCTGACGTCAGCAGGGATCTCAGCCCCTCCCCCAGTAGTGCTCGGAGGAGCGGGGCTGGCATTAGCGGGGATCTCGGCCCCTCCCTTAGCAGTGCTCGAAATGGGGCTGATGTCAGCAGGAATCTCGGCCCCTCTCTCAGCAGTGCTTGAAATGGGGCTGACATCAGCGGGGATCTCGGCCCCTCCCTCAGCAGTGCTCAAAGCGAGGAACTAGAGCTCCAGCGGGTCACGTGAGCGCCCAGCGGCACTGTAAGTAAGCTATTTTCTACAACAATGTTACATAAAGACAGACACTGGACATTATATAATCCTTTTACAGAGCGGATCACATGATTATTTTTCAAGGACTTTAATTAGGGTTTATTTTTGGGATTACAGAGATGCTGACTTCTGAGCTGACAGGGAGGGAGGGGGGGGGGGGGGAGAGAAGACAGGGGACACAGGAACATTTTTAAAAACATTTTATTGTTTTATTCCTGTATAGAATTTTTTTTTCCCCCGATTATTGTACATAAATAAAACATCCCCTGCAAATAAGCCCTAATGCATTTTTTGTAGCCAAAATTAATATAAGACCCAGTCTTATTTTTGGGGAAACACAGTAGTAACCAATCAGCTTCTAACTTCAATTAAGCTTTGCCAATAAAACCTGGAAGCTGATTTGTCACTATGCACAGCTGCACCAGCTTTTATGTGCACCAGTTTTAATAAATCCCCTCCCCCCCCCCACAGGGACAATGGGGAGCCTGTAGGATAATACCCTCCTGATCACTGCAACAGCCAAATCAGTGACCACAATTTTGGGAAGCCCATGCAACGTCTTGTGTTTCAATTTTTGTTTAAAAGGCCAACGAGCGCGGGTTCAGGAAAAACTGAAAGATAAATATAAAAAAAAAAATGCATATCCATGCCTACCTTTGCTTTACTCTTAGGAGAAGGAACAGAAAAGATGCTAATATAAGTGCAGCAAGGAACGCGTAAACAATCACATATTCATCTTGCGGAACTGAAAAACAAACAGAGACAGCAGAATGTAATCCCCGATACCACCACAGACATGAGATATCACAGCAACAGATTCCCATTAACTGGCTGAATACTTTGTTTCAGGTCTGTGGTAAAAAAAAAAAGGAAGTAAAGTCAATGGATGAGCATGACAGCCAGGGAACATAGTTAGGCCGCGTACACACGGGCGGATTGTCTATCCAACTTAGTCCGCTGAACCGTGTTTCAGCGGACAATCCGCTCGTGTGTGGGCTTCAGCGGACTTTTTCAGCGGACTGTCTGACGAACAAAGTCTTACGGAATTTCCGTAATTTTGTCCGTCCAAACTTGGTTTCAGCGGACAGTCCGCTCGTGTGTAGGCAAGTTGGACGGACTAAGTATGGCGCATGCTCAGAAAGGATTTACACGGCCGAAGGTTGCATTGCAGTGTATAGGACGTCGTTTTTCTAGTCCCGTCGTACGTGCTGTATTAGTAACGGACTGTCTGCTCATCGTGTGTGGTCAAGTCCGTTCATTCAAAATTTGGACGGACTGTCTGTCGGATTGTCTGACGAACTTAGTTGGCCAGACAATCCGCCCGTGTGTACGCGGCCTAAGAAAAAATAGAAATGTCTGTATTTGTATTCAGTTAGGGAAACTCTCCGGATCGAGGATGTCCTTGGAAACGCAGAATATTTGGCAATTACTATATCTTATCTTGGTGTTTAAGCACTTAATGACCGATCCTCTTTTTGAGATGTGTTGTTTACAAGTTAAAAAAGTTTTTTGCTAGAAAATTACTTAGAACCCTCAAACATTATACATTTTTTTTCTAACACCCTAGAGAATAAAATGGCGGTTGTTGCAATACTTTCTGCCACACCGTATTTGAGCAGCGGTCTTACAAGTACACTTTGTTTGGAAAAAATATTTTTTTTTTAATTAAAAAATAAGACAACAGTAAAGTTAGCTCAATTTTTTTTTATATATTCTGAAAGATAATGTTATGCCGAGTAAATTGATACCCAATATGTCACGCTTAAAAAATGCGCCCGCTCGTGGAATGGCGACAAACTTTTACCCTTAAAAATCTCCATAGGCGACGTTTAAAAAAATTCTACAGGTTGCATGTTTTGAGTTACAGAAGAGTTCTAGGGCGAGAATTATTGCTCTTGCTCTACCGATTGTGGCGATACCTCACATGTGTGGTTTGAGCACCGTTTTCATATGCGGGAGCTACTCACGTATGCGTTCGCTTCTGCATGCTAGCTCGGCAGGATGAGGCGCGTTTAAAATTTTTGTGTTTTTTTTCTTATTTATTTTACCTTTTATTTTTTATTTTTACACTGTTCTTTAAAAAAAAAAAAAAAAAAAAACAAGTGTCACGCAGGTTTCCGTTACATCAGAGGGGGGCAGGGTCCCCCACATGTCATTGGGGAAGCCAGGCTTTCCCACTTGCGTCAGAGTGGGGTGAAGTCAGGTGACTGGTGGCCCCGCCCTCCTCATATAAGAAATGTCAGGCTGCCGGGATCCCCGCAGTGTCTCCGCCAGTGGAGACAGAGGATGGATGGACTGTACTGCGCTGGAGGGAGAGATCACCCGTCGCTGAATCAGATCAGCCATCGCTGGACCCCGGAGAGATGATCATCCGTCGCTGGATAGCAAGAGTGGATTACCACCGCTGGAATCTTTTTTTAAATTTATTTTTTATTTTTAATAAAGGACTTTTTCAACGGTGTGTGTGTCTTTTTTAACATTCTTTTACACTTTCTTTGTGAAATGATAGGAAAAGTACCCCCCCTTACCATTTCAAACGGGGGGGGGGAGGGGCGGGATCTGGGGGTCCCCTTGTTAAAGGGGGCTTCCAGATTCTGATAAGCCCCCCC
The DNA here is from genome assembly GCF_037356315.1 of Lithobates pipiens. Classification (NCBI taxonomy): domain Eukaryota; kingdom Metazoa; phylum Chordata; class Amphibia; order Anura; family Ranidae; genus Lithobates; species Lithobates pipiens. The sequence continues at coordinate 311,538,777 of NW_027507785.1, forward strand.
ACCCACAGACCCCCACAACCACCAGCCAGGGTTGTGGGAATGAGGCCCTTGTCCTCATCAACATGGGGACAAAGTGCTTTGAGGGGTCACAGACCCCCAAAGCATCCTCCCAATGTCGAGGGCATGTGACCTGGTACGGTTCAGGAGGGGGGGCGCTCTCTCGTCCCCCCCACTCTTTTCCTGCGGCCTGCCAGGTTGCGTGCTCGGATAAAGGGGCTGGTATGGATTTTTAGGGGGAACTCCACACCATTTTCTTTTTTTATTTGGCGTGGAGTTCCCCTTAAAATCCATATCAGACCTGAAGGATATTTAGGGGGAGCCCCACGCTTTTTTTTTATAAATTTTTTTATCAATGACTTTCAATGAGTGTTCTCTGTATTACGGGAGCCGACAATTCATTATAGCCGCGAGTGATTTTAAATTACTTTTTTTCCTGCAGAAATGACGCTTTGTGCAGGGACAGTTCTAAGCACGGTAAACATGCGCCCCTTCACAGGCATACTATACACACCCCCCAGGTACGAAATTTAAAGGAATATTACACTTTTATTGTTTCACTTTAATCATTATTAAAATCACTGCTCCCGAAAAAAGGCAGTTTTTAAAACTTTTTTTTGCATGGATACATGTCCCCTGGGGCAGGACCCGGGTCCCCAAACACTTTTTAGGACAATAACTTGCATATTAGCCTTTAAAATTAGCACTTTAGATTTCTCCCATAGACTTGTACAGGGTGTTCCGCGTCTTTTCGAATTTGCCGCGAACAGCCCAAATTGTTCACTGTTCGCTGAACAGGCAATGTTCTAGTTGAACATGAGTTCGACTCGAACTCGAAGCTCATCCCTAATGCCAAGTAGTGTATAAAGCCAGGTACACACTACTAGCGGGTTGATCGGAAAAAAAAACTCACAGCTCCGGTCGGCACCGCTGTACTATCTGATGATCCCCTGCTGAGCTTATTGTGTTCTGACAGGGAAGACACCCCCCCTTCGCCAGAACACTCCGCTCAATGAAACAGGACCCGCATATGTAATAAGCAAGTATCCCCCATCTTCATATATAATAACATTATACACAAAACATAACTTTTAAAACCAATGACAATTATTGATAACATTTTTTACATGGAGCTGATCATATTAAAATACTGTATATATACAGAGAGAGTATACACTTACCGGCCACTTTATTAGGTACACCTTGCTAGTACCGGGTTGGACCCCCTTTTGCCCTCATTCTTGGTGGCGTAGATCCAACAAGGTGTTGGGAACGTTCCTCAGAGATTTTGCTCCATAGTGACATGATAGGACCACGCAGTTGCTGCAGATTTGTCGACTGCACATCCATGATGCGAATCCCCCATTCCGCCACATCCCAAAGGTTCTCTATTAGGGCAGCACAGTGGTGTAGTGGTTAGCACTTTCACCTAGCAGAAATAGCGGTTGCTGGTTCAAATCCCGACCACAACACTATCTGCTTGGAGTTTGCATGTTCTCCCTGTGCCTGCGTGGGTTTCCTCCGGGTACTCCAGTTTCCTCCCACACTCCAAAGACATGCTGGTAGGTTAATTAGACCCTGTCCAAAAAAAAATTGGCCATGTGTATGTCAATGTTGTAAGTGTGTCAGGACCCTACAGGTTAAAGGACCACGTAAAAAAGCTGCAGAAAGCTCCCTGAGGCAATTCAGTTTGCATAGGTAGCCCTATACAAGTCATTTATTCATTCAGATGTGGTGAGTGTGGAGCCATTGGAGGACAGGGACCTCATTGTCCAGTGGTGAGATGATTGGAGCTTTGTGACATGGTGCATTATCCTGCTGGAAGGAGTCATAAAGGGATGGACATGGTCAGCAACAATACTCAGGAAGGCCGTGGGTATTAATGCTTATTTGGTACTAAGGGGCCCAAAATGTGCCAAGAAAATCTCCCCCACACCATTACACCACCAGCCTGAACCGGTGATACAAGGCAGGATGGATTCATGCTTTCTTGTTGTTTACACCAAATTCTGACCCGACCATCTGAATGTCACAGCTGATAATCGGGACTCAAGACAGGATAACGTTTTTTCCAGTCTTCTATTGTCCAATTTTGGTGATCCTGTGCCAATTGTAGCCTCAGTTTCCTGTTCTTAGCTGACAGTAGTGGCATCCGGTGTGGTCTTCTGCTGCTGTAGCCCATCTGCTTCAAGGTTCGATGTATTGAGCATTCAGAGATGGTATTCTGCATACCTTGGATGTAATGAGTGGTTATTTGAGTAAGGCCCCTTTCACATTGAGGCGCTTCTAAACTGCCAGTAAAACATTTGAGCGCTTTTGAAGAGCTTTCCATTCATTTCAATGGAGAGGGGTGTTTCTTCACCACCCTGCCAGCCCACTGTCCCAGTGGGAAATCATTCATTGATTTTTATGGAAATAGGTTTTTGTGAGCTTTTCAGGCACTTTTTTTAAACGTGAAAGCGTCTGAAAAGCACCTCAGCGTGAAAGGGGTATTACTGTTGCCTTTCTACCATCTTGAACCAGTCTGTCTGCCCATTCTGCTCTGACCTCTGGCATTAACAAGGCATTTTCCTCCACACAACTGCCGCTCACTGGATATTTTCTCTTTTCCGGACCATTCTCTGTAAACCTGAGGGATGGTTGTGAGTTAAAATCCCAGTAGATCAGTAGACCAGCTCATCTGGCACCAACAACCACGCCAAGTCACTTAAATCCCATTTCTTCCCCATTCTGATGCTCGGTTTGAAATTCAGCAAGTCGTCTTCACCACGCCTAGGTGCCTAATTGACTAGAAATTTGTGTTACCAAGCAATTGAACAGGTGTACCTAATAAAGTGGCCGGTGAGTGTAGATTCCATCGAATTTTTTTGTTGTTTTTTTTTTTTTTTTTTTTAACCGTGTTCTTACCATCTACTGTAAAATATATTTCCTGCCTGGTGGTCGTCTCTCCGGCTCCATTGGAGTAGGTCATCCACAGCACATACTTTCCATTCATACTTCCCTTCTCAATCTCATACTGGTTATTCTGCGATTGGTTGTACAATACTGAAAAAATAAAAAATAAATAAATTAATTAATAAAAAGAAAAGAATTGTAGACCTTCTTAACATTGCAAATTTTTATTTATTTTTTTAATTCCTTGAATCGAGTCCCTTTTTCCTCCTTTTTATGCAGTCTTCCTGTTTGTGCAGCTGGGATCTGCTGTCTTCTTTCTATAAAGAAATGGCTCTAGCAGGTTGTGACATGCGGCGCCACTATATGCCTTCTCCCCGGCGCCCAGGAACCAGAGCATTTTTCCATAGGAGCTGATGATATCCCTGGGATTACAATCATTATTTTCCCAATTCAGACCAAAGTGACAGATTCTTTTGGTACTTACCCACCCAGTGCTCCCCTGCCACTCAGTTACCTTGCATGAGCAATCATTTTACTCCACAGTGGCTACAGCTACAGAGGTGAGTGATGGCTTGTTTTAAAGCCGAGTGATGAAGATAGAAGATACACCCCCGTTAGGGTTGAAGATCGCACTGGACTGACTCGATCTGTCACTGGTCGTGATTGAATAATAAGGTGGGCGGGTGGGAAGGCTTCACTTCCAATGATTTGGGCCCATCTCAAAAAGGAGATGATGGTTAGCCCTTTTTGGGCCTCTGGGTACGGCAGCTAGCTCAGCCGACACTCAGACAACCACCCGTCCAATCTCTGTTAACAGACATACCTGTTTTTGAGTCTTCCCCATTTATATGCATGCAGCAACAGCTTTGAAGAAGGGGTGAGTCTTTGTTTCCCTGAAACGTGTTGGCTTGTTAAACTTTCAAACTCATACCTACTAGACTCCAGGCACTCCTTTCTCTACCTACTCGTAGACATGTGTGCTGGCGAAAAAAAAATTTGTGTTTTTTGTTTCATTCCTTTTTGTTGTTTTATTTTTTAAATTTTTGGGTCATTTCGTTATGATCGCAATTCGTAAATTTGAAAATTCGTAAATTCAAAAATCATGACATGTGCGCTGGCGAAAAAAAAAATGTGTTTGTTTTTTGTTTCATTCCTTTTTGTTGTTTTAGTTTTTTCAATTTTTGGGACATTCGTTATGATCGCAATTCGTAAATTTGAAAATTCGTAAATTCAAAAATCCAAAAATAAGAATGAAAATTTGAAAAATTAACAAACTAACTAATAATAACTAACTATTAAATTATAGGTATTGGAATTTCCTTTTAAATTTGGCTGTTAGTGAACGTAACTAATATGAATTTATCCAAAGTTACGAATTTTCCGAAATAACGAATGCAGCATCTAAACAAATGTAACAGAACAAATGAATAATAATGATAATTAAAAGTTTTTATTATTATTCTTGTTATTTATTATTATTAATTAATAATAATGATAATTAAAAGTTTTTATTATTATTCTTATTTATTTATAATAATTTGTTACTTTTCCTTTGTTTAGATCCGGAATTTGTTATTTTGGATAATTTGCAAGTTTGGATAAATCCATATTTGTTACGTTCACTAACAGCTAAATTTGAAAGGAAATTCCAATACCTATAATTTAATCGTTAGTAATAGTGAAATTATTATTAGTTAGCTATTATTTCAGATTTAAAAATTTTCGGGTTTTCAAATATATTTGAATTTACGAATGCTCTGGAAAATGTATTTGTTTTCATTTCATTCGTTTTTTTTTTTGGGGGGGGGGGGGGGTTCTGGTCATTTGTTATGATCGCAATTCATAAATTCGAAAATTTGAAAATCCAAAAATCGGAAAATAAGAAAGAAAATCAGAAAATAATAACTAAGTATTAAGTTATAGGTACTGGAATTTCCTTTCGAATTTGGCTGTTCGTGAACGTACAGAATATGCATTTATCTGAAGTTACGAATTATCTGAAAATACATTTCTTCTGTTTAGATACGGCATTTGTTATTTTGGATAATTTGCAAGTTCGAATAAATCCATATTCGTTACATTAACAGCTAAATTTGAAAGGAAATTCCAATACCTATCATTTAATAGTTAGTAATAGTGAAGTTATTATTAGTTAATTTGTTTTCGTTGAATTTGTTTTTTAATTTGGGGGGGGGGAGGTTCGGACAATTTGTTATGATCGAAATTCATAAATTAGAAAATTCGATAATCCAAAAATCTGAAAATGGGAAAGAAAATCAGAAAATCTGAAAAAGTAACAAACTAACTAATAATAATGAACTATTAAATTATAGGTATTGAAATTTCCTTTCAAATTTGGCTGTTAGTGAACGTAGAGAATACGCATTTATCTGAAGTAACAAATTATCTGAAAATAACGAATACCACATCTAAACAAATGGAACGAAATTAATGAATAAATAAAAATAAAAAGTTTTTATTATTATTGTTATTTATTATTATTAATTAGTTACGTTCCATTCGTTTAGATACGGCATTCGTCATTTTGGATAATTCTTAACGTCGGATAAATTTGTTGCGTTCACTAACAGACAAATTTGAAAGGAAATTCCAATACCTATAATTTAATAGTTAGTAATACTTAAAGGGGTGTTCCACCCGCAAATTAACTTTTTTCAAAAGTCAGCAGCAACAAACACTGTAGCTGCTGACTTTTAATAAGGGCACTTGCCTGTCCAGGGAGCCTGCGATGTCGCCCCCCCCCCCCCCCACTGCAATTCTAATTAAGGGAAACAGGCAGTGGAGCCTTGCGGCTTCACTGCCCGTTTCCTACTGCGCATGCACGAGTTGTGTGGCTCTTTGTGAATGGCCGGCTGTCTCCTAGGACACACACAGGTTCCAGAAGACTTCGGGGGGGGGAGGACGACTCACCAAAGAAGAGGATATGACGTCCTGCGCCGCAGACCAGATGGATTGGAATTAAAGGCCGTACTTCATAAAATTGTAAGTTAGAAGAAAAAAATATATATTTTCGCTAGCCTAAAAAGAGTGGTGGAGAGGTGGTCTTTCATTTAGACCCCTTTCACACTGTCAGCGTTTTTCAGGCGCTACAGCGTTAAAAATAGCGCCTGTATAGTGCCGGAAAAAAGCAGCTCCATTCACTCCAGTGTGAAAGCCCAACGGCTTTCATACCGGAGCGGTGCGCTAGCAGCGCATCAGAAAAGGTCCTGCCAGCCACCCTGCTAGCAGCCGAATAGCGCCGCTAAAACAACGGTAAAGCAGTGCTAAAAATAGCGCCGCTTTACCACCGACGGCCGGGGCAGCTCAGTGTGAAAGGGCTCTTAAGACTACCTCTTAAAAGTGGGTGGAACTCAGCTTTAAGTTATTATTAGGTACTTATTATTTCAGATTTTAGAATTTTCAGGATTTTCAAATGTTTGAATATTCAAATTTACGAATATCCGGAAAAAATTGTTAAACGGGTCTTCGTTAATTTGGATATTTCCAAATTTGAATAAAAACGAGTTCAGAATTAATTGCACATGTCTACTTACTAGAAGATACACCCTGGAAACTTTGTTGAAGTAGTTTAAGATGTACCTCCACGCTCAAGGTCCTCAATTGGTTAAAGTGTGTCTAAATCCAAAACATTTTTTTTTTACTGTAGTAGTGAGGTAACCCCTTACTACTACTACTATTAAAAAAAAAATGTACGAACCCTTGTTGGGATCTTACTGCTTGGGAAGGGTGGATGTAAGGCGCGTGATCAAACGCTTGCATCAAAGTCATACAGTTTATTCATGTACAATAAAATACATACATAAAATATATATCTATATACACACATATATATATATATATATATATATATATATATATATATATCTCTATCCATCTCTCTCTCTCTCTCTCTCTCTCTATCCATCTCTCTTTCTCTCTCTCTATCCATCTCTCTCTCTCTCTCTCTATCCATCTCTCTCTCTCTCTATCCATCTCTCTCTCTCTCTCTATCCATCTCTCTCTCTCTCTCTATCCATCTCTCTCTCTCCATCTCTCTCTCTCTCCATCTCTCTCTCTCTCCATCTCTCTCTCTCTCCATCTCTCTCTCTATCCATCTCTCTCTCTATCCATCTCTCTCTCTATCCATCTCTCTCTCTCTCTCTCTCTCTCTCTCTCTATCCATCTCTCTCTCTATCCATCTCTCTCTCTATCCATCTCTCTCTCTATCCATCTCTCTCTAACCATCTCTCTCTCTCTATCCATCTCTCTCTCTCTATCTATCTATCTATCTACGTTTCATAAAGGTTAGGTTACAGAAAAAGGTAAAAAATTGGACATGCCCATACAAGGGCAAATGCTTAAAAATAGGCCGACGCGTTTCGAGGTTAACCTCTTCATCAGAGCCTTGAAAACAGGAACAGAGTCTGTACAAACAGGTAGACCAACATGATCAACAAGGAGAGGAATGGCTAGTTGTTGATCATGTTGGTCTAACTGTTTGTACAGACTCTCCCCAACTATTCAGGTGACATTGATCAATGAGACAAAAAAGTGATAGGGCAGTGATGGTGAACCTTGGCACCCCAGATGTTTTGGAACTACATTTCCCATGATGCTCAGCTACACTGCAGAGTGCATGAGCATTATGGGGAATGTAGTTCCAAAACATCTGGGGTGCCAAGGTTCGCCATCACTGTGATAGGAAAATCCAAAATGCTGAGTTGTCACCAGAACGGGAACCGAGGGGAAATCTTCCTCCTGGGAATAAACGCGTTTCTTTGCATATATTTGGAAGTGAGCAAGACAAAAAGAACAAGGACAGCTTCTACCCTTTCCAGAGGTTTTGTTTCTGTAGGTCATGGCTATTGGCCAATGGGTCATTATGCCCAAACCCCGGCCTGTACTTACTTTTAACCTCTTTAGTCAAACTCGAGGTTCGATCCTTCAGGTAGATGCTGTAATGACGGATACATCCCATTTGTTTTTCTGGTGGAATCTCACTCCAGGTGACCAGTATGTGGCCCTCTTTCTTTACATTGACGTCTATTTCTAAAGCAGCCTCAGGAGCTGGGGACAGACAGGAGGTGACAGGAGATAAGAGATCACAAAATATATGGACACCAATGGCAATCAGAATAAAAGTTTAATTAAGCGCATCAGAGTGAGCCTGTAACACTGAAATATTAGGTCCATCTGCCCAAAGTGGATACCGTGGGAACTTCGGGGGGTTAAAGAGTTAAAGATGGACTCCAGGCAAATATATAAGACTCACACTTAATGCAGCCCTGTAATCATTAACCACTTCACATCCGAGCCAATTTCTGACACTTCGCTTCTACATGTAAAAAAAAATCTCTTTCTTAGAACCCCCAAACATCATATATATATATATATATATATATATATATATATATATTTTATTAGCAGAGGCCCTATAGAATAAAATGATGGGTGTTGCAATTTATTATGTCACACAGTATTTTAGCAGCGTTTTTTTTTTTAAAACGCAATTTTTGGGGAAAAAACACACCGTGTGACGTTGCACCCAAACAAAAATTGATGTACTTTTTTTCCCACAAATAGAGATTTCTTTTGGTGGTATTTGATAACCTCTGCGGATTTAATTTTTTGCGCTATAATGTATGTATATGTATTTACTGGAATCATGAAATGTATAAAACTAGCATAATATTCAAATCCACCATCAGGAAAAGGATAATCAGCATTCTGAGCTATTCACGCTGAAGAGAACTGCAGTCTAAAGTTGGCCATACATTAGTAGATTTTCGAACAATCGTAACACCATTCATATGAACATTCTCAGAACATTCGATGACTTTCCCACTCCATCCCAAAAAATAAAATTAAAAATTGTATGGCCTTTTTTATAGAAAATTGGCTGGAGCTCCAGGATCACAAGACTTGAAGAACAGAGTTAGAAATCCTACAGCAGGTAGCCAACGAAACGGCAATATACTCAATTCATTTTTCAAAATAACAAACATCATACTTATCTCTACTCTCCAGCTCGTTTTGCACAGAGTGGCCCCGAACCTCGTCTTCTGGAGTCCCCCGGCGGCCCTTGCGGCTTTTCCCCGCATTAGATAACCCCCTAGGAGAAGCGCTTTCCCGAGGGGGTTACCTTGCGGGCACGCTCCCAAGTCATTCATTTGTGGTCCTTTAAAGCCAAATGTATGACTCTGCCCCGCCCCCCAGTGCCCAGGTCATTGGATTTGATTGACAGCAGCAGGAGCCAATGGCTGCACTTCTATCAATCTATCCAATTAAAGCCGGAACTCTGTGGAGTTAAGGACGGTGCATCCCCGCTGAAGAAGATAAAGGGGCTCAGGTAAGTAAAACGGGGGGGGGGGTGTTGCTGGGGGGCCAGTCACTGCCACGTATTTTTTCACCATAATGTATAGGATGCATTAAGGTGAAAAAACACAAAGGTTTACAACCCCTTTAAGTAAAGAAAATCCAAAAATTCTTAAAGTTGAACTCCAGGCTGGTGTAAAATATACCCTTGCAGTGTGGCCCCCCTGCACTGCATTAGGTAAATGCTCATTTTGATGATAAATAAGGTGAATGGTTGACATTATTCCTTGTTCCTGGTAGCCTTTGCTCTTCTCCTCTGAATGTGGGCGAGCTATTGGCATTCTCATGTACAATGCAGGAGTGCTGGTCCTACATTTTACGGGAGGACGTCAGAGAGCTGTGACTGGACGAACAGCGCAGAGAAGATACTTTGGAGGAACAGCGCAGAGAAGATACTTTGGAGGAACAGCGCAGAGAAGATACTTTGGAGGAACAGCGCAGAGAAGATACTTTGGAGGAACAGCGCAGAGAAAATACTTTGGATGAACAGCGCAGAGATGATAGTTTGGAGGAACAGCGCAGAGATGATACTTTGGAGGAACAGCGCAGAGATGATACTTTGGAGGAACAGCGCAGAGATGATACTTTGGAGGAACAGCGCAGAGAAGATACTTTGGAGGAACAGCGCAGAGATGATACTTTGGAGGAACAGCGCAGAGATGATACTCTGGAGGGACAGTGCAGAGGAAGCTGGTCGGGTAAGTAATTCACCTTATTTATCATCCTTCTACAATACAAGAATTGAACCCGTGCAGGGTGAGAGAAGACCACGCCACTGAATAAATTTGAAATCAGCTTGGACTGGGGCTTTTAACAACTTGATGAATTTGAAGTAAAAATGAAGTAAAACTGAATCTGTGGGGATGATTTACTAAATGCAAATAGACTGTGCACTTTGCAAAGTGCAGTTGCTCCAGAGCTTAGTAAATGAGGCAAGGCTTCACTTTGCAAAGAGTACCCAATCACAATCAGAAAAAAAGCAGCATTTTTGCTTGCACATGATTGGATGATGGAAGTTAGCAGAGATTTTGCTCATTTACGAAGCTCTGAAGCAACTGCACTTTGCAAAATGCACTACTTGCCTTTAGTAAATCAACCTCTCTATGTCTAGCATAACATATAGAGGACAGGATAAGATGTGGTACCTTTTTCTTGTGTTGAGGCCATTGTCATTCCAGGGACTCCCACTCTCCCTTCCTGCAGAAAGTAGACCCGGAACTGATAACATATGAATGGCTTATAGTGTCCTGCGTGAAGGAAAACTCTTGGTAAATTGCTTGAATAGATTCTTTATATGGCACATGTAACAGTTTATACTCAGACCCCTTTCACGCTGAGGCATTTTGCAGGCGCTATAGCATTAAAAATAGTGCCTGCAAACCCCCCTAAAACAGTGGCTCCATTCACTCCAGTGTGAAACCCCGAAGGCGGAGCGGTGCGCTGGCAGGGCGTCAGAAAAAGTCCTACCAGCAGCTTCTTTGGAGCGGTGAACTCACCAAGGTCACTCACTCGGCATGGGCACCATTCAGAAAAAACTTTCCATTTTTTCAATGAATGCAAAGTGTTCTCTGATTGGATGCGGTGGAGATAATGATGTAACCACTCCACCTCTTCACTTCATCCAATCAGAGAATGGTTTTCATTCATTGTGAAAATGCAAAGGAATCTCTGAATTCCCCGTAGAAATACTTATGGTTGCTGGTATTTTTTATTTATTTTTGTCCAAACTTACCTAAATATGAAGCAGACCAAAGGGATTTCTGGTACTTGCTACAGCCTCATTCACACAGTGTAGGCTTAGATGTTAGGCTGCACATCATGAGATCATATAGCAAGAGACTGCAGTCCCCTCTAGAGGAACATGTTGGAGGTTTGCTGAATCTGAATCCGGTCATCTGTGTGCTAGTCCGATGGACTAAAACCGACGCTAGGGCAGCTATTGGCTACTGGCTATGAACTTCCTTATTCTACGTCATCACGTTCGAATCCATCTGACTTTTGGAGTGATCGTGTGTGGCCAAGTCCGTTCGTTTGAAAGTCCGGCGGACCTCAGCTGCAAAGTCCGGCGGATTGTCCGCCGGACCAAATGCGTCGAAAGGTCCGGTTGTGTGTACGCAGCATCAGACCCCTTTCACACTGAGGCAGTTTTTAGGCGTTTTAGCGCTAGAAATAGCGCCTGAAAACTGCCTCCCATTCATTTCAGTGTGACTTTTCACACTGGGACGGTGCACTTGCGGGATGTTGTAAAAAGTCCTGCAAGCAGCATCTTTGGGCCGGTTTGGGAGCGCTTAAGCAGTTAAAAGTGCCCCAATAGCAGCTGAAAAACGCCACTTAAACAGTGCTAAAGCGCCACTAAAGTGCTGCTTGCTTTAACGACGCTTTAGTGCTATTTAAGTGGTGTGTTGTGGCGCTTCCGAATCGCTTTGGAAGCACTGCCCCAGTGTGAAAAGGGGTCTTAGAGCAATTAAAGTGTTTTCAGGATTCATTTATTTTAGTTGCTCTTTCATGAGACTTAGCTTAGGTTCACATGTGCGTATACATGTGCTTGCCATGGGTACAGCAGCCCGTCCATTTGCATGGGTTGCCGTATATGTGAGAAACGCAGGTAAAGAAATCCCAAAACCATTTTCTAAAAACTCACTGCATGGAACTGTGCCACATGGTTTCACGCACGTGGAAATGTGCCGCTTTTTCCAATGCATAGGGGTGCCATTAAGAATTACTGGGACCCCCGCACATCTGCTAAAGAGCAGTGTGCTTTGCCTGCAGGTCAGGACCACAAGCTTTTAGGTACGTGCTCCCGGTCTGCACTTATGTGAACCTGGGTCCTCATGAGAAAGGATGAATGTGAATGTGCCTGATAACACCTCGCACCCCACTCCCTATAACTCCTCCACATAAGTGATCATAGGATTTAGCCAAGAGGAAAGCCTAGCTGCCATTCCTGTCCTCTCCTAATAATGCTAGTTGCCAAGTTGCCAGCTGCCATGCTGAGTCTGTTTTCAGTACTCTAAAATACTGACATAGACCAAGCACACAGATCAGAAGATAGGACTTCACTTTTTGAGCTCAGGCTCTTGGCTTGGGCTGGAACTGCATGCCAATAACCTCCATTCACTGCATGAGAATAGAACGTTGAATTCTCCCATTGACATTACAGAAAAGGCTCTACCTAGTGGGCAAAAAAATAAACTGCATTCACCTGATAATGTTACTTTTTGTTCAAACTTGGGCACTTTCACCCAGTTGGTATGGTTTAGCTTATCCTCTGTAGGATCTTCCCATTCTACAATCTGATCCCAACCCAAATCTTCATTTCCTGCTGGCAGGTCCCAGGTGAGGGTTACACTGTTGCTTGCACCATCAGTCGCGGCGATGACGTTTATAGGCAAGGGTAAACCTTTAGCAATAAGAGAAAGAAAGAAAAAAAGTCAGACTTTGAGCATTTTCAAAAATTAAAACAATTGTGTTTCCCAAAGTAATTCCATTGTGAGTAAAGTAAGAGGAGGAGTAGTCAGTGACGCCAGCACATGCACACCGCGACCTGGAGGTGTGGCTGATAGAGGGATTAAAGTGTAAGGAAACTTTCTGACAAATGAAAGGAAGGGAGATAGGTGGACTAGACCTACTTAGGATGTAAGCAGGTGGACGGTAAATGTATTTATTTTTTTAAATGTTCTATTGTTTTTTTTGTCATATCTATGATTAGATTTCTGTGTTAGAATGTTGCAGTTTAGTTGTGCTTGCAGGTACTCTCTGGGAGGTAAGGGTTAACTATGCTAGCCAGGTTTTCCCGGGCTTTTTGGGGAAGTACCACCCTCTGCTGAGGCAAACAGATAAAAATAGAGGGAACCACCTCTTGGGGGCGTTGTAGTTAGTAAGATGACTGGAGGTATGATTCCAGGTCTCTCAATTTATGGGGGTGTGTGGCCCATCGTCGGCCCTGCCGGGAGGTATCAGATTGAGCATCGGAGCATTTGCACGAGTACTCGTGCAAATGCTCAGTATCGGCACCAATAACGATACTAGTATTGGTATCGGTGCAACCCTAATGAACCCTTAAAGGGGTTGTAAAGGTTCGTGTTTTTTCACCTTAATACATCCTATGCATTAAGGTGAAAAAACACCTAGCAGTCACCAGCCCCCAGTTTTACTTACCTGAGCCCCGAATTTCCGTCGGTGTGTCCCCACCGTCCCTCTCTTCCTGGCTCTTGATTGGATAGATAGGTAGCAGCGCAGCCATTGGCTCCTGCTGCTGTCAATCAAATTCAATGATGCGAGGGGCGGGGCCGAGTCCTGCATTCGGCCTCTATGGACGACGAATGCTGGACTTGGGAGCGCGCCAGCAAGGTAACCCCCTCAGGAGAGCGCTTCTCGAAGGGGGTTATCTAATGCGGGGAGGAGCTGCAAGAGCCACCGGGGGACCCCAGAAATGGATGTTCAGGGCAACTCTGTGCAAAGCAAGCTGCACAGTGGAGGTAAGTATGATATGTTTGTTATTTAAAAACAAAAACAAAAAAAACGATCCTTTAATATCACTTTAAGGCTTGTACACAGTAATGCCCCATACACACGGTCGGACATTCCAACAACAGAATCCATCGGTTTTTGTGGTCAGTTAGGTGTCCGATCTGTTTGCCGCAATGTCGCAGTCCCACTAAAAATCGCTATTACTAATAAAAAAAAAAAAAAAAAAAAAAAACAAATAATAAAAATGCCATAAACCTATCCCCTATTTTGTAGATGCTTTAACTTTTGTGTAAACCAATCAATATACACTTATTGTTTTTTTTTTTTTTTTCTTTTTTACCAAAAATATTTAGAAGACTACATATTGGCCTAAATTGAGGAAGAAATTAGTTTTTTTTTCTTTGAATAATTATTATATATATTATACAGTGGTGTGAAAAAGTGTTTGCCCCCTTCCTCATTTCCTGTTCCTTTGCATGTTTGTCACACTTAAGTGTTTCGGAACATCAAACCAATTTAAACAATAGTCAAGGACAACACAAGTAAACACAAAATGCAATTTGTAAATGAAGGTGTTTATTATTAAAGGTGAAAAAAAATCCAAACCATCATGGCCCTGTGTGAAAAAGTGATTGCCCCCCTTGTTAAAACATACTATAACTGTGGTTGTCCACACCTGAGTTCAATTTCTCTAGCCACACCCAGGCCTGATTATTGCCACACCTGTTCACAATCAAGGCATCACTTAAATAGGAGCTGCTTGACACAGTAAGGTCCACCAGAAGATCCTTAAAAGCTACACATCATGCCGAGACCCAAAGAAATTCAGGAACAATTGAGAAAGAAAGTAATTGAGATCTATCAGTCTGGAAAGGGATATAAAGCCATTTCCAAAGCTTTGGGAATCCAGCGAACCACAGTGAGAGCCATTATCCACAAATGGCGAAGACATGGAACAGTGGTGAACCTTCCCAGGAGTGGCCGGCCGCCCAAAATTACCCCAAGAGCGCAGCGACGACTCATCCAAGAGGTCACAAAAGACCCCACAACAACGTCCAAGGAACTGCAGGCCTCACTTGCCTCAGTTAAGGTCAGCGTTCATGCCTCCACCATCAGGAAAAGACTGGGCAAAAATGGCCTGCATGGCAGAGTTCCAAGGAGAAAACCACTGCTGAGCAAAAAGAACATCAAAGCTCGTCTCAATTTCTCCACAACACATCTTGATGATCCCCAAGACTTTTGGGACAACATTCTGTGGACCGATGAGACAAAAGTGGAACTCTTTGGAAGGTGTGTGTCCAAGTATATCTGGCGTAGAAGGAACACTGCATTTCATAAAAAGAACATTATACCAACAGTAAAATATGGTGGTGGTAGTGTGATGGTCTGGGGCTGTTTTGCTGCTTCAGGACCTGGAAGACTTGCCGTGATAAAAGGAACTATGAATTCTGCTGTCTACCAAGAGATCCTGAAGGAGAATGTCCGACCATCTGTTCGTGTGCTCAAGCTGAAACGAACTTGGGTTCTGCAGCAGGATAATGATCCTAAACACACCAGCAAGTCCACCACCGAATGGCTGAAGAAAAACAAAATGAAGACTTTGGAGTGGCCTAGCCAAAGTCCTGACCTGAATCCTATTGAGATGTTGTGGTATGACCTTAAAAAGGCCGTTCATGCTCGAAAACCCTCTAATGTAACTGAATTAGGACAATTCTGCAAAGATGAGTGGGCCAAAATTCCTCCAGGACGCTGTAAAAGCCTCATTGCACGTTATCGCAAACGCTTGGTTGCAGTTGTTGCTGCTAAGGGTGGCCCAACCAGTTATTAGGTTTAGGGGGCAATCACTTTTTCACACAGGGCCATGATGGTTTGGATTTTTTTTCACCTTTAATAATAAACACCTTCATTTACAAATTGCATTTTGTGTTTACTTGTGTTGTCCTTGACTATTGTTTAAATTGGTTTGATGTTCCGAAACACTTAAGTGTGACAAACATGCAAAGGAACAGGAAATGAGGAAGGGGGCAAACACTTTTTCACACCACTGTAGCAGAAAGTAAAAAAATGTTACCAAGACAGTTTGGACAATTTCATTCTCCCAACTTTGTGGGAACAGTTTGAGGATGACCCTTTCCTCTTCCTACATGACTGCACACCAGTGCACAAAGCAAGGTACTAGCTAGACTTTCCAACATGTTTTGCCTCAACAGGCATCACCCCAGATGATGCCCATTGAGGCGAAACGCGTTGGTACAGCTAGCTGATTCTGCTGTTACTGTCTTACAAGTGCTGTTTTTATCTTTGGAAATGTAACCTTCATTTATTTTCTGATTACATTTCATTCATTCCATACAGAATTGCGCTATGTGCCCTCCTTTTTCTTTCCATATCTAATGGTTGGGCTGTCTGCCCTATATCTTGTCCTATCTGCTGATATCCACTGGTCTGAACACCCCCTGGAGACTGAGCCTTTGCTGTGAGCCTGAACCATCTCTGGTACCTATTTGAGTTCAATCACGGTCTTCTCAGAGTCCTGACCTCATCCCAATAGAACACCTTTGGGATTAATTAGAGCGCAGACTGCGAGACAGGCCTTCTTGTCCAACATTAATGCCTGACCTCACCAATGCACTTCTGGAAGAATGGTCAAACATTCCCATAGACACACCCCTAAACCTTGCGGACAGCCTTCCCAGAACAGTTGAAGCTGTTATAGCTGCTGGGGGGGGGGGGCAACTCAATATTGAACCATACGGACTAAGACTGGGAGGTCATTAAAGTTCATGTGCGTTGGGGCGTCCCAATACTTTTGGTAATATAGTGTATGAAATTTATTGTTGGGGGTTTGCATAGACTTTACGTGATGCTCCAGCCTGGGGAGGGGAGAGGAGTACAGATGACGCTGGGTGCACACAGGCACATATTGCTGGGAACAGCAGTTACCTGAAAGGTCCCGACCAGTCACTCTGCTCAGTGTGGGAGTTGAGTTTCCTTTTGAGTTGTGAGCTGACACAGCAATGACGTACTCATCCGCCTCAATGTCTTTGCTGAACCATGTGTCTGTGGTGTTGTGAATGGATGCTGGGCTGCTCTGATCCACCCGCTGAAATACCACTTGATAAAACCGAATGTGACCTCTGACCTCTGCTGCATTCAAACTCTGCAAGAAAAAAAAAAAAAAAAAACTTTTATCCACATGCTGCCCAGGGCATTTTTTTTTTCATTTTTCACATAGATAGATAGATAGATAGATAGATAGATAGATAGATAGATAGATAGATAGATAGATAGATAGAGAGAGAGAGAGACTTTATTGTCGTATCATTTTTCCAAGTACTCTTTACAGCAGCAATAAATACACTTCTCAACAAAAGCATTTTTTTCTGCTAGAAAATGACTTAGAACTGAAAGTAGAGGCCCTGGAGAGGAAAATGCATTTTGTTACGTTGTACGATATTTTCACAGCCATTTACCAAATGCATATTTTTCCAGGGAAAAAAAAAACAAAAAAACACTAAATTGAATTTCACTGCACACAAATATAAGATAATACTCAATTTTCTGGTAAAAGAATGAAAGATGGGGATACATCGAGTAAATAGATACCAAACATGGCAAGACTCAAAAAATTTTTGTTCCTGTGAATGGCGACAAACTATGGGACCTAAAGCCTTTCATAGGTGATGCTCTGATGCATCGGTTTGGCGTTAAAGCGGGAGTCCGCCGTTTTAAAAAAAAAAAAAGCCAGCAGCTACAAATACTGCAGTTGCTGACTTTTAAAATAATGACACTTACCCGCCCAGCGCGCCCGCAATGTCGGCACCCGAAGCCGATCTCTCGATCGTCTCTCGGGTGCTGCCGCCGCCATCTTGGGTATGGGAATCAGGAAGTGGAGCCTTCCGGCTTCATTTCCCAGTTCCCTACTGCACATGCGCGAGTCGCGCTGCGCAATAAGGATGGTCCCCGCTGTCTCTGGGATCCGTGTGTTTCCCAGCAGGCAGCGGGGGACCTTCGGAAAGGGGCGTCGATTCTGCGGAAAGGGGCGTACCTTCTGCAGAATCTACGCCGGAAGTGGGTGCAGATACCTGTACTGTACAGGTACCTGCACCCCCCTCCGCCCCGGAAAGGTGCCGATTGTGGCGCCGGAGGGGGGGAGGGTTCCAATGAGCGGAAGGTCCACTTTAGGGTGGACCTCCGCTTTAAGCAGAACTTCAGTAGTTTTTTTCATCTTTCCATCTATTAAATCTTCTGCCCTTGTTGTTGTTTTAACTTTGGATAGTAAAAATTTTTTTTTTCTGCTAGTAAATCCCTTATACAGCCCACTTCCTGTTTCTTGTCTGGTCATTAGCCTAGGCTTATGACATCATGCACAGCTCACTCTCCTGAGAGTTTGCCAGGAAGGGAAGGGGGATGAGTCATAAGAGGGCCAATGAGAGCTGCAGAGCTGGAGGTGTGCCTGTGTGTCTGTGGAAATCCAGGCAGTGAACAGGCAGCAGCTTCAGCTGCCCACAGTTAAAATGGCTGCAGCCAGACTCAGTGGAGGGAGATTTCTGCATTATATTTGGCAAGTACAGAATCACAGTACATATAAAATAATATGCAAAGTGGTTGGAGGGAAGCTTCAGAATGGCAAAGGTGTTTTTATTACAAATTATGTGAGCCAGACTGCAGTTCCTCTTTAATGGTAACTTTTGGACCGAGAATGTTTGCTCTCACACTGACGTTCACGGGGATACCTCACATATGTGCTGCAATCTCTACATACATGTACAGGATCTATGCACACTTTTGTATTTGTATGTGTGGAGGGGATGGGGGTGCTTTTACTTTATTTTTATTTTTTTTTATTATTATTTTTATTCATTTTATTAAAATGTATGTTTTAGGCTAGGTTCACACTATAGCGATGCGGGAACGCCGCGAATCCGCGGCGTTTTCCCGCATCGCATGCCTCCCGCCGGCAGTTCACACTGCCCTATGCGGACTGCTGGGAGTGTCAGTGAAATCTTAATGACAGCCCCAGATCCGTCCGCATATCGCAGTGCGATCTGCACACTCGCACAGGAATCGGATCGCATGGTGTGAACACCCATGCGATCCGATTCTGCTGCGGACCAAAAAAAGGGTCCCGTGCGAGTTTGCTGCGGGAGCGATGCGAATTCAGCCATACTATCTGTATGGCTGAAATCGCATCGCTACAGAGATCCAATGTGATTTGCACTGCAGTGCGGTGCGAATCACATCCGGATCTCCCCCCCGCAACAGTGTGAACCCAGCCTTATAAAACTTTTTTTTTTATCTTATGAAAATGTTTTTGTTTTATAGCTTAAGGCAGATGACAGGTATTCTTGATGAAGACATCAGGGGTCCATTAGGCTCCAATGTCTCCTTGAATGTCCAATGCAGCTAATTAAGCACAGATCATGCTTGATTAGCTGCATCCTCGGCTACAGTAGCCGAGGAATGACAGCCCTGAAATGAAAAGTGATGAAATCACCTGAGTCACTTTTACTGAACAGCTGCCTGCTGGCTGCATTCACACCTGAGCGTAGCTTTTTCAAGCGTTTTTTGCGGCGTTTTTTACCGCGATTCGCGGCGTTTTTTGCCGCGTTTTGTCGCCAATTTGTGCAGGGCAAAAGGTCACCAATGTTAAGCATTGAGCAGATACAGCGTAAAAACGCCCATAGAAACGCTCGTTGTCGCGCTAAACGCTCGAATCGAACGTTTCCATTAGTTTCTATGGGAATGAAAACGCCCAAATCAGCCCGATTTGCGCGACAAAAAAGGGTCCGGAACTTGTTTGAGCTTCAGGCGTAGGGCTTCAGGCGACTTGGAGTGGAGATGTGAACCATCTCCATTGAGAATAATGTATTTTTTCCCCTCCAGCGTTTTGTAGCTTCAGGCGTAGGGCTACAAAACGCTCAGGTGTGAATGGGGTCTTAAAGTGCATGCCCAATGCGCACTCCAGGGGGCATGTGGGAAGTGAGGTCCTGGGAGAAAGTCCATGGACGCCATCTGAGAACTGGAGGACCGCTCTGTAGCCAAAGTGCGGCTGGGAAGTGGTTAAGATTAATGACAGTACTGGGACAAGGTCATCTAGAGCCCAGGGCAAAACATGCCAAACTCCAACCTCCCACCGCAAGATGTATGAGCATTATGTGTCAACAAACCCCCCCCCCCCCCCAAAGAAAATTGGGCACTGATCTGTATGACTACCCCTAAGCAAAAGTTCCCCCTCCTCCCAGGACAAATCCACCCCCTGCTGGAATCCTCCCCCGCCACCCCCCAAATCTTCCCAGCACAAATGCCCCCACCCCCAAAAAAAAAATCACCCGTCTTAGCACAAATCATCCACGTTTCAAGTACACGTCCCCCCCCCCATCCCCCCCTCCTAGCACAAGCACCCCCCATCATTCTTACTAGCAATTCCCCCCACCTAAAACAATAATCTCCTCCTAGGACAAATTCCCTCCCCTCTCTACCATGTCACCTTTTTTAGTACAGACCCCCCCCCAAATTGACCCACCTAGCACAAATCTTCTTCTTCCATCCCCTCCCAACACAAATTCCCCTGAATCGTCACTTTTAGCACACCCCCCCCCCCAAGTTTCCCCTCCTTGCCCCCCCCCAAAATGTATTCTCCCAACGCAAGTCCCCTCTCTCCTCAAACTCCTCATGGTGCCCCTCCCCACCTCACATGATACCACAGTGCCAGGGGCAGCCGCCCCTCCTGCCCACCCCTTGTCCTGGCCGGGGGGGGGGGGGGGGGTCTCATTAAAGGTTTGCTATGGGGCCCATGTTTCATAGCTACACCCCTACCTGACAGGTTCTGTTTATAGAAATGTGGCAGTTCTGGATAAACCGGTTAGTTGTACTTGAGGGTTAGTTTGGGAAAACAAAGCACTTTTCTAGTGGCAGCGCTGTACGCTATGGAGCGGAGCTCCTCCTTACCTTCCAATAAAGGGTGACAGTCCATGTTTTCTCTGTGATTTTGCACAGTTTGTACCATACTTCAAGCTTTCCACGTGGCCCTAGTTTAAAATAAATAAAAGAAATGTGTATGCAGGGGTTTTTAGAATTACCTTGGATGTCTATCAGTGGGGTTTTTGCAACATACCACACGGAGCTCAAGCAATAGGATAGTGTGCATCATGATACAGTATGTTGGGGTTTCTGGGGGTAGATGGAAGCCAAAGAGTGCCATTACATTTGCAAAAGCCCTTTATATCTTCAACAATTGGCATTTTTAAAAATAAATTACTTGTTTTCACCTTTATTTTTTTATTCTTTGTTGTAAAAGAGCACTGCTGATCTTCTGCAGCCTTTTTGCAGCTAATTCCTGCCTCCCTGCACCCTATTGATTGCTGCAGGGCAGTTTACTGATAACGACAACATGTCTGTTGAATGTGTGCTGTAATGGCCCCTTCATCACAAGCCCATGTGATAGGGTGACAACATAGCTCCCAACTGTGCCTGATTTGGAGGAACTGTCCCCGATTTGGAGCAATGTCCCTCTGTCCCTCATTCCCCCTCATCTGTCCCTCGTTTTGGTCTGATCTATACAGATGTATATAAAATGTATTTTTTATCTATCAAAAAGTGTTTTCCACTGTTAAACCTTTCATCTGATTTCTAAATTGCTGCATTTGTAAATTCCAAAAGCCAATATAAAAGGAATAGTAGTGGTAAAAAAAAAAAGCACTTGTGTGTTTAACCAATCTAGTTTTTTTGTACAATTCCCCTTTAAGGGGGCGTGGCAAATGGTGTGTCCTATGCCATTTGCTTGGGGCCCCCAAATTCCTTCAAACGGCCCTGCTCAGCTGCACCGTATCCCATAACATTATGCTTGTGGGCTTCACATGCCGACAAGCAATATGAGAACGCCCAGGACACCATAATATAAGTTTATTTTTTCTATTAAAGCCAACATCGGGAGATGAAATTTGCAAAACACATGAGTGTTATATGTTAATGTTATGACCTAAAGGAATGTTAAAAAAAAAACACTACTATTTCTTGTTGTTTTTGGAAATTCACAAACGCAGCAAATTAGAAATTGGATGAAAGGTTTAGCACTGGGAAACACTTTTTGAAAGATAAAAATTGCATTTTATATACAACTATATGGATCAGACCAAAATGAGGGACAAATGAGGCAAAAAAGAGGGACAGAGGGACATTGCTCCAAATCAGGGACAGTCCCTTGAAATCAGGGACAGTTGGGAGCTATGCATCATATACAATCCAAGGAAGAAAAACTTTGCAACTGCATGCTGCCAGATGTCCACCACCAGTACGGGGGCTGAAACACAACGTCCCTCTGTCCGCTGAGGGACAGGGGTACCCCAAACCATCTGGGAAGCTGGGTGGAAGGTCTTGAAAAAATCCCCAATGAAGTAAACCAAAGTGTCTTAATGGGGAGACCCGCAGTGTTATGGCAGTCTTAAATGCTGGAGCACAGCAAAGCACTATACACTACTGGAACTAACCCACCTTGAGCCATTACACTATTCAAAATTGTCTTCTCTGCTGAAGACTGGTTGCACTCTGGCATGGGGTACCCCTGTCCCCAAGTGGGCAAAGGGATGTTGTGTTTCGGCCCCCATACTGGTGGTGGACATCCGGCAGCACGTAGTTGCAAAGTTTTTCTTCCTTGGATTGTATATAATGCAGCCTCAGCCCAAAATGTCCTGTTACATATACAGATATTTATTCATGATAATCATTTACCCCATAAGAGGAAATTACTATATGCTTATTTTGAAACGCGTTGGGTTATCTCTGTCTCCAAAGTCTGTTCGCTGACAGAAGTTCATGATTATCTGTTCTAATCAACCATCAACATAGTCTCTTGCTGTAACCGCATCCATCATTTTTTTTACTTTTGTATACCTATCTTTAAAAATGTTTTGATTTGTAACAAAGTTTATTTGTTTACATATACATTTGTTTATGTCCCTTTCCAGTCCAAGGTTTTTGTTGGCTTAGAGCCCATTCACACAGGGGCAACACGACTTGTAGGCGACTTGAGTCAGGCAACTTGGACACGACTTGAGTTAAGATCACAGCGCGACTTGGGACGACTTCAAAACGACTTGTGATGACTTCAAGCCCGACTTGGGACGACTTACAAGTCGCCCCAGGCCAGGCGACTTTTGCCGAGGCCAAGCAGAGAATGAGCTCAAGGGGGAACTCCACGGCAAATTTCTGAAAAAAATTTGGCGTGGGTTCCCCCTCCGAGAGCATACCAGGCCCTTAGGTCTGGTATGGATTCCAAGGGGAACCCCCTACGCCGAAAAAACGGCGTGGGGGTCCCCCCCAGATCCACACCAGACCCTTATCCGAGCACGCTACCCGGCCGGCCAGGAAAGGGGGTGGGGACGAGCGGGCGCCCCCTCCCCCTCCTGAGCCGTACCAGGCCGCGTGCCCTCAACATGGGGGGGTGCCTTGGGGGAGGGGGGGCGTGCGGCCCCCCCACCCCAAAGCACCTTGTCCCCATGTCGATGAGGACAAGGGCCTCTTCCCGACAACCCTGGCCGTTGGTTGTCGGGGTCTACGGGCGGGGGGCTTATCGGAATCCGGGAGCCCCCTTTAATAAGGGGGCCCCCGGATACCGGCCCCCCACCCTATGTGAATGAGTATGGGGTACAATGTACCCCTACCCATTCACCTGTGGAAAAAAAGTACAAAAAAAAAACACAACACAGGGAAAAAATATTTTATTGCACAGCTCCGGGGGTCTTCCGTCTTCGG
Organism: Lithobates pipiens; assembly: GCF_037356315.1. NCBI lineage: Eukaryota > Metazoa > Chordata > Amphibia > Anura > Ranidae > Lithobates > Lithobates pipiens. Next base: position 311,562,267 of record NW_027507785.1, read on the forward strand.
GGGTCTTCTCGCCGGACTCCTCCGCTATCTTCTTGTAGCTCTTTTACTAGCGGAGGAGTCCGGCTTTCTTCCTTCCCGCCGCCGGCCTCTTCTCCCGACTTCGGGGGTCTTGTCCCCCTCTTCGGTTCTTCTGCCGGGCCACCGCGCCTTCTTATAGCTCTTTTGCAGGCGGTGGCCCGGTCTTCTGTCGTCGCCGCCGCCGCCGCCTTCCGTTCTTCTTCTTCTTCTTCTCCAGGAGATGTTGACACGACGCTCTCTCCGGCCGGAATGCCAGAGCCGCCCTGCGCTGCCACTTATATAGGGACAATGGGGCGGTGTCACATGGGTTGATGTCACATGGGTTGGTCACATGGGTTGATGTCACATGGTGACCCCGCCCCCTTACCATGTGACATCAACCCATGTGACCAACCCATGTGACATCAACCCATGTGACACCGCCCCATTGTCCCTATATAAGTGGCAGCGCAGGGCGGCTCTGGCATTCCGGCCGGAGAGAGCGTCGTGTCAACATCTCCTGGAGAAGAAGAAGAAGAAGAAGAACGGAAGGCGGCGGCGGCGACGACAGAAGACCGGGCCACCGCCTGCAAAAGAGCTATAAGAAGGCGCGGTGGCCCGGCAGAAGAACCGAAGAGGGGGACAAGACCCCCGAAGTCGGGAGAAGAGGCCGGCGGCGGGGAGGAAGAAAGCCGGACTCCTCCGCTAGTAAAAGAGCTACAAGAAGATAGCGGAGGAGTCCGGCGAGAAGACCCCCGAAGACGGAAGACCCCCGGAGCTGTGCAATTAATTTTTTTTCCCTGTGTTGTGTTTTTTTTTGTACTTTTTTTCCACAGGTGAATGGGTAGGGGTACATTGTACCCCATACTCATTCACATAGGGTGGGGGGCCGGTATCCGGGGGCCCCCTTATTAAAGGGGGCTCCCGGATTCCGATAAGCCCCCCGCCCGTAGACCCCGACAACCAACGGCCAGGGTTGTCGGGAAGAGGCCCTTGTCCTCATCGACATGGGGACAAGGTGCTTTGGGGTGGGGGGGCCGCACGCCCCCCCTCCCCCAAGGCACCCCCCCATGTTGAGGGCACGCGGCCTGGTACGGCTCAGGAGGGGGGGGGGCACCCGCTCGTCCCCACCCCCTTTCCTGGCCGGCCGGGTAGCGTGCTCGGATAAGGGTCTGGTGTGGATCTGGGGGGGACCCCCACGCCGTTTTTTCGGCGTAGGGGGTTCCCCTTGGAATCCATACCAGACCTAAGGGCCTGGTATGCTCTCGGAGGGGGAACCCACGCCAAATTTTTTTCAGAAATTTGCCGTGGAGTTCCCTCTTGAGAGCTGATAATTCTGTCAAAGTCGCCTCCGTATAAACGGAGATCCGACTTGGAGGCGATCTCCATTGAAATCAATGGGTACCGGTCGCCTACAAGTCGGATAGAAGTAGTACAGGAACCTTTTCTGAAGTCGGAGCGACTTCAGTAGTGTGCATTAAGACGGCTCTCATTCACTTACATTGCTTTTTAAATGTTGTCCGACCTGAGGCGACCTGAGGCGACTAGGGGCGACCTGAAGTCGGATCAGGAGTTGCCCCTGTGTGAATGGGCTCTAAGACGGCTCTCATTCACTTACATTGCTTTTTAAATGTTGTCCGACCTGAGGCGACCTGAGGCGACTAGGGGCGACCTGAAGTCGGATCAGGAGTTGCCCCTGTGTGAATGGGCTCTTAATGTTCTTCATTCAGGGATGTGGGCATAAGAAATTCCCTTGTTTAACCACTTCAGCCCCGGAAGGATTTACGGCCCCTTAAAGAGGAGGGCCGGTTTAAAAAAAAAAATAAAAAATAAAAGTCAGCAGCTGCAAACACTGTAGCTGCTGACTTAATAAGCAGACTTACCTGTCCAGGGCGCCCGCGATGTCGGCCACCCGAGGCTGACCCGTCCCTCAGCTCTCGGGTACCGGCGCCGCCATTTTGGCTAAGGGAAACAGGCAGTGGAGCCTTGCGGCTTCACTGCCCGTTTCCTACTGCGCATGCGTGAGTCGCGCAGCGCTTTGTGAATGGGGCGCGCTGTGTTCTGGGACACACAGTTCCCAGAACACAGCGCGACCCATTACCCAGAAGACGCCGCACGGAGGAGAGAAGACAGAAGATCTCCGCGGAGGATTAAGAGGCAGATTAGGATGATGTGCCTAGCAACAGGCATTTCTGGTAAGTTAAAAAAAAAATGTTTTTCATTTTTTTTTCAGATTTTTTTCTAATTTTTAATGTATTTTTTTTTTTCAGGGTGGCCCTCCACTTTAACCACTTCAGCCCCGGACCAATTTGTAGCCAAAGGACCAGGCCCCTTTTTGCGATTCGACACTGCGTCGCTTTAACTGACAATTGCCCAGGCCCGCTTTAACTGACAATTGCGCAGTCGTGCGACATGGCTCCCAAACAAAATTGGCGTCCTTTTTTCCCCACAAATAGAGCTTTCTTTTGGTGGTATTTGATCACCTCTGTGGTTTTTATTTTTTGCGCTATAAACAAAAATAGAGCGACAATTTTGAAAAAAAATGCAATATTTTTTACTTTTTGCTATAATAAATATCCCCCAAAAATATATAAAAACACATTTTTTTCCTCAGTTTAGGCCGATACGTATTCTTCTACATATTTTAGGTAAAAAAAATAAAAAAATCGCAATTAGCAATTATTGATTGGTTTGCACAAAAGTTATAGCGTCTACAAAATAGATAGGGGAATAGGGGACAGATTTATAGCATTTTTATTAATATTTTTTATCGCGGCGATCAGCGATTTCTATTGTGACTGCTACATTATGGCGGACACTTTTGGACATCGGACATTTCTGACACATTTTTGGGACCATTGTCATTTATACGTTAATCAGTGCTATTTAAATGCACTGATTCCTGTGTAAATGACACTGGCAGTGAAGGGGTTAACCACTTAGGGGGCGGGGAGGGGTTAGGTGTGATGTGTGTGTGCTTTTTTACTGTTGGGGGTGTGGCTTGGCATGTGACGTCACTGATCGTCTTTCCCTATAACAGGGAACAGACGATCAGTGACAGCCACACTAGGAAGCACTGGGAGAGGTTTGTTTACACTTACCTCTCCCCGTTCTTCAGCTCTGTGACCCGATCGCAGGACACCAGCAGCGATCGGGTCAGCGGGTCCCGCGGCCACGGTCACGGAGCTCAGGACCTGTACGTTGATGTGCCCAGCCGTGCCATTCTGCCGACGTAAATGTGCAGGAGGCGGTCCTTAAGCGGTTAATGACCAGGGCATTTTTTGCGATACGGCATTGCGTCGCTTTAACTGACAATTGAGCGGTCGTGCGACGCTGTACACAAACAAAATGGATGTCTTTTTTTCCTCACAAATAGAGCTTTCTTTTGGAGGTATTTAATCACCTCTGCAGTTTTTATTTTTTGCACTATAAAAAAAAGAGCGACAATAATGGAAAAAAACTATTTTTTTACTTTATGCTATAATAAATATCCAAAAAAATATTTCTTTATCCGTTTAAGCCAATATGTATTCTTCTACATATTTTTGGTAAAAAAAATCAAATAAAAATCGCAATAAGCGTATATTGATTTGTTTGCGCAAAAGTTATAGCGTCTATAAAATAGGGGATATATTTATGGCATTTTTTTTTTTTTTTACTAGTAATGGCAGTGATCAGCGATTGCGGCGGACACTTTTGATACTTTTTTGGGACCAGTGATATTTATGAAGTGATCAGAGCTAAAAATAGCCACTGATTACTGTGTAAATGACACTAGCAGGGAAGGGGTTAACACTAGGTGGAGATCAAGGTGTTAAATGTTCCCTAAGGAGATTTTTATAACTGTGGGGGGAGGAGACTGACTGGCAGTAGAGAGAGATTGCTGTTCCTGATCACTAGGAACAGACAATCTCTCTCTACTCCTCTGTCAAGAACGGGGATCTGTTTGTTTACATTGACAGATACCCATTTTGGCTCTCTGTGGCGCGATCGTGGGGGGGCCAGCACACATCGCGGCATCGGCTCCAGCGTTGCACCGCTGGCGCACGCCTGCTATTGCTCTTAAAGTGGCCGACATACACCTATGGCGATTCATGCAGCTGTGCTAACCTGCCGCAGTATAATGACCGGGGCTGGTCGGCAAGCGGTTGACAACAATGGAACCAACTTTCTCTTGAAAGTTGAAAGCGGAACTAAACCCTCCTGTTGTTTTCAGCCAAGGAAGCTGCCATCTTAACCTCTGTTTGACCTTCAACTGCCATGTACTGCACGTGTGATCAGTTACGCCTCCAGCCATTTGATGGTTTCACAGTTCGGTTGAAAGCAAAACCGAATAGAACAGTTACATTTCTGGCACCTGTTTTTTAAAACTGTTAGATAGATGGGTTTAGTTCTGCTTTATATTCAGAACTTCTACAAACTATTGACGGTGTGTACAAGGAGTGCCAATCTGGAACATTCCAAAAACACGTTACTTTCTACACGTAAAAGAAAATGCAAACTTAAGGAAATGTGCAAAAAAAATGTTTTTCAAATGAAACTCCAAAGGTTTTCACACCTCTCTAAAACAGCTTCACCAAGAACTTAACATGTTTCTTGAAACCAATGAATAACAGAGCTTATTGTGATGTTTCAGCTATAAAAATAGCAAGCGTGCATGTACTTTTACACCTTGTAATGTGAATGTTGCGGTGAGGGACAGACATCTTTGTCTGTTTACACAGAGACTTGTTCCTCTTGCTGCATTGTATGTAATAGCTAGTAGTAGTTAGTCCCATTTAAAGCGGAGTTTCCATAAAGAAAAAAAAATAAAAGCAGCTACAAATACTGCAGCTGCTGACTTTTAATAATCGGACACTTACCTGTCCCAGGGTCCAGTGATGTGGGGGTACGCTCGTCTCCCCCTCCGCTCAGTGGTGCCGGCATTTAAACTGTGGGCGCCAGACTATGAAGCACCCACTGCACATGCACGAGCCACGTGCCGTGACTGCTAGCACAATCATCTGGGACCTGTCACGTGTCCCAGATGATTGCCTAGAGCAGGGATATGCAATTAGCGGACCTCCAGCTGTTGTAGAACTACAATTCCCATGAGGCATAGCAAGACTCTGACAGCCACAAGCATGACACCCAGAGGCAGAGGCATGATGGGACTTGTAGTTTTGCAACAGCTGGAGGTCCGCTAATTGCATATCCCTGGCCTAGAGGGTGGGGGGAGAGGTGATCTCCCTTCTTGCACCAAGGGAAGTGACGTCAGGAGCCCAGGCACGGAAGGAGGCAGACTATGAGGGACCCCGTAGCAACAGGCATTTAGAGGTGAGGAAAATAAAAATTTCTCTTTTTGGGGTGGATCTCCACCTTAACTGGTCTTGCTCTGTATTGTATTTTTGCCATTCTTTTAAGTAGCCTTCTAAGTTATAACCAAAGTGTACTACACATGCCCAAAAAATAGTCATCTAAATACGTTGGGCGTCCTTGTTCAGTGGTGATGGAACAGGAGATTGACATCATGGGATGTGCAGCCGACAAATCTGCAGCAACTGCATGAAGCTATCATGTCACTATGGACCAAAATCTCTGAGGAATGTTTCCAACACCTTGTTGAATCTATGCCAAAAAGAATGAAGGCAAATGGGGGGTCCAACCCGGTACTAGAAAGGTGTACCTAATAAAGTGACCGGTGAGTGTAAATGACAGTTTGGTAGTTTTTGTAACATGTTTGTATTGTTTGGAAATAAAGTGTTATAAGGCAGAATTCCACTTTAGGCTGGGTTCACACCATAGCGATGCGGGAACGCCGCAAATCCGCAGAGTTTTCCCGCATCGCATGCCTCCCGCCGGCAGTTCACACTGCCCTATGCAGACTGCTGGGAGTGTCAATGAAATGTTAATGACACCCCCAGATCCGTCCGCATATCGCAGTGCGATCTGCACACTCGCACAGGAATCGGATCGCATGGTGTGAACACCCATGCGATCCGATTCTGCTGCGGACCAAAAAAAGGGTCCCGTGCGAGTTTGCGGCGGGAGCGATGTGAATTCAGCCATACTATCTGTATGGCTGAACTCGCATCGCTACAGAGATCGGATGTGATTTGCACTGCAGTGCGGTGCGAATCACATCCGGATCTCCCACCCGTAGCAGTGTGAACCCAGCCTTAAACATAAAATATAAATGTACTCACTGCTCTCTGGTGTCTCCCAGGTCACAAGCTGGCTCCAGTCACTCCATATTCCCTGTCCATACCGGTATTTGCAGGCAGCCTGGAGGTGATAGTGAGTCATTGGGTGGAGATGATAGAAGGTGAAGCTTCTATTAATTGAGCTTTCTACCTAAAAGGAAATATTAACACAGAAATTATCAGTTGTCTATAGTGGTACAACTTCAACCATACGCAGCCTGAACATTTCCTATAATCACCATGAGCAGTGAGGGCCTTAAACAATCTCTTCCCAAAAAGCATTATAAGCCTTCCTACCTGCACCTTCTGCTTTTCACCTGTATAGAATGTGCATCAATAATGTTTTTTCATGGTGTCATTTGTTGCTCTGCATGTACAGCCTATAATAAAGTAAATCTTCACATCCCCGTGTCAGCAGTTTTTGTTTGTGTTCAAACATAAGGTATGTGCCATGGCACTGCACTGGTTAATGCATAACCTCTGTCTGTAGTCTGGGAACTGATACTTCCTATAAAGAAACTATATATCCCACAATCCCTAGGTCTCTCAGTCTAGTGCTTTGCAGGTGAGAGCTAAACTGTAATTTGATCTGACACAGACACAAGAAGGCAGAGCAATCAACAGAGAGCTCACCATGCAGCCTTTCATCACAGCACTCACACATTTGTGATAAAACTCAAAGGGAATGGCAAGGCATGGATTGGATACTGTCTAGCCTGGAACAAAAAGTTGTCTTGTCCCTTTAGCAAATAGGAACAAGCTAGGACACAGTGGCAGCAGTCATCCATGACACCACAAACTGCAGCAGCAACATGTGAGCCCATCATGTTAAGGTAAGGTAAACAAATAACACAGGGAATATAACTACACAAATGCCTACAGTGTTTCCAGAAAGTATTCCTAGCGCTTGACTTTTGTCCACATTTTGTTATGTTACAGCCTTATTCCAAAATGGATTACATTCATTATTTTCCTCAAAATTCTATAAACAATACCCCATAATGACAATGTGAAAGAAGTTTGTTTGAAATCTTTGAAAATGTATTATATTTAAAAAAAAAAAAAAACAACACATCTACATAAGTATTCACAGTCTTTGCTCAATACTTTGTTGAAGCACCTTTGGCACCAATTACAGCCTCAAGTCTTTTGGAGTATGATGCTAAAAGTTGGGCACACCTATTTTTGGGCAGTTTCTCTTATTCTTCTTTGCAGGACCTCTCAAGCTCCATCAGATTGGATGGGTAGTGTCAGTGCACAGCCATTTTCAGATCTCTCCAGAGATGTTCAATTAGGTTCAAGTCTGGGCTCTGGCTGGGACATTCACAAAAAACATCCCTACAGCATGATGCTGCCACCACCATGCTTCACTGTAGGGATGGTATTGGCCAGGTGATGAGCAGTGCCTGCTTTCCTCCAGACATGACGCTTGCCATTCAGGCCAAAGAGTTCAATCTTTGTTTCACCAGACCAGAGAATTTTGTTTCTCATGGTCTGAGAGTCCTTCAGGCGGGCTGTCATGTGACTTTTACTGAGGAGTGGCTTCTGTCTGGCCACTCTACCATACAGGCCTGATTGGTGGAGTGCTGCAGAGGTGGTTGTTCTTCTGGATGGTTCTCCTCTCTCCGCAGAGAAACTCTGGAGCTCTGTCGGAGTGACCATCGAGTTCTTGGTCACCTACCTGACTAAGGCCCTTTCCCCCTGATCTCTCAGTTTGGTCTAGGAAGAGTCCTGGTAGTTCAAAACTTCTTTCATTTACGGATGATGGAGGCCACTGTGCTCATTGGGACTTTCAACAGTGAAGACATTTTTCTGTACCCTTCCCCAGATCTGTGCCTCCATACAATCCTGTCTTGGAGGTCTACAGACAGTTTCTTGAACTTCATGGCTTGGTTTGTGCTCTGACATGCACTGTTACCTGTGGGACCTTATATATAGACAGGTGTGTGCCTTTCCAAATCATGTCCAATCAACTGAATTTACCACAGGTGGGCTCCAATCAAGTTGCAGAAACATCTCTGTGGAAACAGGATGGACCTGAGCTCAATTTGGAGTATGTACATGGGATTTTTCAGTTTTTTATTTTTTAATAAATTCGCAAAGATTTCAAACAAACTTATTTCATGTTGTCATTATGGGGTATTGTTTGTAGAATTTTGAGGAAAATAATGAATGCAATCCATTTTGGAATACAGCTGTAACATAACAAAATGTGGAAAAAGTGAAGCGCTGTGAATAATTTTCGGATGTACTGTAGTTAAAACAATGAAAATATTACATGTGTACAGTGTCTTTGAAGTTCAACTCCGGGCACAGAAAACCCCTTAAAATGCCCCTCCCCCTCTTCCCCCACTGCAAGGGTTAAATAGTAACTCCACCTTTGTTAAAAAAGAACATTCCCTTCTGGGTGATCAGCACACATCACTAAGATTTTACCAAACTTTATTGCCGATTCCTATCTGTTTCTGCTCTACAGAAATAGCTGTTTGTTTGCCCATGTCCCATGCAGATTGATTCTGAATGGGAAGGCCTGGTTCATTATAATCCATTGGTGCACTCTCAGTGTTCTGATGGAAAAAGATGCAAAGTCTGCATCCCTTTAGAAGTATTTAAAGCTGTATTAAACCCCAAAGTAAACATGTATTTTATTTATTTTATTGCAGCTTACCATCTCTTAGATGTGATGGCTTTATTTGTTTTCCTGTTTACGCCTTCTTTCTTCTATTTTCATTTTGTTTTTCAAAAGCAAAAAGCTCTCCAGCAGAATGAACCCATTTACTTGGATAAGGCAAACTAACACCAGCAGGTAAGTTTAAAATAATCTGATTTTATTTATTCATATAATATATTTATCCCAAAAGGAACAAACTGTTTGCTGTAACTAATTATAAAATCTGAGCTGGAGTTTGCCTTCAATGTTATAGTGCATTTAAATCCCCTCCCCCAGACTGACAATGTTGCTGTCTGCTGTGCCTCCTGTGCTCCTTCATCTACAGTGGTGTCTCACACATAACAAGGGGTGTGTTACTGGCCAGATCACTAGGTGAAAACAGAGAGGAAATAGCACAAAAAAAAGAAAATTGATGCAGAAATCACATCTAATGATTGGCGAGCTGCAATATAATACATTTTTGGTTTTGGGTTTAATACTGCTTTAACCCTTGGGAAGTATTTTACCAAAATGAAATTTCTGTTGCATACAATGCCCAAAATCTAACTTGCACATAAAGTAGGAAATAAATTTAAAGTATTTTTTTTAAAGAGGGTTTACAACCACTTTAAGGATGATTAGAGTAAATTAAAAAAATTTTTACTTGACAGGTTGCTTTAAACTGACTTCATCTGCAGATCTAAGTTTATCCCTTTGATCTGTAGATGAATAAACAGGAAGATACAAAAAAAAACAATGTTTCTTTTTATCTTTCTGTTTCAGTGGCTGAGCAATGCTGTTGATAAACGGTGCCTGGTTGTTTTTTTTTGTTTGACTGCTCCAATTGCCGGGACTTCAGTTTACACTTCAGCTATCAACAGGGGAACCCCACTAACAGCTGGTTAACAACTAATAATTGCCGGCTTTTTCTTTTTTTTTACATTTCAGCTGTCAGTGGGGGAATCCCACTGACAGCTGAAAGAGCCAAGCCTGAAAGTATCGGTATCAGCGCAACCCTATTAAATACTGTATATTACCAATTCTCCAACAACTTTTAAGCACAGCTGTAGATATATTTCAGCTGTGGATTTACAGGTTTGCCTGCAGTTAAGTTTTAGGGCCAAATAACTTCCATCTACAGTGAAAGTCTTACCTTAGTTTACAGTAGGGCTGTTTGAGATAGAGACCTCTCTGCATAGGTCAAAAATTATGTTTTTTTTCATCCTGAGAAGTCCCCTAAACACAATTACCTCTTGCCAGTCTCCCTCATTGCTGGCTTGATATCTTAGCCGGATGTGCTGTATATCCCCGTCTGGGTGAATGGTCACAGAGCACTCATCCGATGTCTGGAGACAGTTGATGGTTATGTTGGTTGGTGGATGTGGTTTCACTAAGGGGAAAAAGAAAAACATTTGTAATGTGGCTGAGAGTCTAGTATGGAAATTTGCTAGATCAAGGGAAATTCTAGTGTAAATAGAGTGTATAGGATTATGTTGTTCACATTCTCTTTATTTCTAGGAAGCAATAGCAATGATTAAATAGTTTGTGTCCTGGCCAAGCTGGGATATGAGTATTGTAGCTTAAAGTGGTTGTAAACCCTACAACCAACTCTGACCTACAGGTAAGCCTAGATTAAGGCTTACCTGTAGGTCCAAGAAATATCTCCTAAACCTACACGGCGCATGCGCGCAGGTTTACTGAGCGTGCCACGGTCAACGGCGATATGCCGCGAGTGGCGGCTCCCGTGCGCATGCGCGGGAGTGACGGCTTCGCCGAATTACAGCGGCGGAGCAGCGAGACCCACCGAGAAGATGGATGCGCCGGACTACAGGGGACAGCGGTGACATCGCTGGCTCCTGTGTCAGGTAAGTGACACATAATGGGCTACTATGCGATGCACAGTAGTCCATTATGCTTTACCTTTGCAGGGAATGAAAGAGGAAGTAAACTCATCAGGGTTTACTTCCTCTTTAAAAAAAGATCAGGAATGTACAGGAACTCTTCTAAGTTTGATTTTGAAATGCTTGTCTGAAGAGCATGGCCTATAGAAGGCTTCGACAATGCATTTTTGAAAAGGTACTAAGGGGTTGATTTACTAAAGGTAAGTAGACTGTGCACTTTGCAAATTGAAGTTGCTACAGAGCTTAGTAAATGAGCGGAAGCTCTGCTGACTTCCATCATCCAATCATGTGCAAGCAAAAATTCAGTTTTTTTTTATTCCTTGCATATGATTGGGAAGCTTTACCCTATTTACTAAGCTCTGGAGCAACTGCAATTTGCAACGTGCACAGTCTATTTGCCAGTGGCGGCCTGTCTATTAGGGGTCCCCGGGCACCGTCCCCTCTATCCACGTCACCCCCTATATGACTAATGGATAGATTCATGCATAGAATGAATCTATCCACGGCCACCACTGCCACCACCTATTCAGGCGTCTGGCCCCTTTCAGGACGCCGGGCGCATGAATTACACAGGCAGGTGTTTTTTTTTTTTTTGAAGCACCGGATTAGAGCCAGAGGCTCTATTAGGCTTCAAAATCTGTGGGATCGTGGCACAGAGCATTGCGCCATGAGACCACCCAGGTGTTACAACAGCGAATGAATATTCGCTGTTATAACACTGATCCTCAATCCGGCCAATCAGAGGCGCGTGTGAGACCCGTTTTCTGAATGGCCGAAAAGAGAAGACTCCCTATTGGCCACCGAGAAGGAGGGAGTAAACAGAAAGAAACCAGAGCTGCCTCCCGTGGAGAGCAGGAGAGCGCACGGGAGAAGCGTTGCATAGATGGGGTAAGTGCACCAGTCCCGCCCGCTGACAGATGGGGGGGCAATGGTACTATTTGCTGCCCCCCCCCCCCCCCACAGAAAATTACTACTGGCTGCCGCAGCTATTTGCCTTTAATAAATCAACCCCTGCGTGCATAAGGAAGCAGCCTAGGTATCCCTCAGTTCCAGTCTGTGGGTGCTGCGTACAAATCCTATAATATATATGTAAACACCGACAATAAAATTATTTTTGTTCAATTTTGAAAAATGTTTTGTTGTATCTGTTTAATAAATGCAAAAAAAATAAAAAATCGGTTGATCCTGCCGGAAATCATATAAGCTGATACATTTCTGTGCTCCATGGCTATACGGTTATTAATTAGCATTGTTTCTCTGCAGAACACCTCCCTATGTTATGGAGATGAAGAGAGGGGAAGGTGGTCTGTAGCTCCAAAATACTTCCTGCCCTAAGGTGACAATACTGCAGTAGGGTTAGTAAGCAGTGTCACTCTAGGACAGGAAGTGTGTTACTGGCAGGATCACCATGTGAAAGAATATAAAGGGGGAAAAAAAAATTAATGCACCCACCACATCTAAGGACTTGTAAGCAGCAATATATAAAGTTGTTGTCCTTTGATTTAGATACACTTTAAAAGGGAATTTGTCGGAATGGGAGTGGGACATACAATTGTCAACTGAATTCTGAAGACGCGTGCCCTGGGGTCATTGACCTGATGCTTGTTTCATGACATTGACCTGGGACAAGAAGGTCCTTTCACTTTACGCATGCCAATGGGACATCCTCAATTTATCTCTAAGATAACATGATATAAAGTTCAGTGTAATAACTTTTAGGAGCTTTGATATTTCTCTACATACTGTTTACAGGAATAGGTTCATGTCGGGCATTTGATCTGTGTGCAGGCAGACTGGTTGGCTGGACAGGTAAAAAGTGGTCAGTGACCACTACATACAGTAGATATCATACAGTAGATCTGTATATTTAAAGAGGAAGTAAACCCTGATGGGTTTACTTCCTCTTTGTCTCACTGCAAAGGTAAAGCATAATGGGCTACTGTGCATTGCATAGTAGCCCATTATGTGTCACTTACCTGACACAGGAGCCAGCGATGTCACCGCTGTCCCCTGTAGTTTGGAGCATCCTTCTTCTTCCTGGTATCGCTGCTCCGGCCACTCACAGTGCCAGAGCAGCGATGACGTCACGCCCGCGCATACGCACGGGAGCCCAAACTAATGGCATATCGCTGATAACACAGGAGCCAGCGGTGCCTGTCTTTTAGTAAATACCTCCTAAACCGTGTAGGTTTAGGAGATATTTCTTGGACCTACAGGTAAGCCTTAATCTAGGCTTACCTGTAGGTCAAAGTGGCAAAGTGGTCTTACAACAGTGTTGGAACGCATATGGCGACGTCGCACATGCGCACTCCAGCGGGTAGAAAAATGTGATGGGTCGCCGAATGTGACGGAACACAGGCTCACTGCCAGAAATCGTTTTTCTTCGTGGCATTTATAAATGTTCTCTCCAACCCCCCCCCAAGAGAAATGCTATTACATACAGTATTCACTGGCAAATATTCTGGATTGCGTGCAGGGAACAGGGCTCAAGGAACTCCTCTTTAAATTACCTTTTACTGTGAAAAAAAAAAAAAAAAAATATATATATATATATATATATATACAGGGCTGGCCAGAAAACAGGAAATTGTGCACAGCCCTCTCAGTTAGACAACTACCATTGACTCTTCCTGCCTCTGACCACAAAAGGTCCATGCAGAGAAGCGAAAGTTAGCATTATATACAAGTAAGTGAGCAAGACTTCTCATGTGCAGGGTCCTAATTTACATCCTCCTCTTATTCCTCTTATACACTCATCCTAGACAGGACCACCTCTCACAGAGGCTTCATTTCTTCTCTATGTACTCATTGGTCATATTACAATGAAAATAATCTTGGACCAGCTGCTTAGGGTTACATTTTTTGTGTGCAAAGTATCACTTAGACTTAACAATCCACCCATAAAAACATGCAATGTAAGGTGCTCTGGCTATGTATTACTTGAGCTGCAGAGAGTCTTGTGATCCCTCTCCTTCTATCCCTTGCCCTGCAGCTGTATTTATTTACAAGTGTCCAGTGAAGACATAATAATAATAATCATAATAATCTCATGTTAGCTTTAATACGTCAATGAAATAATATTTTTTTTTTTTATTAAAAACATCATAAACCCCCAAATGGTCACCAGATGCACCAACCCCCAACCCCCCCCCCCCCCCCCCGCCCACAAAAATGTGAAATCTAAACAGCCACATGCCAAAATGCCATCAATTGTCACCCACCTATATCATAGAAAGTGAAGTTATAGAACTGCGAAGTGTTCTTTCCCAGCGGGTTAGAGGTCACCACCAAAGCCGTGTATTCTCCTCCAGGATTGGCTGAAACAGGCAGGGTCAGCAAATTGGTCCCAGTCTGACAACTCTCCAAAACACTCTCCGTAATCTTGTTCGGTCTCATCCTGGAGTATATAAATATTGTACAAACAGGTAGGAAGAATAACTCATGTGGTGCCCCCCAGGGGTGGCATGAGGAAAGGGTCACACAGTGCCACCGAAAAATGTGGCCTTGGAGCATTGGCTGGGTTATTGGGTTGAATCTATTATTTCCTACAGAATAGGGACAGGATAATATATTGGATACCATATGACTATTACATGTAAACTCTAGGCAGATATAAAAGACACAGATGAGTGCAGCACTGTAATTAATAAAACATAATCAAATGTATTACTAAAATGCAAGAAGTCTACCTGAACTTGACCTGTACAAAAGACTTGAGACTGAGGCGGAGGTTCGCCTTCCAGCAGGACAACAACCCTAAGCATACAGCCAGAGCTACAATGGAATGGTTTAGAATTCAGGGGTCTCAAACTGGCGGCTCTCCAGCTGTTGCGGAACTACAAGTCCCATCATGCCTCTGCTTGAGGGAGTCATGCTTGCAACGGTCAGACTTGCAATGCCTCATGGGACTTGTAGTTTTGCAACAGCTGAAAGGCCGCCATTTTGAGACCCCCTTGCTCTACAGCAATGATGGAGTGTGAGCGGACAAAGCGACACAAGGAGCCGATCAGCTTATGTGCTCACAAGGAGCCTGCTGAATGGAGGCGAGAGCACACTAACAGAGAGATGAGCTCATTACTATGCTGCCTCTCCACTCACTGGAAGGGCAAGGTCCAGGATGACCTGGGCTCAGAGAAGGTGGGTTGAGTGATGCTTTCAAAACAAGATCATCTAGCAGCAGTAAAAAAAGCACTGCAGGGGAAATCTCTTGATTGAAGGTGAATATCAATGCAATTTTTGTTATTTTCCTTTTTAATGTGCTTTTCAGATGTATCTTATTTTTGACTGCTTTAACCGCTTGCGCGCTGATATATGTTGGGACAATGGCAGCAGTGGGCAAATGCGCATACCTGTACGTCCCCTTTAATTGGCGGGACTAGCTTGTGCGCAACCTCCCCTGCGAACAGCACGGACGTGCCAGCAGGTCCCATGGACTCGATGTCCACCGGTGTCCCGTGATCATGTCACGGAGCTGCAGAACAGGGAGATGTAAACAAGGCATTTCACCATTCTGCCTAGTGACATGACAGAGATCTACTGCTCCCTGTCATCGGGAGCAGTGATTTCTGTCATGTCAGTGGTAGCCCATCCAACCACAGCTAGAATCACTCCCTAGGACACACTTAACCCCTTGATCGCCCCCCTAGTGTTTAACCCCTTCCCTGCCAGTGTCATTTACACAGTAATCAGTGAATTTTTATAGCACTGACCGTTGTTTAAATGACAATGGTCCCGAAACAGTGTCAAAAGCGTCTGCCATAATGTTGCAGTCACAATAAAAATTGCAGATCGCCGCCATTACCGATAAAAAAAAATATTAATAAAAATGCCATAAAACTATCCCTATTTTGCAGACGCTATAACTTTTGCGCAGACCAATCAATATACGCTTATTTTGATTTTTTTTACCGAAAATATGTAGAATACATATCGGCCTAAACTGAGGGAAAAAAAAAAATTTATATATTTTTGGGGAATATTTATTATAGCAAAAAGTAAAAAATATTGCTTTTTTTTGTTTACAGCCCAAAAAATAAAAACCGCACAGGTGATCAAATACCATCAAAAGAAAGCTCTATTTGTGGGGAAAAAAGGACGTCAATGTTGTTTTGGTGCAATGTCATGCGGCCGCGCAGTTGTCAAATCGGCACAGTGCCGAATCGCTAAAAGTGATCTGGTCAGGAAGGGGGTAACATTTTCCGGGGCTGAAGCGCAAAGTGTTAAAGTGTATCTAAATACAAAACTTTTTTTTTTTTTTTTTTTTAGATTTGGATAGAGTAGGAAGAGCTAAAAACTCTGTCAGAATGTCATACTCGAAAGGAAGAGGGGTAACCCCCCTGATGTCATACTGTTTGTGTCCCTGCTACGGAGATCC
The DNA here is from genome assembly GCF_037356315.1 of Lithobates pipiens. NCBI lineage: Eukaryota > Metazoa > Chordata > Amphibia > Anura > Ranidae > Lithobates > Lithobates pipiens. Next base: position 311,578,371 of record NW_027507785.1, read on the forward strand.
ACTCTCTCTATTTGTCCCATGGATCATTGACACTGGGAAACCCCAAATTTTACAGCTATCATTGTGTAAAGATTTCCTCTTACTTCCTTTTGTGTCTCCAGGACAGGAAGTACAGTAAATTCTCTCTCTAATTTAATCCATAAAAAATGTTTTGGCTTTAGATACACTTAAAAATAATAAAAATTACAAAAAATATTAAATAATGTAAATAATAATAAAATTCAAATAAATCAAAAAAATAAATAAAGGAGTATGACAGTAAATAAATGGAAGATACTCTTGTCTCAAATTATACAATTGGCCCTATGGTGTGTTTGCCCCTAAGAGTAGAGTGGGGATGTTAAGCTGGCCATACATGGTTCAGTTTATTTTGAATTCAGCCAGCGGCCTGAAAAAAAAAAAAAAGTAACAAATTTTCCCATCTACAAATTCAAGGTAGATGTCAGAATACACTGAATCTGCGCTGCAACCATTGGCTGCAGCTGCTGATCAAGAGGCGGTTGAACAGAAGTCAATCTGTAGATCAACTTCTGTTGAATTGAAGGGGCCACACATGGATTAAAATTTGTCGGGTCCCTGCTAAACCGGCCAAAATTGAATTCATCAATAGCTACCTTAAAGTGGTTGTAAACCCTTCCATATACTCAGTGAAGTGACTGGCCTCAGGTGATACACAGAGAAGAAACAAATCATCCTACATAAGTTGTATTTGTTTTTCTGCAGTCTTCGCTCCTCTACAGCCGCTCAAAGTCAGGAATTTATAGAGCTGTTCTGAGCTGTCTTGGTGTCAGGAAAACTCAGAAGTGATTCATGCTGATAGCAGCGGAATTGAAGCAAGTGACAGGGGTTGATTTACTAAACGCAAATAGACTGTGCATTTTGCAAAGTGCAGTTGTATTCTGCAAGAGTAGTTGCTCTACTGACTTCCATCATCCAATCATGTGCAAGCAAAAATTCAGTTTTTTTTTTATTTTCCTTGAACATGATTGGGTACTCTTTGCAAAGTGAAGCTTTACCTCATCTACTAAGCTCTGGAGCAACTGCACTTTGCAAAGTGCACAGGATATTTGCCTTTAGTAAATCAACCCTTTGTGCTCTTAATTTAGACAAGTACACACTATTGAGGGATATGTTTTATTCATATTTCAAGTCTGAGGTTTACAACCACTTTAACCATTTAAGGACCAACCGCCGCAGTTATACTGTGGCAGATTGGCTCCCCTGGGTGAATCGCCGTCATGGTACGTCGGCCACTTTAAGACCTCTATGTAAACAGACAGATCTACGTTCTGTCAGGGGAGGAGAGACAGATCTGCTGCTCCTAAAGATTGGGAACAGCTAACGGTCTCCTCCTGCAGGCAGTCCCATCCCCACACAGTTAGAACACACATGAGGGAACACATTTAACCCCTTGATCACCCCCTAGTGTTAACCCCTTCCCTGCCAGTGACATTTATACAGTAATCAGTGGCTATTTTTTAGCTCTGATTGCTGTATAAATGTCAAGGGTCCCAAAAAAGTGTCAAAATAGTCTGAACTGTCCGCCGCAATTTCGCAGTCCTGCAAAAAAAAAAAAAATCGCTGGTCGCCACCATTACTAGTAAAAAAAAAAATTCTAATAAAAATGCCAGAAATCTATCCCCTATTTTGTAGATGCTATAACTTTTGTGCAAACTAATTTTTATACGCAAATTGTGGGTTTTATTACCAAAAATATGTGGAAGAATATATATCGGCCTAAACTGATGAAGAAATTTGTTTTCATTTTTATGTTATTTTTTGGGATATTTATTATAGCACAAATTTTCAAAATTGTCGCTCTTTATTGTTTATAGCGCAAAAAAAAATAAAAAAAAATAAAAAAAAATAAATGCAGGGGTCAAATACCACCAAAAGAAAGCTCTATTCGTGGAGGGGGGAGGACGTCTATTTTGTTTGGGTACAACGTCGCACGGCCGTGCAATTGTCAGTTAAAACGGCGCAGTGCTGTATTGCAAAAAATGGCCTGGTCTTTAAGGGGGCAAATCAATCCGGGCCTTAAGTGGTTAAGGCATTCAGTGAACTCTCACCACACTCAAGGATGTTATAAAGACTTTGAATGTACTATATAAATGAATACATTATATAAGCAGATACTCAACTGCAATTGCAAGGTACAGCTGTTTGGGAGGCCACTATGTCTCTTCAGCTCCCACCAGCAGGAAACATTTCCAGATTCTCCTTGCTGTTCACATGAGATGATTCTTGGTTGATCCGGAGGGACTGAAAAGAAAGGTTTAAATTGAACAGTATGTCTGGGCAAAACACAATTAAAAAAAATATTCAGTACATCTCTCCAATACACACACAGTTTTCCCTGTTTTGCCTCTACAACCATTTCGCTTCCGGGGCATTTTTTATTTATTTTTTGCATTTTATGCTGGAAAATTTATTAGAACACCCAAACAATTATGTATTTTCTGAAAGCAGAGAATTTTTAATGTCGTACAATATTTGCGCAGCTGTTTATCAAATGCATATTTTCAATATAAAGTACACTAAAAGTAATTTTAGTGCCCCCAAACATAATATAATACCCAATTTTTTGGTAAAATATAAAAGGTGATGTTGCGTTGAGTAAATAGACACCAAACATGTCAAAACTCGAAATTGCGTATACCTGTGAAATGATGAAAAAATTACGATACCTAAAATCTTTCACAGGTGACACTTTAAGACCCCTTTCACACCAGGGCGTTTTGCAGGCGCTATAGCGTTAGAAATAACGCCTGCAATCCGCCCAAAAAAAGATGCACCATTGTCTGTAGTGTGAAAGCCCGAGGGCTTTCACACTACACCGGTGCGCTGGCAGGACGTCAGGCAAAAGTCCTGCCAGCAGCTTCTTTGGAACGGTGAAGGAGCGGTATGCTATGCATACTAGCTCATTATGCCTTTGCCTTGCAGGTTGCTTTTTTTTATTATTATTATTTTTTTTAAGTGCCTTTACTTCCTCTTTAAGTCCAGGAGGTTTCAAAGCAGCCTAAGAACATGAAGTGGTTGAAAATGCAGCAGGGCCAGAAAAATATCCGCTGCTTCTGCTAAACACCCAGTCAGCTGCTAACTTCCTGTAGTGAGCTGACAACACAATGCCTCTGCTACACTGAAATCAAGCAATGTCAGCCCTCCCCCTGAGGGACTACAGAACACCCTTCCCTCTCCTCATCTCCATAATATGGTGTCCTGTAGTCCGGCAGAGGAGAATTAAAGCATGGTTGACAACAAAATTGCCTCTGTATGTCACCGATATCTGAGCTGCGTTTAGCTTTGTAAAAATTTCAGATATCTACCTCCACAGTCCTAAATGTAAACATTGTGTCCAAGGAAACGCAAAATGGTATCCTGTGTCATGGCAGCAGGGGCAGCCTGCATCCTAGCAACCAAGGATGCTAGTTGTGTGGAACCGCCTGTGTCTTAAAGTAAAGTAAACCCTAATGGGTTTTAGTTCCTCTTTTTTCCCCTGCAAAGTAAAAGCATAATGGGCTAGTGCATCGCATACCCATTATTTGCCACTTACCTGCAAACGAAGCCCGCGATGTCCCTGCTGGTGGCACATCCATCTTCGACCCTCTTCCTTCCGGGGGGGGGGGGGCGTTGCGGACTCCGGCTCTGTGACTGTTCAGAGCCGAGTGACATCACTTCTGGACATGCACGTGGGAGCCGTCAGTCACGGCACACATTTAGGAAATATTTACAGTACCTATAGGGCCTAATTATAGGCTTACCTATAGGTACAACTTCCGCATTGGGGATATACAACCACTTTAAGTTGCGTTGTATGCATGAAAGTGTTAGCAGAAACGCTATATGAGTAGAGTGCATGGACAGGATTTCAGGTAAGATCTTCCTGCCAGCAAGATCCTACGTAAAATCATACTGCCATGTGCACGAGCCTTGAGGCCTTGATTACACTTGCAGTTGGGGGGGGGGGGGGGGGTGGTAGAAACAAGTGCCTGAGCTGCATTTTCCCTTTCCCAACCATGCGACCTTACACTACAAAGGCAGCGAATGGGGTTGTACACATGCTGTGGCTGAAACTTATCTGTGTCACCATTGCTGGACAATACCACCTGCCAAACACAACCCATTCAACTGAATGGAGCCAGGCCACAACCACCCCCATAGTGGTGTGGAGATTTATGGTTTAAACAGGCGGTCAGGAGGCAACATTTTGTCTCCTCACCTCCCTCTGAAAAACAATCCACCGCTAATAACTATTCAGAGGATGAAGCCAGCGTAAACAAGCCCTATAGGTGTGGTAATCTTATCTTTGAGCATTTCCACTAGATGTGTGAAAAGTAAAAGTAAAATAATAAGGTCAGAGGTCCAATAAGTATCTCAAGATGGCTGCTGATGTGTATGTGGGCCATGACCACAGGAAATGCTGGTCTGTACATATCCTGAGGTGAGTCACACATGTGGACAACACTTGGAACCTGCCCTGTCTGCAGAGGCCATGTTTGTTTGTTTATCTCAGTAGTAGGCCTCTGGCTGAAGTAAGGCCTCTGAGGTCAAATTAAGGCCTGCCATGAAAGGTATTAATAGGAAAGAGATAACTAGGCTGGCATGTTGTATCATATATATATATATATATATATATATATATATATATATATATATATATGAGCACTTTTTATACCTTTATAATATGGGGATACTTTTATATATTTATATATATTATACATTTTTTGGTATAATTAAATCCTATGTGGTAAATGCATGGTTGAAAATTGTGATGTATGAATAATGTATGGAGTAGAAATGTAATTTCATTGTGATTTGTTTTACAATGGCAATAAATCGTATCTCTTATCAGAAAAAGTTGCAGCTTTAGATAGAAACCATTTAACCTCTTCTTCTAAGGCATTGGAAATATGGAAAGTTAAAAACATGTTGGTTGCCAGGGACAATGAAGTAAATTCTTACTTTAGAGCCTTTCAAAGGCAACTAAGAAAACTAATGTGAATTTGCTAACTTTATTTACAAAATGAGGCCCGGACAATAAAGTAAACATGTAGTAACCCCAGACATCCCAAGTCTCCCGCATTTTTGCTGCAGCTCCCAGACACCTGCAAGCGCCTCCCAATATCCTGGCTTCTGATTGGTACCCTGGCTTACAGCGGAGAATGATCGGTCCAGCGGGAATGACAGCTGTGAACACCGATCTCTTTGTATAGCTATTTAGCTGACAGCTCCTTCTCCCTTTCTCCCTCCCACAGCTGTCGGCTAAAAAGCTATACAGGGAGATCGGTGTTCACAGCTGTCATTCCCGCAGCACCGATCATTCCCAGTTGTTCCCTGTGTCCTCCTTCTCCTCCGGCTACTCCTCTGCCACCCTTTCTGTCCTTCTCCCTCTCCCCCCGTTCTCCTCTGGCTCCCTGTCCTCCTCCTCCTCTGCCCCCCCCTCATCCCCCGCCGACTTCCCTCCTCTTCTCTCCTGCCAGCTGCTGGGGGATGTGTCAGGATGGAGAGCAGAGGAAGGGACCGGTAAATATGTAATTTACAGGCCCCTTCCTTTTCTGAATTGGACACAGTGAGCAGTGCTCGCTCCTGTGTCCTGTGAAAACTGAGCAGAGTAGACAGGCTTCTGTCCATTCACAAACTGAAGCACACTGTCTCTATCCTCAGTCCATTTCTCTGTCTCAAAGGGGAGATGTCAGGGGTCTGTTTAGACCCCTGATATCTAATCAAAGCCCCCCAACAAGGCTGATAAAAAAAATGCAAAAAAAATGTAAAAAAAATTAGTTCTAAAAAATGTAATTGTAAAAAAAAAAAAAAAAAAAAAAACTATTGACACCACTCCCCCCTGCCCTACCAACACTGTCCACTGCCCCAACCCCCTCCCCCATAAAGCATTGTGAAAAAAATTAAAAACAAAAATCTAAACGAAAAAATAAAAAAACTACTGACACCGTCCACTGCAACCTACCCTCCACCCCCTTCACCAGAAGTACAGTGAGAAAATATTCAAAAAATTATTTTGAAAAAAATCTTGCCGCAGGGGGGTTAGCGGACCGGAGCGGCACGGTGCGGCACGGAGCGCCACCTCCCTGAAATTAGCTTTTGCAGGTTGGCATGTCTGTAACCCATAGCAACCAGATTCCACTGACCTCATTGGTTGCTATGGAAGTTGTAACCTCCTTTATAATCTCTTTGCTAATAACAACACTGACAATACATATATGGCTCTCATACCGGCAAGGTGAATATCAGGGGTTTGGGGGAGCTTTACAGAAACATTATAATTTTAGGCCTCATTCAGGCATACGCCTGTGCCAGGCCGTGTTTACCTGCATGGGGATATACAGGTATTCTGTGCATTCCCATGCAGTTTTAGGCTTTTTTCACTCTAGAAGCAATATTTTGCCCTCCTCCCCCCCCCCCTCCCCGAAAAGCAAAGCAATGAATTGATTTTCTGATGATAATGAAATAAGGTATGAGGCATTTAGGAGGCCATCCTTACCTCCTGATGCCTGTTTTCTTTTGTTTTTGCTCATTGCCAAATGGTGATTTTTTTTTATTCTTTATTTATGGCTTTGCATAGTACAGTACAAGAATTTCTTTTTAGCAAAGCTTTTTGTTCTTTTTAGATGTTCGTTTCTTTGATTTTAACCTGTAGCACTTTGAGATCTTTTGATGTAAAGTGCATTATAAATAAAATGTATTATTATTATTATTACAAATATTATGTGGAACTCGCGGCACAATAGCATAGATGCAACCAGCTATTAAGTACAATTTTTTTGAGAATTGAAACAAACAAAAACAGGAAAAACACAGCTGAACAAAACAAGACAAAAAAAAACAAACAATTAAAGTAAACTAATATAAAGTGGAAGAGAAAATCGCCAAATAGGGATTTTGCATAGTGGGACAGTGCTGCAAATGCATGCCAAGTGCTTGACTTGTGGTTTTGGTGCGGTCATATTCACTTAGGCTCCATTCACACTTGTTCACTTTGTCATGGAACTTTGGACATCAAAATTGCATGACAAGTCACACCCCATTCTCTTCAATGGCACCCGTTCAATTTGGTGCAACTTAAAGTCACAGCGACTTTAAAAAGGTAACAAACTATGAGGATCTTGTGAGCTACCTGTTTTGAAAAAAATAAATAAAATAATAATAATAATAATAATAATAATAATAATATATATATATATATATATATATATATATATACAAAATATAATTAACGAGTAGTAATGATCGACAGCTGCTAGCACTGATCACGTCTCATAAAGCCGTGTGAAAACAGTATAAATAGAAAATTGCTATGCTGTGCTATCTCCTAATATTAGTTCCAACAATAGTTTTAAAGTGCAAACTTTTTGACTTTAAAAATGTGCCTGCACTACTTTCGCTGCAACTTTGATCCATAGAATGTAAAGTCAGATCAAAATCAAGCCAAAAGTCACATCAAACCCGCATTGGAAATCATGTGACGTTGGAAACCTTCTCATTTAAATGGAGCCTTATATTGAAGAGTCTGACAGGCAGTGCCTCCTGTCAAACTCAGCATGTCATATTAGAATTTTTCAATGTGTACTCAACCGAGCAGCACCGTGTCCAACTGTAGATGGACGGTTGGGGGGGGAGAATTGGTAAAAATGCAGATCAACCACCTGCTCTGGCCACCTGTGTGAAAGGAGCCTTAGTGCCCTGTGAGATTCTGCGTTGTAGCACACAAAAAGCGTGATGGTGTAAGCAAGCCCTAAAGTGACAAAAACATTCAGTGATGGGCACTTACATCCAAAATATATGTCAGCTCCACAGATCAGCTTGTCGGCAGCATTATTACAGTTGTACGGTATTCTGCCGGGATTAAAACTGGTATGGGTAATAGTGATTGAATTCCCGTGTAGATTTTGCCATCTCTTAACGCCAGCAACGATTTTGACACCTTGCTTGCCGTTGCTCTTTTGGGTACATGTAATGGTGACACTGGAGCCCACGTGGGTGACATTGCTGGGTCTGATCTCCATATGAGCGTAGCCGCAGATCTCTGTAAGAAACAGAATATTAAAGAGCCACTTTATTATTCAATTTTTTTTCCCTTTTACATTTAAAGGCTAGGTTCATCTTTTCAAAAAAAAATTCTATGAATTAATGCAAGCCTGCCCAGTAGATTAAAGTGTTACTAAACCCACAACATAATTGTGCAGTGGAAGGAAAATGATGAATGGTTTTCAAAATATTTTACAAATAAATATGTGAAAAGTGTGGGGTACATTTGTATTCAGCCCCCCAGAGTCAATACTTTGTAGAACCGCCTTTCACTGCAATTACAACTGCAAGTAATTTTGGGGATGTCGCCACCAGCTTTGCACATCTAGAGAGTGAACCTTTTGCCCATTCTTCCTTGTAAAATAGCTCAAACTCTGTCAGATTGGATGGAGAGCATCTGAACAGCAATTTTCAAGTCTCGCCACAGATTCTCAGTTGGAATTAGGTCTGGACTTTGATTGGGCAATTCTAACACATGAATATGCTTTGATCTATTCTAAACCATTCCATTGTAGCTCTGGCTGTATGTTTAGGGTTGTTGTCCTGCTGGAAGGTGAACCTCCTCCCCAGTCACAACTCTTTTGCAGACTCTAAAGCCCCATACACACGATCAGAAATTCTGCCAGCAAAAGTTGGATGTGAGCTTTTGGTCAGAAATTCTGATCATGTGTATGCTCCATCGGACTTTTGCTGGCAGAATTCCAGCCAGCAAAAGACTGAGAGCGGGTTCTCTATTTTGCGGTCTGAAAAAGTTCTGATCGGAAATTTCGATAGTCTGTACAAATTCCGACGTGCAAATCTCCTACGCATGCTCAGAATCAATTAGACACATGCTCCGAAGCATTGAGCTTAATTTTCTCGGCTCGTCGTAGTGTTGTATGACACAGCGTTCTTGATGGTCGAACGTTCAGAGAACTTTTGTGTGACCGTGTGTATGCAAGCCAAACTTAAGCGGAACATTAAATTTTTTTCCGATGGAAAATACGCTCGTGTGTATGGGGCATTACAGGTTTTCTTCTAAGATTGTCTTGTATTTGGCCCCATTTATCTTCCTATCAACTCTGACCAGCTTCCCTGTCCCTGCTGAAGAAAAGCATCCCCACAACATGATGTTGCCACCACCATGATTCACGGTGGGGATTGTGTGTTCAGAGTGATGTACAGTTTTACTTTTCCGCCACACATAGCGTTTTGCTTTTAGTACAATTTTGGTCTCATCTGACCAGAGCTCCTTCTTCCACATGATTGCTGTGTCCTCCACATGGCTTCTCACAAACTGCAAATGGGACTTATTGCTTTCTTTCAACAATGTCTTTCTTCTTGTCACTCTTCCATAAAGGCCAGATTTGTGGAGAGCACGACTAATAGTTGTCCTGTGGACAGATTCTCCTGAGCTGTGGATCTCTGCAGCTCCTCCGGAGTTACCATTGGCCTCTCGGCTGCTTCTCTAATGAATGCTCTCCTTGCCCGGCCTGTCAGTTTAGGTGGACGGCCATAAGACAGTAGGTTTGCAGTTGAGCCATACTCTTTCCATTTTTGGATGATGGATTGAACAGAGCTCCGTGAGATGTTCAAAGCTTGGGATATTTTTTTATAACCTAACCCCGCTTTATACTTCTCCACAACTTTATTCCTGACCTGCCTGGTGTGTTCCTTGGCCTTAATAATGCTGTTAACAAACCTCTGAGGTCTTCACAGAACAGCTGTATTTATACTAAGATGAAATTACACGCAGGTGGACTCTATTTACTAATTAGGTGACTTCTAAAGGAAATTGGTTTTACTAGATTTTAGTATCAGAGTAAAGGGAGCTGAATACAAATGGAGCCCACATTTTTCAAATGTTTATTTGTAAAAAAAAATTGAAAACCATTCACAATTATGTGCCACTTTGTGTTGGTCTATCAAATCTCAATAAATTATATTTATGTTTTTGGTTGTAACATGACAAAACCGGAACATTTCAAGGCACTGTAGTGTACTTTTTCAAGGCACTGTAGTGAATGCAGGGTCCTGGGTTTAGTAACACTTTAAAGATCAATGTGTCGTTTTAGAAAAAAAAAAAAGGAGCCTTATTTAAGCGTCATACCTTTCACTCCTGTTTAAAAAACTCCCAGTGTGAGCAACCAACCCCACTGCCCCACCCCACGCCGATTCTTCTATCTTTCCTAGAGGTCAGGAGGCACCATGCATTGGGAGCGCTCCCACACCACCGCAGGAATGAGTTCTCTACTGGATTCAAAACCCTTGCATGCGCATCGTGCTCACTCTCTATCACACAATGGTGACCTCAGCTGCTACTACCACAGAGTGAGCGTGCACTTCGCATGCACAAGTTTTGAACCCGGCAAGAAAAACGGGTCACTTACACTAAAGGTTTTTCCGAAAAGCTTTGGAGAAGCAATGCATGGATTACAGGTATGACATTAAAAATAAACTCCTTCTCTAAAAGCACTATGATTTTTAATCTACTGGGGAAACTTAAAACAGAACTAAAAGCACTTTTTTTCTAGTGCTTTAACCCCTGCCAGTTTTTTTTGCCATGTATGTTCCATTGGGGAGATTTTTTAAATCTGTCTAACATGAAATACGAGGCTATACAACCCCTTTAATTTGGGTTCTGTTAAAAAACAAAACAAAAAAAAAACTTTGATTCTTTCAGTATATATTGTAATAATGTATACATGGGGAAAGCCATTACATATGCAGTCTCTGCTTCCTGCTTTGCAGCGCTACACAGCAGTTATGTTTTGCTGCTCCTTCTTATAATGTAAGTCCACCCAACTCATTGGAAACAACACACTACTCGTGTGGCTGGAAGACAGATTGAGTTCAGAGCTCCCTCTAGTGGATCATTTACAAAGCTTAAAGGATAAGTTCACCATCGTTTAAAAAAAAAAAAAAAAAATTTTTTTGCAGGTAAAAAAACATACATTTTTTTTTCACTAGGAGCCTGCAAAGCACTGCAGCCATGATCAGCAGACCGTGGGTGCAATGCAGGGCTCTTGCAGACTGTCGGCGTAAGCTGTCTGCTCGTACCTTGTACGGACAGGCAGTTACACACTGACAGGAAGCAATTTGAATTCTTCTTTCTTAGTTTGTTGTCTTTCCTTTTTCAGCATGTAGGGTGCAGAGTATGGCATTGGCACCAACGTAGCACTAAAGCAAATCCAGAACATTATTATTAGTGGTACTTAGCAATGTCCATGGCTCAGCAGTTTAAAGCTGAGCTCTGCACACAAAAAACTCTCATTTAAATATACTGTATCCCTTAATAGCCACAACGGATATCAATCCACCTTGTGTGCACCAAAGGCCTTTGCAAACCCAGGCACTACCTTGTAAAAGTAGCAGTGACATCATCACTGGGCTGTGCATAACCTTTGCAGAGAGCAGAGCTGTGGGAGGGACCTAGCAGGCCCCCCCCCCACTACAGGCTGCCTTCAGAAACCTACAGGAGGGGCGGAGACAAGACCAGTTATCCTGCACAAGGAGAGAGAGAGAGAGAGAGAGAGAGAGAGAGAGGGACCAGCAGGCTCCACCCCTTAATTTAACCCTGCCAATACTCTGCAATACCCTGCAATACTCTGCAATACCCTGCCAATACTCTGCAATACCCTGCCAATACTCTGCAATACCCTGCCAATACTCTGCATTACCCAATACTCTGCCAATACTCTGCAATACCCTGCCAATACTCTGCAATACCCTGCCAATACTCTGCAATACCCTGCCAATACTCTGCAATACCCTGCCAATACTCTGCCATACCCTGCCAATACCCTGCCAATACCCTGCCAATACTCTGCATTACCCAATACTCTGCAATACCCTGCCAATACTCTGCAATACACGCCAATACTCTGCAATACACACCAATACTCTGCAATACCCAATACCCTGCCAATACTCTGCAATACACGCCAATACTCTGCAATACCCAATACCCTGCCAATACTCTGCAATACACGCCAATACTCTGCAATACCCAATACCCTGCCAATACTCTGCAATACACGCCAATACTCTGCAATACCCAATACCCTGCCAATACTCTGCAATACACGCCAATACTCTGCAATACCCAATACCCTGCCAATACTCTGCAATACACGCCAATACTCTGCAATACACGCCAATACTCTGCAATACCCAATACCCTGCCAATACTCTGCATTACCCAATACTCTGCAATACCCTGCCAATACTCTGCCATACCCTGCCAATACCCTGCCAATACCCTGCCAATACTCTGCATTACCCAATACTCTGCAATACCCTGCCAATACTCTGCAATACACGCCAATACTCTGCAATACACACCAATACTCTGCAATACCCAATACCCTGCCAATACTCTGCAATACACGCCAATACTCTGCAATACCCAATACCCTGCCAATACTCTGCAATACACGCCAATACTCTGCAATACCCAATACCCTGCCAATACTCTGCAATACACGCCAATACTCTGCAATACCCAATACCCTGCCAATACTCTGCAATACACGCCAATACTCTGCAATACCCAATACCCTGCCAATACTCTGCAATACACGCCAATACTCTGCAATACACGCCAATACTCTGCAATACCCAATACCCTGCCAATACTCTGCATTACCCAATACTCTGCAATACCCTGCCAATACTCTGCAATACCCTGCCAATACTCTGCAATACCCTGCCAATACTCTGCAATACCCAACACCCTGCCAATACTCTGCAATACTCTGCAATACACGCCAATACTCTGCAATACCCAACACCCTGCCAATACTCTGCAATACACGCCAATACTCTGCAATACCCAATACCCTGCCAATACTCTGCAATACCCAATACCCTGCCAATACTCTGCATTACCCAATACTCTGCAATACACGCCAATACTCTGCAATACCCTGCCAATACTCTGCAATACACGCCAATACCCTGCAATACACGCCAATACTCTGCAATACCCAATACCCTGCCAATACTCTGCAATACCCAATACCCTGCCAATACTCTGCAATACCCAATACCCTGCCAATACTCTGCAATACTCTGCAATACACGCCAATACTCTGCAATACCCAACACCCTGCCAATACTCTGCAATACACGCCAATACTCTGCAATACCCAATACCCTGCCAATACTCTGCAATACCCAATACCCTGCCAATACTCTGCAATACCCAATACCCTGCAATACCCAATACCCTGCCAATACTCTGCAATACCCAATACCCTGCCAATACTCTGCAATACACGCCAATACTCTGCATTACCCAATACTTTGCCAATACTCTGCCAATACTCTGCCAATACTCTGCCAATACTCTGCCAATACTCTGCCATACCCTGCCAATACTCTGCCATACCCTGCCAATACTCTGCAATACCCTGCCAATACTCTGCATTACCCAATACTCTGCAATACCCTGCCAATACTCTGCATTACCCAATACTCTGCAATACCCTGCCAATACTCTGCAATACACGCTAATACTCTGCAATACCCAATACCCTGCCAATACTCTGCAATACACGCCAATACTCTGCAATAAACGCCAATACTCTGCAATACCCAATACCCTGCCAATACTCTGCAATACCCTGCCAATACTCTGCAATACCCTGCCAATACTCTGCAATACCCTGCCAATACCCTGCCAATACCCTGCCAATACTCTGACATACACTGCCAATACTCTGACATACCCTGCCAATACTCTGCCATACCCAATACCCTGCCAATACTCTGAAATACCCCGCCAATACTCTGCCATACCCTGCCAATACCCTGCAATACCCAATACCCTGCTAATATTCTGCAATACCCTGCCATTTTTTTTTATGTATTTCAGGCTTCCTAGCCTAGAGGTGAGATGTAGGGTCTTATTGACCCCATATCTCACTGTAAAGAGGACCTGTCATGCCTATTCCTATTACAAGGGATGTTTACATTCCTTGTAATAGGAATAAAAGTGATCAAAAAATTTATTTTTGGGGAAAAAAAATGTCAAACTAAAATAAATAAAGTAAAATGAACAATAAAAAAGAAAAAACATTTTTAAAGCACCCCTGTCCCGTGAGCTCGCATGCAGAAGCGAACGCATACCTAAGTCCCGCCCACATATGAAAACGATGTTCAAACCACACATGTGAGATATCGCTGCGAACGTTAGAGCGAGAGCAATCATTTTAGCCCTAGACCTCCTCTGTAACTCAAAACATGTAACCAGTAAAAAAAAAAATGTAAGCGTTGCCTATGGGGATTTTTAAGTAGCGATGTTTGGCTCCATTCCACGAGCATGTGCAATTTTGAAGGGTGACATGTTAGGTATCTATTTACTCAGTGTAACTTCATCTTTCACATTATGCAAAAACATTGGGCTAACTTTACTGTTTTGTTTTTTTTAAACACAAAACTGTTTAAAAAAAAAAAAGGGGTTCGAAAAATTGCTGCGCAAAAATACCATGCATGATAAAAAGTTGCAATGACCACCATTGTATTCTCTAGGGTCTTTGCTAAAAAAAATATATAATGTTTTGGGGTTCTATGTAATTTTCTAGCAAATAAATGATGATTTTTACACGTAGGAGAGAAATGTCAAAATTGGTCTGGGTGCTCCAGAACGCCTGATGGCGCTCCCTGCATGTTGGGCCTCTGTATGTGGCCACGCTGTGTAAAAGTCTCACACATGTGGTATCGCCGTACTCGGGAGTAATAGCAGAATATGTTTTGGGGTGTAATTTGTGGTATGCATATGCTGTGTGTGAGAAATAACCTGATAATATGACAATTTTGTGAAAAAAAAAATAATAAAAAAATAAAAAAAAAAAGGAAAAAAAATCTTGATTTTGCTAAAAATTATAGGAAAAAATGACAACTTCAAAAACCTCCCCATGCCTCTTACTAAATACCTTAGAATGTCTTCTTTCCAAAAAGTGGTCATTTGGGGGGTAGTTGTACTTTTCTGGCTTGTTAGGGTCTCAAGAAATGAGATAGGCCGTCAGTCCTTCAAGTGTGATCAATTTTCAGATATTGGCACCATAGCTTGTGGACTCTATAACTTTCACAAAAACCAAATAATATCCACCAATTTGTACTTATTTTTAGATATGTAGTAGTATAAATTTTGGCCAAAATTTATGAAGAAAAATTACTAATCTGCTAAATTTTATAACAGAAACGAAGAAAAATTCATTTTTTTTACAGAATTTTCGGTCTTTTTTCTTTTATAGCACAAAAAATAAAAAAAAACCGAGTGGTGATTAAATACCACCAAAAGAAAGCTCTATTTGTGTGAAAAAAGGGACAAAAATTTCATATAGGTCCAGTGTTGCATGACTGAGTAATTGTCATTCAAAATGTGAGAGCACCGAAAGCTGAAAATTGGTCTGGTTATTAAGAGTGTTTAAGTGCCCAGTGGTCAAGTGGTTAAAGAAGAATATACACGACGAATGTATTTAGATAATATTTGATGATCATGGAGTTCAGCTTTAACGAAGGCGCTAATATCTAATTAAAATTGTATCCTTATTTAACTGACCTGAATATGCGTTAATAAATCGACACAGTAGGGTGATGTTAAAGGCCGTCCAGTATATAAAAACATGCTTCTCCATGAATGTAACATTAAAGATGGCTCATCGATACTCGGAGGGTTCATACTGATCCTCTGCATAGCGACCCTGGAACAAAAATGATAGTTAAAACACATGGCGATCTTAAGTAGATCTAAACACGAACTGGACAACATTTAGTTTGCTAGTACTGTGTATGATAACAGGTTTTGTGGGGGATTTTTAATATGAAATACAATTTTTCACCTTTTTTTTTTTTTTTACAGGTAGCTGATCTCCTTCAACCTCTTTCAACCGCTTCCTGCCTACATGCATTTGCTCCAGTGGATATCATTGCTCTGAGCCGCCTTCCAAAAGTGGGCCTTGCCTGTGTAATGTGAGTCTGCACAAACCAGGGGCCCGTATAACAGGGTTGCCAACCTCCCGCAGCATTTTTTGCTGACAAAACATGGAAAATTTACTGGCATAGCACTTTTTTTTTTACTGGCAACCTGAGAAATTACAGAACTATTGAATACTAACACAGGGAATATTTGAACAGAATAATAGTGATGGACGAACTTCCGACGGGACGTTTCGCGAACGCGAAACGCGAACGGACACAAACGTTCGCGAAAACGACCGTTCGCCGCGGGCTCCATTGACTTCAATGGGAGGCGAATTTCGCAAACCTTTAGGTCGAATTTGCGGCCACGGGGTAATTATTAGGGGGTAGCACGTAGTCCCACCACCTGGACAATAGCATAATACATGTATGAGGTGAATTTGGGATCGATAACTACAAGCATTTTTTTTTTATTTGGGAAATTGTTCTGACAATTCAGGACTATGGAGCTAATGAAGGCAATGGAGGAGAGGGAAGGTCAGGGACCAGGGTAGGCAAACAAGAGGGTGCAGGAGATACAGAGCACTGACAGCAGCACCGTAATACAGAGCACTGACATCAGCACCGTGACATACAGCGCTGACAGCAGCTCCGTGACATACAGCGCTGACAGCAGCTCCGTGACATACAGCGCTGACAGCAGCTCCGTGACATACAGCGCTGACAGCAGCTCCGTGACATACAGCGCTGACAGCAGCTCCGTGACATACAGCGCTGACAGCAGCACCGTGACATACAGCGCTGACAGCAGCTCCGTGACATACAGCGCTGACAGCAGCTCCGTGACATACAGCGCTGACAGCAGCTCCGTGACATACAGCACTGACAGCAGCTCCGTGACATACAGCGCTGACAGCAGCACCGTGACATACAGCGCTGACAGCAGCTCCGTGACATACAGCGCTGACAGCAGCTCCGTGACATACAGCGCTGACAGCAGCTCCGTGACATACAGCGCTGACAGCAGCTCCGTGACATACAGCACTGACAGCAGCTCCGTGACATACAGCGCTGACAGCAGCTCCGTGACATACAGCGCTGACAGCAGCACCGTGACATACAGCGCTGACAGCAGCTCCGTGACATACAGCGCTGACAGCAGCTCCGTGACATACAGCGCTGACAGCAGCTCCGTGACATACAGCGCTGACAGCAGCTCCGTGACATACAGCGCTGACAGCAGCTCCGTGACATACAGCGCTGACAGCAGCTCCGTGACATACAGCGCTGACAGCAGCTCCGTGACATACAGCGCTGACAGCAGCTCCGTGACATACAGCGCTGACAGCAGCACCGTAAGCAGCCCCAGGAGGAAGTCAGCACAGCACAGGGATGGTGTGATCCCCTCATAATAAGAACCCCCAGGAGGAAGTCAGCACAGCACAGGGATGGTGGGAGCCCCTCATAATAAGAACACCCAGGAGGAAGTCAGCACAGCACAGGGATGGTGGGAACCCCTCATAATAAGCAGCCCCAGTAGAAATATGACACCGCTCAACCTCTTCAAAGAGGAGGGTAGGGGCATATAGTACGGTGTGCTTTTTTGGGTCAGGGAAGTGAGCCAAATGAATTAAGAAGGTCTGTGTGCTTGATTCCAAAAATTGTTTATAGACATATACATGGTCTACTGATCACATGTGTTGAATTCCTCCGAGATCCATGCCTCATTCATTTTTAGAAATGTGAGGTAGTTAACACTGTCGTGAGCTAGGCGAGTACGCTTATCGGTCACAATCCCCCCTGCTGCGCTGAACGTCCTTTCGGACAGGACACTGGATGAGGGGCAAGCCAACAGTTCGATTGCAAATTGGGCAAGCTCTGGCCAGAGGTCAAGCCTGCCCACCCAGTAGTCTAGGGGTTCATCACTCCTCAGAGCGTCCACATCGGCCGTTAACCCAATGTAGTCGGACACCTGACGGTCTAGGCGTTCCCTGATGCTGGATCCGGATGACACCTGTCGATGGGTCGGCTGAAAGAATGACCTCATATCCGAAGTCACCAACACATCTTCAAACCGGCCTCTTCTTGCAGGCGCTGTTGGATTGGTACCCGCAAATCCTTCTCTGGGAGTGGGAATTGCTCCTCTGCCAGCGCACGCAAAAGCAGAATGCAGCATTTCTCGAAGCAAGGCCTGGAAGTGCTGCATTCTGACAGCCCTCTGCGACGGCGGTAACATTTCCGCCATTTTGTGTTTGTACCGGGGATCTAAGTACGTTGCCACCCAGTACTGGTCCTTGACCCTCATGCTTTTTATACGGGGGTCCCTATTAAAACACTGGAGCATGAAGGCCCCCATTTGCACTCAAGCGGAAGGTATGTGGTGGTGGTGGTGTTGTTGGTGGTAGTGTCTTTGGGGGTGCACATAGCAGAGAGTGAAGAAGAGGGTGCAGATCGAGAGGATGAGGAGGGTGCAGAAGAATAAGGCTGAGTGAGCCACTCAACCAAGTCTGGTGCGTCCTTTAAAGTAATTGAACGCACCTTCTGCAACTTCCCACTTTGGCTCAAGGCTGTTGCTCCTGCCCTACCCCTACCACCCCTGCGGAAGGGCCTGCCTCTTCCTCTGCCTGTCATTTTTTAAATCACCCTGTGACAAAACTCTTAGTCCCTATACCGCTGAAGGACTGCTGCAGTATAGGGCAGCGGTCAGCAGTAGTGCACGTCAACCCTATGTATTGTGGACCGATAGCGGTCCTTACAGAACAGCAGACTGTACTGCACTCAGGCCTATGTACCGTAGCACCCTATACCAAGTTACCAGTCCTTATAAAAACTTTTGTGGACCAAGCAGGTTGTGTGTTAGTGTTTAGCAGACTGTGCGTCAGTCCCTATACCGCTGAAGGACTGCTGCAGTATAGGGCAGCGGTCAGCAGTAGTGCACGGCAACCCTATGTATTGTGGACCGATAGCGGTCCTTACAGAACAGCAGACTGTAACGCACTCAGGCCTATGTACCGTAGCACCCTATACCAAGTTACCAGTCCTTATAAGAACTTTTGTGGACCAAGCAGGTTGTGTATTAGTGTTTAGCAGACTGTGCGTCAGTCCCTATACCGCTGAAGGACTGCTGCAGTATAGGGCAGCGGTCAGCAGTAGTGCACGGCAACCCTATGTATTGTGGACCGATAGCGGTCCTTACAGAACAGCAGACTGTACCGCACCCAAGCCTATGTACCGTAGCACCCTAGACAGACCAAGTTACCAGTCCTGATAAAGAGCTTTGTGGAACAAGTGAGTTGTGAATGATTAGCAGACTGCAGCAGAAGGGCAGCAGTCAAGTATAATATTCTTTCTATATTTGGAAGAAAGAATATTATACGTGTACAAGCCTATTACCGTACCACTGATACCAGTCCTGAAAAGAACCTTTGTGGAACTAATAGTAACAGCAAGTCTTTAAAATTATCCTCACTGCCTGACACACTGCTTCCTGCCTGTCCCTATACAAATTGGCAAAAAAGAGTAGGCTGGAACGATTAGCTGGAATAGCTCTTTTGTGGACCTGATAGTAACAGCTAATGATGATGATGATGATGATGATGAAGAAAGACTAATCTGGCTGAGCTGTCCCTAAAATAGCAGCATACAGCGCTCTGTCCCTTTATCTAAACTGACAAAAGAAACTCAGGCTGCTGACCTAACACCTATACCAGTCCTGAAAAGAACTTTTGTGTACCAAATAGCTAGCGTTTTCTCTGTCCCTACTCCACACAGGATCCTTTCCCTACAGTGACAGAAGAAAGAATGTAAAATGGCCACCGGATCGGGTGTATTTATAGGTTAGGGGGAATGTCCAAGTGTCCATGAGCTGTCATGTCTCAATTGGTTGTCCTGTAACACATGATAAACGTGTCACGAAAGGTTAAAGTTCTTGTATACATTAAACACGTAAGTCCGCCGGGGCGAACGACGGAAAAAGGCGTTCGAACCCGCGGACGGCGAAAGTCGGAAATTCGCCGCGAAACGACCGCCGGGCGAACCGTTCGGCCATCACTACAGAATAAACATGATATGGAAAACACTGACAATACCTATAACAAAGTAATTTGCTTCATTTACACTTAAAAGGTCAACACAGCATGAAATTATCAGCCCCTGATATTTACTGACAGATGTAAAAAAAAATCTAAGATTTTTTAAAATTGTGAGTAAATTTACTGACTGTTGGCAAACCCTGCCATATGGCAAGGTGATAACGCAGGGACAAAGTTAGGAAAATGTATTAACCCCATAACAAGAAGTACCTGTACAAGGAACGACATGATAGGCTCACCAGGTATCACAGTATTCCAATGAAAGCTGCAGATTTTGGGTCAGTGTCGACTGTTTTTTCTTTGTTCCAAACGGGTTTTGCATTCAGTGCAGGTCTATGGCAATCAAAACCCATGTCAGAAGGAAGTCAACTGCAGATCAAATGCAACTGGAAATTAATTCTGAATAATTTCAGAAGCCTCTCAAACTGATGTCATTGACAAAAACCCAAAGCCAGTCCACACGCCCTTTAAAAAATTGAAAACTCTTAGAAGGGCTACTGGCCAATGGTTTCCGTATCTTGATTTATGCTTATATAAGAGCCATTTATATTTTGAGATTCTCTCGTGTATGATTCTTCTTATTTGAAGTGCAATAGTTTGCTGGGAAAAAAATTGATATGCAGTGGAACCTTGTATAATCCAAGGTTCCAAGTCAATGAAAAAGAAGATAATTCATTCTGCATTGACTTCTATTGCATGCAATACTACATGTGGCCAGAGGTGGGGGAAGCGGCATTGGAGAGACTCGGAAATACTCTAGGACAGCTGGGCTGAACTCGGAAAACCTCGGAAAGGCTCGAAACACTCGGGAACGGAGTATTTCCAAGTGTTTCCGAGTATTTCCGAGTGTTCCCGAGTATTTCCGAGTGATTCAGAGTATTTCCGAATGGCTCCCAACTGTTCCGAGTGTCACCAGCACCTCCTGCCAAATGTAGTACTGCACACCCCATTAGCTTGAATTCTGCTCATTTTGCGAGACAACACTTGGAAACTGAGTCAGAATTTTTGAAAAAAAGTTGCTTGTCTTTCAAAACGCTTGTTATCCGCGTTACTCGTTAGCCAAGGTTCCAGTTGTACTGTATTTATGTATATACTGTACAATATTTGCAGTATATATACTGTATATATTCACTATGGGAAAACGTCAGTGAAAGACCTCAGGCTTCACAGCCGGTTACCTACTGTGCATGCACGAGTCGCGCTGGACTTTCTGGATGGTCCCACCGTCTTCTGGGACCTGTGTGTGTCCCAGAAGGCAGTGGGAGGGGGGGGGGGAGAAAGGGGCAGAAATACTTGGAGATTGCAGCAGCTATCAAACCAGGTACCCGCTCCCCCCCCCCCCCCAGAAATTGCCAAATGTGGCAGTGGAGAGAGGGAGTGTGTGAACAAGCGGAGCTTGCCCTTTCTCCTCCTGGTGCCAATCTGATCGTCTCTCCTTTTGGCCAATTGGGTGACGGGTTTCATGACCCTCTTCCTGATTGGCGGGAGGAGAATCAGTGTTACAATGACAATATTCATTTGCTATTGTCACACAACTGGGTGGGGTTGGGGGGGGGAGTGCTCCGTCCCAAGCCCAACCTTTTTTTAAAGCCAATTAGATCCCCAGGCTATAATCACAGGATTAAAAATGAAAGGAAAAGCCCCTGATTGGAATCCATGCATCCGGCGCTCCGCATGTAGATCAGGGGATCAGCTGGACGCATGTATTGGGGGGCCGCCCGTGCGCCCCTAATGGACGGGCCTTCACTGGTATATACATAGTTACACTGGTCCAAGTTGGTCTAAACTTTGTATAGCTCTTTTGGCTCTACTTCTCCTGTGGGTCACAGGAGTGCACATAGTTCTGCACTCCTGGGACCCGTATTCAGCTGACAGTGGGATAAAGTCCTCTGCCAGCTGATGTCCCTCAACAGGTCCAGACTTTAATGTCGAGATCCACCCAGATGCCTAAGTGACAGCTAGCATCGGACCTATGTTGCATCCACCTAGGTGGGTATAATTTTTAGTTTTTTTTAATCCCACACATCTCTTTTAAAGTAGAACAAAGGGAAAAACCTTTTTTTTTTTTATTATTTTGGATAGAGCAAGAGAGGTTTACAACCCCTGTCAGCTGTTTCACCGCGTCCCATTGTGAAAATTTTCCTTCACTTCCTGTCCCATAGCAAAAACAGGAAGGGAATCCTTGTCATCAGAACTAGTGTCCCCATTGGAAGATTTCCCCTCTATTCCTGTTTTGGCACAACCCAAAATTTGGGATTTTGTTTTACTTTCACTTTTGATGATCTCTCTAATGGGAGCATGGACAGCAATAAAAACCTGATAGATGTTCTTGCCCCCCCACTCACACACTATTTAAAGCTAAACTATACTTTAACCACCTCAATACAACCAATTTTCAGCTTTCAGCGCTCTTACAGTTTGAATTACAATTACTCAGTCATGCAACACTGTACCCATATGAAACTTGTGTCCTTTTTCACACAAATAGAGCTTTCTTTTGGTGGTATTTAATCACTAGTGGGTTTTTTATTTTTTGTGCTATAAATAAAAAAAGACCGTAAATTTTGTAAAAAAAAAAAAAAGCTTTTTTCTTTGTTTCTGTCATAAAATTTAGCTAATTAGTCATTTTTCTTCATAAATTTTGGCCAAAATTTATACTGCTACATATCTTTGGTAAAAATAACCCAAATTAGTGTATATTATTTGGTCTTTGTGAAAGTTATAGAGTCTACAAACTATGGTGCCAATCACTGAAAATTGATCACTTCTGATCAGGCCTTCAGTACATCAGGTGTATCTCATTTCTTAAGACACTAACAAGTCAGGAAAGTACAAATACCCCCCAAATGACCCCTTTTTAGAAAGTAGACATTCCAAGGTATTAAGTAAGTAGCATGGTAAGTTTTTTCAGGTTGTAATTTTTTCCCACAATCCTTTGCAAAATGAAGATTTTTTTTTTTTTTTACAAAATTGCCATATTATCAGATTATTTCTCACACACAGCATATGCATACAACAAATTACATCCGAAAATACATTCTGCTACTCTTCCAGAGTATTGCGATACCACATGTGTGAGACTTTTACACAGCCTGACCACATACAAAGGCCCAACATTGGCACTTTCAGGGGTTCTACGAGCATAAATGACACATCTCATTTCACAACCACCTATTACATTTTTGAAGGCCCTGGAGCACCAGGACAATGGAATTGCCCACAAAATTACCCCATTTTGGAAAGCAAACACCCCAATATATAATCTATGAGGCAGAATGAGTCTTTTGAACGGTTCATTTTTTTCTAGAAGTTTTAGGAAAACGTAGAAAAAAAATGAAAACGCATTTTTTTTTTTTTTTTACACAAAGTTGTCAATTTATAATATATCTCCAACACATAGCATGTATATAGCAAAAATGACACCCCAAAACACATTGTGCTATTCTTCCTGAGTATGACGATACCACATGTGTGAGACTTTTACACAGCCTGGGCACATACAGAGGACCAACATTGAAGTAGTACCTTCAGGCGTTCTAGGAGCATAAATTACACATCTTATTTCATTCCTACCTATTAAAATTTGAAGGTCCTTGAGCACCAGCCCAGTGGAATTAACCACAAAATGACCCCATTTTGGAAAGCAAACACCCCCACGTATATTCTATGAGGCATGGGCTGCAAAAAAGTACTTGGGTACTCTGATGGGCTGGAAACAGGTACTCGGGTAACTTGATGAGCTGCAGACAGGTACTCGGGTACTCTGATGGGCTGGTGACAGGTACTTGGTTACTCTGATGGGCTGGTGACAGGTACTCGGGTACTCTGATGGGCTACAGATAGGTACTCGCGTATTCTGATGGGCTGGTGACTGGTATTCGGGTACTATGAAGGGCGGTGACAGGTACTTGGGTACTTGGTACTCATATGGCCTGTGACAGGTACTCAGGTACTCAGATGAACTGTGACAGGTAGTCGGGTACTCAGATGGACTGTGACAGGTACTCCGGTACTCTGATGGACTGACAGGTACTCCGGTACTCTGATGGACTGACAGGTACTCCGGTACTCTGATGGACTGACAGGTACTCAGGTACTCTGATGGACTGACAGGTACTCAGGTACTCTGATGGACTGACAGGTACTCAGGTACTCTGATGTACTGTGACAGGTACTCGGTACTCAGATGAACTGTGACAGGTACTTTGATGGGTGATGACAGGTCCTCTTTATGGGGAGGAGGCAGTGTGACTGGTGTACACTGTAGGCGATAAGGAGATGTTACCACAATCTCCCTCTCACGCGATCGGTGTGTGAGGAGGAGAACCCGGTAACATCTCATTACCGCAGTTTGTTGACATTTAGTGATCGGCTGTGAAAGGATCACAGCCGATCACGTGGGTAAACAGCCGCCAATGGCTGTTTACCACCGTCGGTGACGAGCAGTGTTCCCTGGAACACGCTGCCACCGACGTGCACGCGCAGCGTGCTCCCGATGGCGCGCATGCGCCGTGCAAAGTGGGGTGGTACCACCTGTGATCAGCCGTGACTTCATCATGGCCGATCACATGGTAAACAGCCATGCCCAATGGCTGTTCACCCCCCTCGGTGGCGAGCGGTGTCTCTGTGACATGCCGCCACGGAAGGAACAGGGATGCACACGCACAATCGCCTGTTTAAATAGGAGGACATCATAAGACGCCCTCCCAGAACGAGAGCCGTGCCGCCTGGCCGCCATATGATGGCTGGTGGGCGGCAAGAGGTTAAAGGCAGGGACTGATGTGATCGTACAATATGTAATGCAACATAAATTGTCAGTGCCATATAAATTCCTGTAATAATAAAAAAAAGATGCTAAACAGTTGTTGCTGGACCTTCAGAAAATGTATTAGCCTATGGATTTCATCATACCATCACTCTATCAACACCAACTGACTGATGAAGCTTGCATGAGCCAGCAATGTACAGTGGAACCTTGGATTACGAGCATAATCCGTTCCAGGAGAATGCTTGTAATCCAAAGCACTCGCCTATCAAAGCGAGTTTCCCCATAGAAGTCAATGGAAACAAAGATAACTCGTTCCATGTGTCCAGAGGTGGGGGTGCTGGAGAGCCTTGGAAATACTCGGGGACAGCTCGGCTGAACTCGGAAAGGCTTGGAAAGGCTCAGGAACTAAGCCTTTTAGAGTATTTCCGAACAGCTCCAAAAATGTTCCGAGTGTCCCTGGTGCCCCCACACCTCTGGCCAAATGCGGTACCACACACCCCATTAGCTTGAATTCTGCTCGTTTTGCGAGACAACACTCACAAACCAAATCAGAATTGAAAAAAAAAGTTGCTCGTTTTTCAAAACGCTCGTTAACCGAGTTACTCGTAACCCAAGGTTCCACTGTACATCTATTATCCTATCCATATATGACTACGATTTGTGGAGTGGAATATTTTGTTGTATACATCTTGGAGGATTACATTTGATCTTTCACTAGTGAAGAGGTGGGTAACGATCACACTATCACTGTCATATATTTTCCGTTGACACTCGAGTACTGTCTTCTCTTCATGTGGTTGAGACACGTATTTCTAGGACTGTGGATCCGGGCGTGCCAGCAATTTTCATTGTGAATAATAACGATGTATATGATATAGGGACTTTTTTTTATTTTCAGAATTTTGGGGAATTTTTGTAGGGTAATGTGATTATTGTTTTTTTTAGTCTAACAGTATATACAGCGGGTAAAATAAGCATTGAACAAGATGCTTTTGACATGACTAGGGTAGCCAGATAACTTACTTCCCCAACAATACATGTAACCTTAACTATTAACCTTAAATAAATACTCGGACACCTGCTTGGATGAAAATGGCCTCAACAGCCTTTATTTAAATAACAATAAAAAACTAAACTTTATTTTAAATATTTTAATAATACAAAAAACTTGTAACAACTTCCAGTTACCCAAAAGACCCTAAGTGCTTTTTGGCTGGTCCCTGACGACCCCTTATTATTTTGAGCCTGTGATCCCCTCTTCGTCAGCATCTGTTCCCAGCCGCCAAACTTGCCTCGAGGACTCACTAACTGACCACAGACCGCCAACACATGTTAGCCATTAATCTGGACTGACAACAGCCCAAACACAATGACTCCATCTCTGGCATGGGTCCCAACCTTTTTCAAATGACCCATGCATTTCTACATATATATTTTCATATATATATATATATAAAGTACTGATATCACTGGCAAACAATCTAAACAAAAATTGCTAAGAATATTCCCCACCGATCCCAGCGCACACAGAAACAAAAGATGATATAATTTGCAAGCTGCTATCATACAAAAGATAAATCATAAAAATTATATAGTATATAGCCCTCGTGAATCTATTGTCCAATATATACCATATTGACAGCGCTAAAACAACAAAACAATCATTCTTAAGAGGGTAGAAGCCCCATGGTTTACAACAAAAACCACAGTAATGTCCTTAAAAAGTCCCACACATCTGAGGATGGGATTTTAGTTGAAACACCAAAATGATGGAAAACAGAAAGAAAAGTCCATCTCCAAGAAAAAACCACCAGTGCAGAAAGAGCTTGTTAGCCGGTGACACCCCTTATGGTAAAGCACTCACCAGAACCCAATGGGTTAACAGGCACCTCTTTATAAATAGTCTTTCACTGGTATTCCTCTGTACCCAATTCCTGTGTCCTCATAGATTTTTCGGATTTAATACTTCACTCCCAGCAGCAAGTTCACATATAGAAAACAGCAAAAAGAGGTTCCATAGTGCAAACTGCTTTATTCTTTAAAAAATTTGTGCGCATATACACCATACGTACATAATCAATAAAAATTCATTCACAGAGATGTAACCACTAGAACAACCGGATTTGTCTCACCGCGGCTCCGGGCGTCTTAGATCGAATGCAGGCTCGGCTTCCACGGCGGGTCCCGGGCAATCGTACAAATCGACCGCTCTGTAGTTACGAATAGCTGCTTGACGAAAAGCAGCTATTCGTAACTACAGAGCGGTCGATTTGTACGATTGCCCGGGACCCGCCGTGGAAGCCGAGCCTGCATTCGATCTAAGACGCCCGGAGCCGCGGTGAGACAAATCCGGTTGTTCTAGTGGTTACATCTCTGTGAATGAATTTTTATTGATTATGTACGTATGGTGTATATGCGCACAAATTTTTTAAAGAATAAAGCAGTTTGCACTATGGAACCTCTTTTTGCTGTTTTCTATATGTGAACTTGCTGCTGGGAGTGAAGTATTAAATCCGAAAAATCTATGAGGACACAGGAATTGGGTACAGAGGAATACCAGTGAAAGACTATTTATAAAGAGGTGCCTGTTAACCCATTGGGTTCTGGTGAGTGCTTTACCATAAGGGGTGTCACCGGCTAACAAGCTCTTTCTGCACTGGTGGTTTTTTCTTGGAGATGGACTTTTCTTTCTGTTTTCCATCATTTTGGTGTTTCAACTAAAATCCCATCCTCAGATGTGTGGGACTTTTTAAGGACATTACTGTGGTTTTTGTTGTAAACCATGGGGCTTCTACCCTCTTAAGAATGATTGTTTTGTTGTTTTAGCGCTGTCAATATGGTATATATTGGACAATAGATTCACGAGGGCTATATACTATATAATTTTTATGATATATATATATAGCAGTCGCCAAGGACCCAACGCCACACCCGTAACGACAACACTACTAACCCCAACCACTATCCATTATTAGGGAGGGCGGGCGGGAACGTCTCTCCTCTCTTGCTGACCCCCAACTGCTGACTTGCCCCATCCTGGCACATGGACGAAGGACCCACACTCCTCCCCCCCTTGTGACCATCCACCAATGGGGTAAGTACGCCTGCATCCTAAACCACCCCCACGCTGCTTTTTCCTTAGCCCAGTCATTCCCTTGCACCCTGTCATGTATGTCCTGCGCTTCCTTTTTAATACAGCTCCGTACATATCTTAACCTTTTCACCACATGTTGGTAACAACCCATGCAATCCATACAAAGAAACCAAAACAAATAAGTTCAGAAATTAAATTATGTGTAATAAAATGGAATGACACAGGGAAAAAGTTTTGGACCCATGAAGAAAGGGAGGTGCAAAAAGGCATGGAAAGCTAAGACACCATCTGAAATCTATCGGTAATTAGAAAACAATCCTGCTCCTTGTCAGTGCAAATTAATATCAGCTGGTTCAATCTCAATTGATGGCCTAGAAAAAGGTGTCTCATTACCAAGGTGTCACACAAGAAACATCTCATGATGGGTAAAAGCAAAGAGCTCTCTCAAGACCTTCGCAACCTTATTGTTGCAAAACATACTGATGGCATTAGTTACAGAAGGATTTCTAAACTTCTGAATGTCCAGTGAGCACTGTTGGGGCCATAATCCAGAAGTGGAAAGAACATAATTTCACCATAAACAGGCCAGGACCAGTTGCTCTTCACAAGTTTTTTTTTTGCTAATTTCTATTTATCCTTGCAAGATTTCTGACAGAGGAGTGAAAAGAATTCTTTGTGGATTGCATTGGTTGTTACCCCCATGTGGTGAAAATGTCATGTCAATAACACCTTAATGCCACGTACACACGACCGGACTTTTTGACAGCAAAGGTCCGACGGAACGAGTCCATCGGACAATTCGATCCTGTGTGGGCTCCATCGGACCTTTGCTTGCCAAAAATCCGGCGGACTTTAGAAATAGAGCATGTTTTAAATTTTTCCACCGGAACTCCGCCGGACCAAGAAATCCGTTTGTCTGTGTGCTAGTCCGACGGACAAAAACCGACGCTAGGGCAGCTATTGGCTACTGGCTATGAACTTCCTTATTCTAGTCCGGTCGTACGTCATCACGTTCGAATCCGTCGGACTTTGGTGTGATTGTGTGTGGCCAAGTCCGTTCATTCGGAAAGTCCGTCGGAAAGACCGTTGGACCTAGTCCCTCGAAAAGTCCGGTCGTGTGTACGCGGCATTAGAAATTTATTTACCTCGAAAAATGGAGATGTGTTCAGTACTTATTTTACCTGCAATATACAGTACCTTGAAAACATATTCACACCCCTTAATATTTTCCACATTTTGTCACGTTACAATCAAAAATTGTAAATGTATTTTATTGGGATTTTATGTGATAGACCAAGGCCGCGTACACACGCGCGGACTGTTCGCCCAACTTTGTCCGTCCAACAGTTTCGGCAAACAGTCCGCTCAAACTTAGCATGGACGGACATGGCCACACACAACGAACGAACAGTTTGCTGAAACCGTGCGCGATGACGTGAATGGCACGTACGACGGGACGAAAAATACGACGTCCTATACACTGCATTATAGCTTTCGGCGTGAAAATCCTTTCTGAGCATGCGCGGAACTTTGTTTGACGAACAAGCCTACACACGAGCGGACTGTTCGCTGAAACAAGGTTTCAGCGGACAGTTTTACGGAATTTCCGAAAAACCTTGTCCGTCCAACTGTCCGCTGAAACTGTCCGCTGAAAGCCCACACACGAGCGGACTGTCCGCCCAAACACTGTTCAGCGGACAAAGTTGGACGAACAGTCCGCCCGTGTGTACGCGGCCCAACACAAAAATTGTAAAGTAAAAGGAAAATTATAAATGGTTTTCAAAATAACAAATAAATATCTGAAAAGTATGGCGTGCATTTGTATTCAGCCCCCTTTACTCTGATACCCCTAAGAGGCAGTTCACACTGGGACAACTTGTCAGGAGACTTAGCCGCCTGACAAGTCTCGTTCCGTACAATGGAACCGTTCTAATAGGAGCGACTCAAGTCACTTTGACTTAGAAAAAGGTTCCTGTACTACTTTGGGGGCGACTTGAGGTTGACTTCTATATAGAAGTCGCTTTGCAAGTCGCCGCTGCTGTCGTGTGCAGGTTGCCTGAGGCAGTCATGCTGCAAGTCGTGCTGCCTCAGTGTGAACCGACTCTAACTAAACTATAGTGGAATCAATTGCCTTCAGAAGTCATCTAATTAGTAAATAGAGTGCATCTGTGTGTAATTTAATCTCAGTATAAATACAGCTGTCCCGTGAAGCCCTCAGAGGTTTGTTAGAGAACCTTAGTGAATAAACAGCATGAGGAAGGCCAAGGAACACACCAGACAGGTCAGAGATAAAGTTGTGGAGAAGTATAAAGCAGTATAAAGCAGTATAAAGTATAAAAAAAATATCCCAAGCTTTGACTATTTCATGGAGCTCTGTTCAATCCATCATTTGAAAATGGAAAGAGTATGGCACAACTGCAAACCTACCAAGACATGGCCGTCCACCTAAACTGACCGGCCGGGCAAGGAGAGCATTCATCAGAGAAGCAGCCAAAAGGCCCATGGTAACTCTGGAGGAGCTGCAGAGATCCGAACCAGCTCAGTGATGCTGCAGTATGGACATTCCAGCCTCAGTGCTGACCCCCATGCAGTGCTGTCTAAGGTGGAGACCTCACGTTGCTAATTTATTCATATACAAATTAGATAGGTACATACAAAAAAGTTTCTACGTATTCATAAAAACTGGGTTACCATATATACACATTAAAAGTTAGACATGCCCATGCAAGGGCAAGTGCTCAAAAATGGGCTGACACGTTTCGAGGGGTTGCCTCTTCATCAGAGCCTTGGAAAATGAAAGAGAGTCTGCAGAGACACCCGCTGATGTCTCACACAGATGGAGACAGCCTCAACCTTCCTTACAGTACAAGGCATTACTCTGTTAGGGGGAACTTAGATCCCCCACACAGAAAAAACTACCTCCAGCTTCCAACTGAAGCTGCGGGCTGCAGCTTCTCTACAAACTCTGATACAGGTACAAACAACAGACATACATGGAATCCCCATAATAACATACGAAACATCCCTCTACTCCATGTAGAGCGCCAGGATGTGGACAATTCTAGAAGAAAGGAGATTTAATCACTTACCATGTGATATAGTGATACACCTCCCAATTAGCCACTCCTCTTTATGTTGGTCTACCGCGCTGTACAGACTCGCTTTCATTTTCCAAGGCTCTGATGAAGAGGGAGCCCCTTGAAACGCGTCAGCCATTTTTGAGCACTTGCCCTTGCATGGGCATGTGTACATTTTAATGTGTATATTTTGTAACCCAGTTTTTATGAATACGTAGAAACTTTTTTGTATGTACCTATCTATTTTGTATATGAATAAATTATATCATTTTGCTTCAAGCGTTAGATCACACGCCTTCCACCTCTCTCTTTCACTCGCCCTTCTTTGGACCACCCCTGGTCAGTTTAGGCAGCGGGACACGAATGCTCATTCTCTATGTTCCATCACTTGAGAGTACTACCATTCTATACCAACACTGCCTTCACGAGTGCAGGAGAAAATTCTTTTTTTGTTTATATCTTCACTAGTCCCTCGGTGTCCTGCTTTATAATGAACCGGCTGTAGTCCTACACTTCTTCGGGAGGCCTACCATCTCATATTGGGTATCCCTTACAGGGTCCAGATTGGTATAGTTGGCATCCTGACAACTATTTGTCCTGATGATCATTGCCAATAAGACAGAAGGTGATTGGAAATACAAAATATTTGAGTTGTCACCAGAACAAATGTGAGAAGAAATCTTCCAATAGATACCTCCTCCAGTGACAGCTATCTAAGAAGGGAATTCCCTTCACTTTGCAGAGATTTGTTTTACTTCTTGATGTTGGGACAGGAAGTGATGGGCAGTGATGTAAGTAACTGAGTTAAAATAAACGGAGTTACTTTAGACGGTAACGAGTAATCTAACTGATTACTCTTCCCCTCATGGTAACTCAGTTCCCATTACTTGGGCAGAATTACCTCAATTACATTTACCACCCAGGAGGCCCGCCGTGGCCGCGCTGCCTGGATGTTCTTTCCGCCGCGGCGAGGGGGGCTTTCGCCTGTTGAGCTGAGAAGGGGATGAGACTCAGAGAGACTGTCTGGACCGCCTCATCCCGCCCCGCCTATCCAGAGAGAGAATGTAGGGAGGCGGGGTGGACACTGAAAAATGAAGTCAGCTGACACCAATCCAGTGAAGGGGAGGGTCTCTCTCTCCCCATGAGGAAAGGCATCCCTGGAGGTATTCAAGTAAGTGACTGATGATTCTAATTGCAGTACAATCGATCCATCCCAAGTCCTCCACCACCTCTGGTTCTTACTGATCCCATTGCTACCCACCCACCATCACTTCTACAACAAAGGTGATGGGGGGATAGGGTAGGGATGGGATCAGTCAGAGGCATAGGTGGTGGTGGTGGGAGAGGATGGCACCACCACCGCTGACACTCCCCCCTCCAAGTACCATGCTGCCTGCCACACCCCCCCAAGTACACCACCACTGCCACCCCCCAAGTACCACCGCTGCCATCCCCCCAAGAACACCACCACCACTGCCACCCCCCCAAGTACCACCGCTGCTACCCCTCAAGTACCACAGCTGCCACCCCTTCAAGTACCACCGCTGCCACCCCTCAAGTACCACCGCTGCCACCCCCTCAAGTACCACCGCTGCCACCCCCCTCAACATGTGGGTTCAAATAAATACCAAATGTTCTAAAATACTGTATATAGTGTTTTTATTCTTCAATCAGTTAATATAAACATCTTTAATATTAAAGATGTTATAGAACGTAATTGCATTATAGAATATTTAAAGAAAGTCAGTTACTTTGCTGAGTAACTAATTACTTTTCCAATGTAGTAATTGAGTTACCAACGCAATTACTTTTTGGGAGAAGTAATTTGTAACTTAACCAATTACTTTTTTAATGTAATATGACCAACACTGGTGATGGGAAATCTCCCCAACAGGAGACTGACAGCAAAAATAAACTGACAGGTGTTTTAACCATTTCCAATTCTACCCAAAACTAGCAAAAAATTTGCCCATGAATACACTTTAACTATTTTGTGAGTTGCAACACATCAATGTTCTATTTCTTCTGGAACAGGGTCCCATTAAAGGGATCTTATAACTGGTGGTTTTAGGTCAGTAGCTAAGCAGTGTAGTAAAGGATAAAAATGGCAGCCTGGATCTATCACCCTAAAGTACACTGCAGCTTATCAATTTCTTTCCAAATAGTTTCATTTCATGAACTGTTTAGAGATGTCAACAGTATGAATAAAGCCCCGTACACATGGGCAGAATGTCGGGAGACATTTGCCGGTTCAAAAAAAAAAGTGGCCGACATTCTGCCCCTTGGCCGGCTTCTGTTGGATGTTGCATGTTACATAGTTACATAGCAGGTGAGGTTGAAAAAAGGCACAAGTCCATCAAGTCCAACCTATGTGTGTGTGATTATATGTCAGTATTACATTGTATATCCCTGTATGTTGGAAGACCAGCAGCAGTCCGACTCCCGATCAGCACACTCAGCCAATGGCAGAGAGTGCAGATCGGAGTGTTCCGGCGTCCACTGGTCAGAACACAATAGCTCAATGGTGGAGATGACTGAACTAACCTTGCATGGTTAGTACAGCGGCTCCGACCGGAGCTGACTGTTTTTTTTTCTTTCAACCCATGGGGTTGAGCAAAAAAAATAACAAAACAAATAGTGTGTACCAGGCTTAACAGTCCAGCTGTCTGACCGGCGTGACCGCCATCCCATATTCTCTATTTGCTCAGGATGAAATAGCAGCTAGTATTCACTTCACTTTGTATTGCATGCTATTTTTTGCATTTTTTTGATGCATGGTTTCCTTTTAAGTCCGAGATCGGATGTGATTTGCACCGCACTGCAGTGCAAATCACATGCGATCTCTGTGCGATGCAATTTCAGCCATACAGATAGTATGGCTGAATTTGCATCGCATCCGGCCCAAACTCGTACAGGACCCTTTTTTGGTCCGCAGCAGAATCGGATCGCATGGGGGTTCACACCATGCGATCCGATTCCTGTACGAGTTTGCAGATCGCACTGCGATATGCGAACTGGTTTGGAGGTGTCATTAACTGCGGGAACCCGCAGTAGATTTGCAGCGTTCCCGCATCGCAGCACCTAGCCTAAAATTAAACTAATATTAGAATCATGCAGGTTCTCTATTTCTAGGTAACAATTGAAATAAAAGTTCTATAGTCCAAAGGTACTTATTACAAAACAAAAAGCCAACACTTTTCAGGGGCCAAGCTGCACCCCCTTCCTCAGGGTTTAGAATTATGTGTAAAGTGGAGGGATAGGACTAAATATGATTAACATTTCCTGAAAGACAAATATCTCAAAATTAATACTGGAACAAATTAACCCACCAACAAATTTTTCAGCAGTAATTCAGATATTTGTTCTTAAAGGGAATTTCAATACCGGTCAGAAAAGAAAAACCTTTGACTTAAGAATGATAATTCTTTTTGACACAAGAGATAATAGACTCATTGTTGATCTTATTTTTCTAAACCACTATATTTGCCTTTCTCAGTCTTTTTACCCCCCAGGAACCCTTGAAATAAGTTTCAGATCTCAGGGAATCCCTGTTAAAATCAATTCATTAGGGGTCAGTGGGAATTTTGCCCGTTACATTGGTAGTCATTGAGAAGAATGCCCTGTTTACAGGGGGATAAACAGATCATTGGTGTCATGCCACTGGCTCTGCCAATTGGCATTGGGTCTGGAACTATGCAGGCACAATCAGATGGGGGTTCAATCAGCCACAGCTCAATGAACCCCTACAGCCTCTGGAAGAACCCAAAGGTTAGGGGGCAGCACAGTGGTGTAGTGGTTAGCACCCTCACCTAGCAGTAAGAAGGGTCACTGGTTCCCAACCACAACACTACCTGCCTGGAGTTTGCATGTTCTCCCTGTGCCTGCGTGGGCTTCCTCCGGGCACCCCGGTTTCCTCCCACACTCCGAAGACATGCAGATAGGTTAATTGGCTTCTGTCCAAAATTGACCCTAGTATATGAATGGGGACCTTGGATTGTGGGCTCCTTGAGGGTAGGGACTGTTGTGAGTGCAATGTACAGGTATAGGGACAATTGTAGACACTCAGGTTGAACTGGATGGACTGGTGTCTTTATTCAACCTCGCCAACTATGTAACTATGTAACAGAAACCTGTCTGAGAATGGCTGTGCTTCTATATACTTCTATGACCATTCTCACCTCTGGGAAATGTTGTAGCCCACTTCTCTGCTCCTTCTGGTTCATTTATTACCCTGTGTTGTTTATTCATTTATTTATTTTTTCCTCTAACTTTCACAGATTGCTAACTTAAAATGTTTGTAAACCCTTACATATACCCAGTGAAGTGACTAACCTCATATGCAGAGATTAAACAAATCCTCCTACATATGTTGTACCTGTTCATCTGAAGCCCCCTCTACTCTACAACCTTCTAAAACACATGGATCAAAGGCTATTTCTCAGTTCCAGCAGGAAAGGGGTGGGGGTTTGATATCACACACTGCACAGCATAGAACAGGGAACTGAGTGTAATCTGAGACCTGAGTGGAGAGAAGGGACACCCCCCTCCCCCCTACACAGTCTCATAGGGAAGCATGCACAGCTGAGGCTGTCAGTCACATTCTGTGTGGTGGAAGGGGGTGCAGGGCCATCTCCTGAGATGCTGTGATGTCGGGATAATCTATCAGAACTTATAAATACAGATAGCAGAGGGATGGAGACAGAAATCACACCCGGTGCTATTGAGACACTATAGAGGGATATGCTCTGT
Source organism: Lithobates pipiens (assembly GCF_037356315.1). Lineage (NCBI taxonomy): Eukaryota > Metazoa > Chordata > Amphibia > Anura > Ranidae > Lithobates > Lithobates pipiens. The sequence continues at coordinate 311,614,098 of NW_027507785.1, forward strand.
TCATTTTTCATTTCAGAAATTTACAACCACTTTATTTGCAGGTCTGTCTTAGTATTTTCCTAATCCTTTGTGTTTCTGCAATTCTGGTCTATGGACAGATGCATAAAGCACCTGAGCTTCCGTTGAGCAGAACTGACAGTATTTTATGCTGTATGCCCCTAACGCACCCGTGTACATGAGATCATAGGGGTAGGGCTGCAACTAATGATTATTTTCATAATCGATTAGTTGACCGATTATTATTTCAATTAATCGGTTAATAACCTTAAAAGAAAGTGTGGTGTATAATTTAGTTAATATGTAAAGTTTAAAAAAAAAAGGCAATTTATTTTTAAATATCTCTATATGCAGTGGTAAATATAAATAACTATAATTGTTAGGGAGCAAAATAGCTAATCCACTCTGAGAATAACAGACAGAACAGATATACTGTATATACTATTAGAGGATATATACTGTATATACTATTAGAGGATATATACTGTATATACTATTAGAGGAGGATATATACTGTATATACTATTAGAGGAGGATATATACTGTATATACTATTAGAGGAGAGAGATACTGTATATACTATTAGAAGAGATATACTGTATATACTATTAGAGGAGATATACTGTATAAACTATTAGGAGAGATATACTGTGTATACCATTAGAAGAGATATACTGTATATATCATTAGAAGAGATATACTTTATATAATATTAGAGGAGAGATATAGTCTTTATACTATTCGAGTGTATATCGTTTATATACTATTAGAGGAGATATATACTTTAAAGGGTCAATCTGGTAAATATCATCAGACTCATTAACTTTAAGGAAATACAAAAAGCTGCGCCAACTAGAAAATAATCTATACGTTAACTACCCAAAATAAAAATAAAAAATAGAATTGTAAAGATTAAAAATAATTGATATATTCAAAACTTAAAAATAAAAAATGACAATTAATATGATTTCTTAATCAAAGAGTTCATAAAAAAGTCCATAAATAATCCACAGTTGCGATCCTATATAAAAACACCACGGTGGTTACACACACTCGAAAAGCGCACAAGTGCCCGTCACCTTATAGTGAGTGTGCTTACCAGGTGGAAGCTTAATTAGAGCGTTGTAAATATATCCTCAGTCTCCTCAGAGTACTCCTCCTTTTAATGGATCAGCTGTCATATAGTATTGTATGATGTTATGGCCTTTCCAGGGATCACGTGACTGATGACTGATGTCATTAACTTTAACCCCATTTTGTTACTGGCCGATTAATCGATTATGAAAATATTAATCGATTAATTTCATAATCGATTAGTTGTTTCAGCCCTACATAGGGGTTAAGTGTTTTCTATCTCCTGCAGCCAGTCATCTTAGAGTGTTTACGACTTCAGCAGAGAGATTCTGTAGGCACAAAGCATTATTTTGAATATTTGTACTTTCTGTCTAAAGTGATTCATGTACTCTATGCAAGAAATTGAAACCAATACATAAATGTAAAAGCTGATTTATTATTCAGCAAGGTATGTCTTATATAAAAAAACAAAGTCTGACACATTTTGTAAAGTATTCTGGGTAAGGGTGATATCTATAGGGTGCTTTCAGTGTCATTTATTAAAAGGTTAATTAAAAACTTTGAAGCGCATGTTAAGAGTGTGAGCTCTGTGTTCCAGCCATGTAGGAATGGACTGGCGGTGTGTTCCATCGAGGCAGTTCTAGAGTATGAGCTCCACATAGAAATGGATGATTAGTGTTGCATGGATGATGTTATAGTGAGCACTATGATGGGTGGTGTTGCATGGAGGCTGTTATAGTGTGTGGGATCTGTGTTCCAGCCATGTAGGAATGGATGGGCGGTGTTGCATGGAGGCTGTTATAGCGTGCAGGATCTGTGTTCCAGCCATGTAGGAATGGACTGGAGGTGTGTTCCATCAAGGCTGTTCTAAAGTATGGGCTCCATAACATAGAAATGGATGAGTAGTGTTGTATGGATGTTGTCATAGTGAGCACTATGTTACAGCCTTGAAGGAATGGATGAGTAGTGTTGCATGGATGATGTTATAGTGAGCACTATGTTCCAGCCATGAAGGAATGGTGAGTAGTGTTGCATGGATGGTGTTATAGTGAGCTCTATTTTCCAGTCTCATATAAATGGATGAGTAGTGTTGCATCTAGGATGTTATAGTGAGTTCTATGTTCCAGTCTCAGGGAAATGGATGAGTAGTGTTGCATGTAGGATGTTTTACTGTGCTCTGTGTTCCAGCCTCGAAGGAATGGATGAGTAGTGTTGCATGGAGGATGTTATTGTTATAGTGAGCATTGTGTTCCAGACATGTAGGAATGGACTGGTGGTGTTCCATCGTGGTTATTATAGAGTGTGTAAGCTCTATTTTCCAGTCTCATAGAAATGGTTGAGTAGTGTTGCATGGAGGATGTTATAGCGAGCTCTGTGTTACAGCCTCGAAGAAATGGATGGGTGGTGCTGCATGGAAGCTGTTATATTATGTGTGAGGCGAGATCTGTGTTCCAGCCATGTAGGAATGGATGGGTGGTGTTGCATGGAGACTGTTATCGTGTGTGAGATCTGTGTTCCAACCATGTAGGAATGGATGGGCGGTGTTGCATGGAGACTGTTATCATGTGCGGGATCTATGTTCCAACCATGTAGGAATGGATGGGCGGTGTTGCATGGAGACTGTTATCGTGTGCGGGATCTGTGTTCCAGCCATGTAGGAATGGATGGGCGGTGTTGCATGGAGACTGTTATCATGTGCGGGATCTGTGTTCCAGCCATGTAGGAATGGATGGGCGGTGTTGCATGGAGACTGTTATCATGTGCGGGATCTATGTTCCAACCATGTAGGAATGGATGGGCGGTGTTGCATGGAGACTGTTATCATGTGCGGGATCTGTGTTCCAGCCATGTAGGAATGGATGGGCGGTGTTGCATGGAGACTGTTATCGTGTGCGGGATCTGTGTTCCAGCCATGTAGGAATGGATGGGCGGTGTTGCATGGAGACTGTTATAGTGTGCGGGATCTGTGTTCCAGCCATGTAGGAATGGATGGGCGGTGTTGCATGGAGGCTGTTATCGTGTGCAGGATCTGTGTTCTAGCCATGTAGGAATGGATGGGTGGTGTTGCATGAAAAAGCTATCATGCTGATCCCACAGCTTCCGTATTTAGTATATTCAGTAGCAGTGGCCCAAAGCAAGCATACCCCCCAACTTTCTGAGATGAGAAAGGTGGACAAAGTATAAAGTATGTAGGTGAAGGACACACCCTGCAATGCGATTAACTGTAAATAATAAATGCGCAAATGATTGGTTATTATTTTTTTCACCACTACATTTTCTTTATATCTGCATTTCATATGAACAAATTCAGTCATTCAGTGGTTGGATTTATGGTTTACTACAGTATAACACTTCTAGTAACTAAATAGTACATTGCTTTATAGGGGTCCATACATCAGACCTAAAAGGGGACAAATGAGGAGTAAAGAGGGACAGTTCTAACAAAACAGGGACAGTTGGGAGCTATTGAAGCAATCTTGCTATTCTGACTTTCGTCAGATTATTCTGATCTTAGCGCTAGCTCCAGTGGGTATCTAAAAGTACTGAAGCCAAACACAGCCAAGCAGCCAGCATTTTCAAACCAGCAATGGCAAATGCTTGTATTTTGCTATGGTTTTCTTCTTTGCATCCTGCGATTTTTATTGATTTGATTGTTACCCAACAGGGCATTGGTCTGACAATTACACATGGTGTGTAAAGTACCTACCTCACCTGACATCATACTTAGCCAAAAGGAGCAGAGAGAGCTTTACAGAACTTACCTGCAGATCCTGTTGCTGTAGGGAGAAGGTCATTGTTTCTCCAGCTTTCTGCATCAGGCGTGCATTTCATATGAACAGCGTGCATCACTTGTCTTCACACAACAGTCACCCTTCCAACCCAAGGACATTTACTATCCCTTCTACAACTCCGCGCTTGCAGCCTTCTTTATGGTGCCGTCTCACAGGGAAGCTGAATATCAGCCCAGAAACCACAGACCAAACTCCGCCCCCTGAGCGATTCACACAGTCCTTTCGGGCTTATAGCTGCAATTTGTGGTCATGCCTCTGTAGCACTGACCCCCGAAGGAGCTGCTGGTTTTATTTGGGCTTACCGTTACCTCACTTGTTTGCTTCTCCATCTTGGGGTTCCCGTGGTAGATGGCCCAAAGAATGTGGAAACTGACGCTGAATCCTCTTTTGGGTTATTTATTTAGAACAAAACAAAGTCTCTCAATAAAGGGTAGAGGGTAAGGAGTGAGTTCAGGCACTTAGATTGCAAATATGGAAGTCTTAAAATCCAGAGAATAAAAACCGTTTCACAACTGGATTTAACAACCCCCGGATAGACCTCCTCTCACTAGGCCTAGCAGCCGGTGGGATGCTCGACGAAGTCTCTGCCACAGACTTGTGCGATACACTTGAGTGTTACTGAGGGATGTGAATAAATTTAAAGAACTGACATATGGTACCAGTTTCTCTCAGCCAACCCGGCAATACTGTATGAGTGTTGATCCAGGTTGCGTCCTTCAACTAAGCCTCCAGGCCAGGGGCGGACTGACCAGTCGGTCACTCGGACGCCGCCCGAGGGCCCGCGGACATTAGGGGTCCGGACTCGGCCATATGAGAGGCCACTTGCAGCGGCTGAATTACATGCCGCGATGCAGATGCTAACTGTGCGCTGATCCCCGCCGGCCCCTCCTTCCCCCGTCCATCCCAGCCCAGGTGCTTGTACTGTATGCATCCTGACATCACCTGACTTGGGACCGACGAGAAGAGTGGAGGGGCCGGCGGGGAGCAGCGCGCTGTTAGAAGTGTCTCAGGCTCAGCATCCAGTGACTCGGTGAGTGAAGCCGAGACACCAGGGCCGCCACACGCGATGGGGGGGGGGCGGTACAGACAGATGCATGGGCCCCGGGTCCCTCCATCCCACAGTGTCCTCCTGGCTGTGTGCATGTCCCCCTGTGCTGTGTGCATGTCCTGTGTGCATGTCCCCCTATGTGCATGTCCCCCTGTGTGCATGTCCCCCTGTGTCCTGTGTGCATGTCCTGTGTGTATGTCCCCCTGTGTGCTGTGCGCATGTCCCCCTGTGTGCTGTGCGCATGTCCCCCTGTGCTGTGCGCATGTCCCCCTGTGCTGTGCGCATGTCCCCCTATGTGCATGTCCCCCTGTGTGCTGTGTGCATGTCCTGTGTGCATGTCCCCCTGTGCTGTGCGCATGTCCCCCTATGTGCATGTCCCCCTGTGTGCTGTGTGCATGTCCCCCTGTGTGCGTGTCCCCCTGTGTGCTGTGTAAGTGTCCTGTGTGCATGTCCTGTGCTGTGTAAGTGTGTGTCCTGTGTGCATGTCCCCCTGTGTGCGTGTCCTCCTGTGTGCGTGTCCTCCTGTGCTGTGCGCATGTCCTGTGTGCATGTTCCCCTGTGCTGTGCACATGTCCTGTGTGCATGTCCCCCTGTGCTGTGTGCATTTCCTATGTGCATGTCCCCCTGTGCTGTGTGCATGTCCCCCTGTGTGCATGTCCTGTGTGCATGTCCCCCTGTGCTGTGTGCATGTCCCCCTATGTGCATGTCCCCCTGTGTGCTGTGTGCATGTCCTGTGTGCATGTCCCCCCGTGTGCTGTGTGCATGTCCCCCTGTGTGCAGTGTAAGTGTCCTGTGTGCATGTCCTGTGCTGTGTAAGTATGTGTCCCGTGTGCATGTCCTGTGCTGTGTAAGTATGTGTCCCGTGTGCATGTCCTGTGCTGTGTAAGTATGTGTCCTGTGTGCATGTCCCCCTGTGTGCATGTCCCCCCGTGTGCATGTCCCCCCGTGTGCATGTCCCCCCGTGTGCATGTCCCCCCGTGTGCATGTTCCCCCGTGTGCATGTCCTCCCGTGTGCTGTGTAAGTGTCCTGTGTGCATGTCCTGTGCTGTGTAAGTATGTGTCCTGTGTGCATGTCCTCCCGTGTGCGTGTCCTCCCGTGTGCGTGTCCCCCCGTGTGCGTGTCCCCCCGTGTGCGTGTCCCCCCGTGTGCGTGTCCTCCCGTGTGCGTGTCCTCCCATGTGCGTGTCCTCCTGTGCTGTGTGCGTGTCCCCCTGTGTGCTGTGTAAGTGTCCTGTGTGCATGTCCTGTGCTGTGTAAGTGTGTGTCCTGTGTGCATGTCCTCCTGTGTGCGCATTCTCCCTCCAGTGTCCCCATGTGTGTGTGCATTCTCCCTCCAGTGTCCCCCTGTGTGTGTGCATTCTCCCTCCAGTGTCCCCCTGTGTGTGTGCGCCTTCTCCCTCCAGTGTCCCCCTGTGTGTGTGCCTTCTCCCTCCAGTGTCCCCCTGTGTGTGTGCCTTCTCCCTCCAGTGTCCCCATGTGTGTGTGTGCGTTCTCCCTCCAGTGTCCCCATGTGTGTGTGTGCGTTCTCCCTCCAGTGTCCACATGTGTGTGTGTGTGTGTGCGTTCTCCCTCCAGTGTCCCCCCCTGTGTGTGTGTGTGCGCTTTCTCCCTCCAGTGTCCCCCCCATGTGTGTGCGCGTTCACCCTCCAGTGTCCCGTGTGTGTGTGTGTGTGTGTCTTCTCCCTCGAGTGTCCCCCTGTGTGTGTGCCTTCTCCCTCCAGTGTCCCCATGTGTGTGTGCGTTCTCCCTCCAGTGTCCACATGTGTGTGTGTGTGCGTTCTCCCTCCAGTGCCCCCCCCCTGTGTGTGTCTTCTCCCTCCAGTGTCCCCATGTGTGTGTGCGTTCTCCCTCCAGTGTCCACATGTGTGTGTGTGTGTGCGTTCTCCCTCCAGTGCCCCCCCCCCCGTGTGTGTGTGTGTGTGCTTTCTCCCTCCAGTGTCCCCCCATGTGTGTGCGCGTTCACCCTCCAGTGTCCCGTGTGTGTGTGTGTTCTCCCTCCAGTGTCCCCCCCCCATGTGTGTGTGTGCGTTCTCCCTCCAGTGTCCCCCCCCCTGTGTGTGTGTGTGCGTTCTCCCTCCAGTGTCCCCCCCCCCCCCCGTGTGTGTACGTTCTCCCTCTAGTGTCCCCCTGTGTGTATGTTCTCTCTCCAGTGTCTCCCTGTGCAGGTTTGGCTTGAGTGTGGAGACCAAGGGGGCCCCATGATCTTCTATTGCTCGGGGGCCCCATGAGTGGTCAGTCCGCCCCTGCTCCAGGCTCCTTCAGAGAAACCAGCCTTGCGCACGGTCTTCTCCTGAAAGAGTCCTCCCCTGCAGTTCTTCAGTTGCTGGGCCTCTCCCTATAGATGAGACGGTACCGGACCACCCTTGGATCAGTAGGCTCCGAAGTTCGAGACTCAAGGATGCATAGTTCCGCACCCCAGGCCAGGAGGGCCATGGGGCTGGGTTAGGAGGACCACCAGAACCAAGCAGACAGGAAAAATAATCCCCCGCCAACGTGGCGTCGTTACCTTAAATACCACCCCCCCAGAATGCACAGCAGGAAAACACTCCCACTGGGCTGGTTCCGAGAGAATAGTGACATTCAATGCACCCAGCTAGACTGCGTTTCTACTCTTGCTGACGGTAACAGCGACACCTGTGGTCAAGGAGAACCCAGTACAGCCCAGCTGGGCTGGTACTGAACCAGAGATTTAGAGAAATAATCCCGAAGCCCAACTGTGGCTTCAGGCATCTTAACTTTTCAAAAACCATAGCGCCTGCTCATCAGGAGCCAGCACTACACCTCTAACAGCATGGTGCTGGAGCTTCTCACAACAGCCTACATATCAGGAGTCAAAGTAATTTCTTCAGGATTTCGGCATTGCCTCCTGCAGAGGATTTGTGGTGGTGTTGGGTGGGGATGCTCATGTAAGCCTGTCCCTAAGGCTGCATTTACACCTGAGTATAGTGTCCTTGAGCGTTTTTCTGGCTTTTTTTTGTGCTATCTTGGTGCATTTTTATGCATGCGTTTTTGAGCTTTGGCATTTTTTTATTATCCAATAGAGAAAACTATTATCTATTGCAGTGATCTCCAAACTGTGGCCTGGGGTCAGATGTGGCCCTTTGCGTGCTTTTATCTGGCCCTTGGGGCCATATTTGATCCTCTGACACCAACAGTGGGGCATAATTCCCACCACTGACACTAACAAAGGGGCACAATTCTTCCCAATGACACCAATGATGGGGCAGAGTTCCTCCCAATGACACCAACGATATGACAGAATTCCTCCCATTTTATTTATTATTATTTATAATATTTTTTAAAATATTTTTTAAGGTTGAGGGTTAATTATAATTTATTTATGTATTAGTACGCATTAGGGTTGATTTACTAAGGCTGGAGATTGCAAAATCTGGTGCAGCTTTGCATGGTAGCCAATCAGCTTCTAATTTCAGCTTGTTAATTTAAGGTTTGGCAATAAAACCTGGAAGCTGATTGGTTTCTCTGCAGAGCTGCACCAGATTTTGCAGTTTCCAGTTTTAGTAAATCAACCCTATTATTTTACTTATACTGATTTTTAGTTATTTGGTGATCAGTTTACATTTATTTATTCATATATTATTGCTATTTTATGTTTTACAACTTTTAATTGGAGCAAAAAAATCCGGAACTTTTTTAAGCTCCCAGGCATTGGAGATGTGAACCATTTCCGTGGAGAAGAATAAAAAAATAAATGTTTTCTCCTCCAGCGTTTTGGAGCTTCAAGTTGAAAGATACAAAATGCTGAGGTGTGAATGGGGCCTAAAGCTGAACTCTAAGCCCTCGTACACACGGTCGGACATTCCGATGGAAAATGTCCGATCGGACCGTGTTGTCGGATAATCCGACTGTGTGTGGGCTCCATCGGACAGAGCTGGGCTATAAAACTTTCCGACAACATGATCCGATCAGACTTTGTCCGATTGTGTGTAGAGAATTCCGATCGGACAAAGTGCCACACATGCTCAGATCAAATTCCTACATCAAAGCTATTGGCTACTAGCCTGAACATAGTCCCGTCCGAATGAAATAATGTCATCACGTTACGTACGATCGGATTTTCCAACAACTCTGTCCGACCGTGTGTATGCAACACAAGTTTCGGACAAAATCCGACGCATTTTGTTGTCGGAATGTCCGACCGTGTGTACAAGGCCTAATATAAGTAAATATTTGCCATATACAATAGTCATCGGTATCCTTACTTGAATCTTGGTGATTTTTGTCTATTTCTTCCAGATCTGTGCAGTAATCCAGCGTGAGACTTTCCCTGTAATAAAGACCGCTCACTGCTGCTCTCTCTCCCCTTGTGCAGGGTGACTGGTCTTGTCTCCGCCCCCCTCCCGTAGTTTTCTACAGGCTGTCTGTAGTGGGTGGGGCCTACTGGGTCCATCCTGCAGCTCTGCTCTCTGCACAAGCCATTTACAATAAAAAAAAAAGTTTTTTTACTTTTTTTTGTTTGGGAAGAATTAAAGGGACTGCCATGGATAATGACCTTCTTCTGAGAATCCCAGTTGCTGCTTTTCACGCCAAACTACTGGCTTCAGTAAGTCATTGACCTGTAGCAAGTATTTCGATCAGTGGTTGTCAACTTATGAGCTAAAGGAGCCTCAAATGTGGCCCCTGATATCACCAAAGGGCCGGACATAATGTTCAATATGTAATGCTGGAGAGGACTGTCAGAAACTGCAGACATAATAGAGACATAATAGAGGAAATGAGGGTGAGAGAGTGTGGACAGGATACATTGTTGGCTAAGATATGCTGTGGAACACAATACAAAACTTGGAACATGCTATATGAGGATAATAGAGATCAATGATATTACCCTAATCAATGTTCCCACTTGTCATGCTTATGAGAATAATTTTCCGGACGATAATTGTGAATGAGTTCATTTTTAACGATAATATTTTTAAGATACAGGATTGATCAATATGAACACAGACTAAAAATAGGAGATTTATTCACTAGACATGTATTCATACAATATAGGAATTGAAACACCCGCTAATGGGAGTGTTGTACTTTTTAAATGACATGGAAATGATAAAACTTCCCTGTAGAGTCAATAACTGTGTGTATGTGTATATATATATATATATATATATATATATATATATACACCGTATTTATCGGTGTATAACACGCACCCCAAGTTTAGGAGAGCATTTTAAGGAAAAAAAGTTTTAGGAGGGAAGTTTAAGGGAAAAAAAACCTTACATTTAAATGCCCATCAATGCAGCCTTATCCGTGTGCATCTGCGGCCTTGTCCATCATTGCAGAATGATCAGTGTCCTTTGCAGCTGGCCCAGCATCATTTGCAGCTTGCCCAGTGCCGTTTGTAGCCTTGCCCAGTGTCATTTGCAGCCTGCCCGGCGCCGTTTGCAGCCTTGCCCACGTTTAAATTTCCCCCCGCCGAGACAGACCAAGCGAGCGGCGCTGAAAAAAAAAAAAAAGAGGGCCGACGAAAAAAACCGAGCCGACTGCTTGGCTCCGCTCGCAGTCCTGCCTCCCTGCTGTTTCTGGAGCGAGCGCTGCCGAAAAAGACCGAGCCAACTGTACGGTGTACTCGGCTCGGCTCCGCTCGTAGTCCAGTTCAGTGCGAGCAGAGCCGAGCCGAGTACACAGTACAATCGGCTCTGTCTTTTTCAACAGCGCTTGCTCCAGAAACAGCAGGGAGGCGGGACTGCGAGTGCCATTATATATATATAACGATTAGACACAACATCTGTATTTCACTAATTCAACCATTACTATAATGCAGGTAAGTGATCAATAATGCGAAATATAATAGACGCCTGCTATGTCAACACAAAGAAAAATTACAAAAAAAATATGCAAGGTAAAAATGAACCTACAGAATAATCTACAAGGTGGTTTGTCAACTCGAGAGAAATAGTTATCTAACTGTTTATAATAATGAAGAAATCAATATCTTCAAATAAAACAATTGAATATATGGTAAAATCAATACAATATAATTACCGTTTCCAAAATGGCTGCTGGTCTAAAACGGTGGTTACCAGATTTTCCTAAAATGGCTTCTGTGGTTTCCAAGATGGCGTCTGCTTAAAGAGGAAATGCGTGTTGCGTCCTTAAAGTTTTAAGGCGTCAATAAATCTTCATAAATGTGGGTTGGGTTATGTGTTGATGGATGAAGTGTCTGTGTGTCTGTCCCTCTGTCTGTTGGGTAATGGTCAGTGGTCTTAAATACTGCTATGAACAATGAACTCATAAAAATTCCTTCCTGGAAATCCTTTTGTTTGACTTATCACTGCTCCTTTAAACCACCAAGGGTCATTGTAGAGCATTGTAAAAAATGTTCACTCTTCATAATGTGTATCGGATTGTGTAGTGTTGTTGGTATATATAATATTTAGGAACTCTAGTAACCAGTACAATGTGAGGGTACAATTTTATACATTAATATCACACGAAATACCTGAATATGAGTAGGTGTTTTACCCCTCTAGCTGCTATAATTACTTATGCATCCAGGTAAAACACAATATATATGGATATACAGTTGTGCTCATAAGTTTACATACCCTGGCAGAATTTATGATTTCATTGCCATTTTTCAGAGAATATGAATGATAACACATAAACATTTCTTCCACTCATGGTTAGCGTTTGGCTGAAGCCATTTATTATCAACCAACTGCGTTTACTCTTTTTAAATCATAATCACAACAGAAACTACCCAAATTACCCTGATCAAAAGTTTACATACCCTGGTGATTTTGGCCTGAAGTTGACACAAGGGGGTTTGAACGGCTATTAAAGGTAACCATCCTCACCTGTGATCTGTTTGCTTGTAATTAGTGTGTATAAAAGGTCAATGAGTTTCTGGACTCCTGACAGACCCTTGCATCCTTCATCCAGTGCTGCACTGACGTTTCTGGATTCTGAGTCATGGGGAAAGCAAAAGAATTGTCAAGGTATCTGCGGGAAAGGGTAGTTGAACTGTATAAAACAGGAAAGACCTTAATCCTACAGAAAATGTATGAAGGGAGCTGGAACTTCGAGTTGCCAAGTGACAGCCAAGGGTTTAGAGAAGACCTACAAAGAAGAGAGGACCAAAATCCCTCCTGAGATGTGTGAAAACCTGGTTACCAACTACAAGAAACGTCTTACCTTTGTGCTTGCCAACAAAAGCTTCTCTACCAAGTAGACATGTCCTATGTTCGTTTCGTACAAATTTCCCGTAAATTCGTACATTCGGAAGGATCCGAAATACGAATTGCTGTGCTTCCGAATTTTGTACGAAATAAGAAATTTCGTTTACAAATTTCGGATCCAAATTCCTAACGAACATTCATAATTGTTATGAAAAGTTAACGAACCTAAAAGTAAAAAAAAAAACTCAGGAAGTCAGCACAGCACAGGGATGGTGGGAGCCCCTCATAATGATAAATTCATCATAACGAACATTCGTAATTGTTACGAAAAGCTAACGAACCTAACGAAAATTTGTATTTCGGACGCAAATTCCGAAATACGAATTAATTCTAATATGGAACAAAACTAAACAAATTTATTGACGGCGCACAAGTCTACCACCAAGTTCTAAGTCATGTTTTTGCTTGGGGATCAAATACCTATTTTACTCACTGAACTGCAACTCAGCTTATAACATTTGTATCATGTTTTTTTTTTTCTGTACTTTGGTTAATATTCTGTCTCTATCATTTAAAATACACCTATGATAAAAATTATAGACCCTTAATTTTTTTGTAAGTGGGCATACTATAAAGTAGCTGCTGACTTTTAATACCGTATATACTCGAGTATAAGCCGAGATTTTCAGCCTCTTTTTTGAGGCTGAAAGTGCCCCCTCGGCTTATACTCGAGTCGCCGCTGTCTGACTGCTCGATCAGCGTATCGAGCAGACAGACGGCGGACATTAATTTTCAAAAGCCGCGCCTCCTTCTCCGCCTCCGCCTGTGATAGGCGGAACACTGAATTTCCCAGCAGTCAGTGTTCCGCCTATCACGGACATCCGCTCATTCTCATACTACGGACGAGTATGAGAGGATGTCCGTGATAGGCGGAACACAGGCTGCTGGGAAATTGAGTGTTCCGCCTATCACAGGCGGAGGCGGAATTTTGAATTGTAGAATGGCCGCCGAGAAGAGCGGCGATCCATCGGCACGGGACGGAGGAGGCACGGCACGGGACGGAGGAGACACGGGACGGAGGAGGCACGGCACGGGACGGAGGAGGCACGGGACGGAGGAGGCACGGCACGGGACGGAGGAGGCTCGGGACGACGGCGGCTCGGGACGGAGGCTTGGGACACAGGTAGGCTGGACACACACACAAGGCTGCACGGACACACACACACACACACACACACACACACACACACACACACACACACACACACACACACACACACAGGGATGGATGGATGGATGGATGGATACACACACACACACACACACACACACACAGGGATGGATGGATGGATACACACACACACACACACACACAGGGATGGATGGATGGATGGATGGATACACACACACACACACACACACACACACACAGGGATGGATGGATGGATGGATACACACACAGGGATGGATGGATGGATGGACACACACACAGGGATGGATGGACGGACACACACACAGGGATGGACGGACACACAGGGATGGACAGCCATGTCTCACCCTCGGCTTATACACGAGTCAATAAGTTTTCCAGTTTTTTGGGGGTAAATTGGGGGCCTCGGCTTATACTCGGGTCGGCCTATACTCGAGTATATACGGTAATGACACTTAACTTTCCAGAGCACCGCAATGTCGACTGTCCGATGCCGACCCGTCCCTTGGCTCTCGGGTTCCAGTGCCGCTGTCCTCACTAAGGGAGCGCAGCACTTTGTGAATGGGATGTGCTGTGTTAGGAAACACACAGTTCCCAGAACACAGCGCGCCCCAATACCCAGAAGACAACGCGAGGAGGAGAAGAGACCGAAGATCACCGCGGAGTAGGAAGAGGCAGATTAGGTAAACTGCCTAGCAACAGGGATTTATGGTAAGGTAAACATTTTTTGTTCAAATTTTTTTTGAGTTTTTTTAAGAATATTAATGCTGTTTTTTTTGTTTTTTTTAGGGTGGCCCTCCACTTTAAAAAATCTGCAGGGAATCAAATAATTAGTTTCCCTACTGTGTGTGTGTGTGTGTGTGTATATATATATATATATATATATATATATATATATATATATATATATATATAATTTTCCTCTTTTTTTGTGTGTTTCCTATTTTCTGTCCTCCCTAGAGGTAAACAAAAATCTTGTTTGTTTCTGCTTGTACTATTATATGTTTATGTACACTTCCGTTACATTTTGTCTACTCCTAGTTCCATGTGTGGCATTGTAGTTGCATGCATATACACAAGAGGTCCACAAGGTCCTGAAGAAGCGGACTTTTAGCGAAATGCGTAGACAATAATACAGCGACCATTGTGTACCCCAAGCTGGGCTAATTGTTAATTGTAAAAAAAAATCCAGTAATGTAATAATGGTTTTTATTATGTTGTTATTGTTTTTAGTATTTGTACCAAATAAACTGGTTGATATTTTAAAATGAGTTTGTTCTACTATTGGAGGCATATAATAAGTCTTTAAGTCTTTTGGAATATTGTAAGGGGATGATGCCTCCTTTGGTAAATTGATATGAGGATCACCAGACATATTTTTTTTCTGCACGGACACTATCACCTGTATAAATTTGACATGCAGGAGTGGGTGTGCGGATCCAAATGCGGACTCTGAACACCCGCTCCTGCCCGCATGTCAAAATTTGACATGCGGGCAGGAGCAGGTGCACAGTGTCTGCAATTGTGTCCGTGCACCTGCTGTGTCTGCATCCACTTCTATTGGCTGCCAGGTTGCCTGCATGCAGCTCAGAAGTGGATTTACACGCAGCAGACAGTGGAGGGTCTGATCATCTGTCTGAACGAGCCCTTAGCGGAAAAAAAAAGTGACTGAACCAAAGACACCCATATGAAAGGACCCCGAAGAACTATAGCTTCCCTTTAAAAAATAGGAACTTGTGCACACAGTGGGATGTTTTGACACAAAGAAAGGTTCACTTCACTAACGGCTCTTTCACACAGCTGTTGAATTCTGCAGCAGCCTTAAAGTGATATTAAAGGCAATCTTTTTTTTTTTTTTTTTTTTTTAATAACAAACATGTTATACTTACCTTCTCTGTGCTGTGGTTTTGCACAGAGCAGCCCCGATCCTCCTCTTCTTGGATCCCCCGCCAGTGCTCCTGGCCCCTCCCTCCTGCCAAGTTGCCCCCACAGCAAGCAGCTTACTATGGGGGAACTCAAGCAGACTCTCTCCTGGGCAGCTGCTCTGCGTGTCCATTCACACGCAGAGCTGTGGCTTGGCCCCGCCCTCTCTCCTCATTCGCTCACTGGTTGTCTCAGCCAATGAGGAGGGACAGTCCCCTGAGAGCCGATCTCTGTTGGATTTCGATAGGGCTCAGGTAAGTATTAGGGGGCCTGCCTTTAGAACCACTTTAAAGCGCATTATTGCACCTATAGCCTTAATTAGCATTTTGGTTGTGTTTCACAGGTATTCATGCTTGACCAGGCTATGCTCCTCACACACCCTGTGAGATGTGTTTGTTTCATTTTTAAAAGCCTAAAATGGGAAATGATCACTTTTGACGCACCTTAGCCACTTCCAGACCGCCCACCGTCGTTATTTGTTGGTACTTTGACGTTGAATACCGTTGTTAAGGCAGCAGATAGCTGCCAGAACCCTGGTATTTTCTTAGTCAGTGGGTGGTCCGCTTTCACATAAAAGTGGTCTCCACGGCGGATTCGCTGCAAGATTACTTTTATTTGCGGCGGAAGAGGTGCCCCCACTCCCGCCATGTTTCGGTCGTCTCTGTCGCTTACTGGAGCTGTCGGTAGTGGCGGAGATGATCCGATCCTATCCCATCGGAGGCACTAAGTCGAGTGAGGGAATGATGGCCCCCACTTGACTCAATGACATTGGATGATGGAAGCGACGTCAAACGTCACTTCCACCCAATGGCCTTAAAGGGATATTTTTTTTTTTTATTAATGTAGCACTAACCCCCGAAGGAGCTGCTGGTTATTTTTGGGCTTACCGTTACCTTCTGTCCTCCTTGTGGCATGTCTAGGGGATGTCCCGTGGTAAATAGCCCAGTAACTTGAGACTGACAACAGATCCACTTGAATGGATTTTATTTGCAAAACTCAAAAGTCAATTGAATAGTCTTTCAACTTGGGATCAGAGGGTTGGGAAGGAAGTTCAGATACTCTTAGTGTCAAAGTAAAAAAAAACGTTGAAGAACTTGCTTACTTTGACTGCATCCAGAGAATAGCCATTCTGAAATGGATGATCATCACTCAGGTTGGACAGTCCCTCTCTCACAAGGCCCAACAGCCAACATGGTGCTTACTCAGGAACAAGTCTCTGCCACAGACATTGTTGTAGAACGTACAAAATAATGTCTCTGCCACAGACGTTGTTGTAGAATATGTAGGGAAACTAAACTTGAAACACTTGTAGGATACCTTTATCTTTCAGCCTGCTTGGCGATATCCACAAGACTGGATTCTCTCGGTTACTTCAGCCCTTCCAGGCTCTTGATAAGAAAACCAACCCGTCCGTGGGGTTCTTCTTAAGAGTCCTCCCCTGGAATGCTCTAAGTACAATGGGTCTCTCCCGAACCGGAGACGGCACCCAACCACCTCAGAATCTTCCTTTAGTTTCCTTGCTTCAGGCTAGCCAGCCCCGAGGCATTAAAGTCGGGTGAATCCGCACCCCAGGCCATAGCCTTCCTGGGGGCTGGTCAGGAGGACCAGGACCATGAAGTCAGCACATCATACTGGACCGGAACCCCGAACCACGTGACGTCCGCATCTTAAATACCCTCTCCCAGAGGGCACAGCGAGAGGGCCACTCCCACTGACCCGGCTCTGAAGGAGAGTAACTTAAAGCGGAGTTCCACCCTCAAGTGGAAGTTCCGCTCATCGAAACCCCCCCTGTATAATCCAGGTATCTGCACCCACTTCCAGGAATAGCTAGCCGCAGATGCCCCCGCCCCCGTTGTGTTCTGGGAAACAGACAGTTCCCAGGAGACAACAGGGACCAGTCAAGACGCACAGCGCGACTCGCGCATGCGCAGTAGGGAACCAGGCAGTGAAGCCGCAACACTTCACTTCCCTGACCGAGGATGGTGGCGGGAGCAGCCGAGAGACGAGCGATTGCTCGTCATCTGCTGCCAACATCGCTGGACCCTGGAACAGGTAAGTGTCCATTTATTAAAAGTCAGCAGTCATTTTATTTTTTTTAGGTGTCCCTCCTCTTTAAGCACCTAACCAGACCATAGTTCCACGCCTGCCACAAGAGACAGTGGCCCCTGTGGTCAGGCTGAACATCTCCTAGTCCAGTCAGACTGATGCAGAGGTCCAATTTAGACAAATAAACCCAAACCAAACTGCAGTTTAGGCAGTTTAACTTTGAAAAACACATAGCGCGTGCTCTTCAGGAGCCGCCGCTACATAAAAAAAAAGCTTTTCTTTTTTTTTTATTGCATTTAAAGCGGAGCTCCACCCTAAAGTGGACCTTCCGCTCATTGGAATCCTCCCCCCCCCCTGGCGCCACAATTGGCACCTTTCAGGGGGGAGGGGGGTGCAGGTACCTGTACAGTACAGGTATCTGCACCCACTTCCGGCATAGATATCCGCAGAATCTACGCCCCTTTCCGCAGAATCTACGCCCCTTTCCGCAGGTCCCCCGCTGTCTGCTGGGAAACACACGGATCCCAGAGACATCGGGGACCATCCTTATTGCGCAGCGTGACTTGCGCATGCGCAGCGTGACTCGCGCATGCGCAGTAGCTAACCGGGAAATGAAGCCGCAAGGCTCCACTTCCTGATTCCCATAGCCAAGATGGCGGCGGCAGCATCCGAGAGATCGGCTTCGGGTGCTGACATCGTGGGCGCGCTGGGCGGGTAAGTGTCCTTATTTTAAAAGTCAGCAGCTGCAGTATTTGTAGCTGCTGGCTTTAAAAAAAAAAAAATCGGGGGAACTCCCGCTTTAAGTGTAAATGTAAGATCTGAAGTCTTTTTGACCCCAGATCTCACATTAAAGAGGTCCTGTCATGCTTTTTTCTATTACAAGGTTTGTTTACATTCCTTGTAATAGGAATAAAAGCGATTACATTTTTTTTTTTTTTTTAAAGGGACAGTGTCAAAATAAAAAATAAAAAGTAAAATAAATCTGACATTTTTTTTTTTTAAAGCGCCCTGTCCCACCAGGAAGCAAACACATACGTAAGTCGCACCCTCATATGTAAACAGTGTTCAAACCACGCATGTAAGGTATCGCTGTGATCGTTACAGTGAGAGCAATAATTCTACTAAAAGACCTCCTCTGTTACTCAAAACTGGTAACCTACAGAAATTTTTAAACGCCACCTATGGAGATTTTTAGCTGTCAAAGCTTGTCTCCATTCCATGAGCGGGCGCAATTTTGAAGCATGACATGTTGGGTATCAGTTTACTCGACGTAACATTATCTTTCAAAATATAAAAAAAATTGGGCTAACTTTACTATTTTCTTATTTTTTTAATTCAAAAAAAGTTAACTTGTTCCAAAAAATGAAAAAAAAAAATTGTAAGAGAGCTGTGCAAATACGGTGTGACATAAAGTATTGCAACAACCGCCATTTTATTCTCTAGGGTGTCTGAAAAAATAAATAAATAAAATAAAATAAAATAAATATATAAATATATATATATATATATATATATAAAATGTTTAAGGGCTCTAAGTAATTTTCTAGCAAAATAAAATTATTTTAACTTGTAAACAGCAAGTTTGAAAAATAGGCCCGATCCTTAAGTGGTTAAACGCACTGTAAATGCCATAGGTGGTTTTGCAGGGTGTTTACGGTACGCTTGTGGTGTGTTTCAGTAGAAGAGATGCAGATGAAGTTGGTGGCAGGTGGCGGTGACTTTGCGGGTATCCCCGGCGGCGCGAATGCGATGGCACAGCGGCAAATTCAAAGGGACCTTTACACCCATTTGCCTGTCCGTGCCATTCTGCTGACGTACATAGTCGTGCGCCGGTCGAGAAGCGGTTAAAGTTCACCCTGGCTAAACTTTATTGATCTGGACAAACAGACAAGGGATATCTGGATCAATAAAGCATTGAATTTTATGGGCATGCTGCCAGGCTTTTTTTTTGTTTGGCAACAAATACCTGTTGATCCTGCCAGAATTACAGTGAGCTCCTAACACACTGTAGTGAGCTGGCAATATTGCACCCAAACTCACTCATCCATGTCTTTATGGACCTTGCTTTGTGCACTGGTGCGCAGTCATGTTGGAACAGGGAAGGGGCCATCCCCAAACTGTTCCCACAAAGTTGGGAGCATGAAATTGTCCAAAATGTCTTGGTATGCTGATGCCTTAAGAGTTCCCTTCACTGGAACTAAGGGGCCAAGCCCAACCCCTGGAAAACAGCCCCCACCATAATCCCCCCTCCACCAAATGATTTGGACCAGTGCACAAAGCAAGGTCCATAAAGACCTGGATAAGCGAGTTTGGGGTGGAGGAACTTGGCTGGCCTGCACAAAGTCCTGACCTCAACCCAGGCCTCCTCATCCAACATCAGTGCCTGACCTCACAAATGCACTTTGGGAAGAATGGTCAAACATTCCCATAGACACACTCCTAAACCTTGTGGATGGCCTTCCCAGCAGAGTTGAAGCTGTTATAGCTGCAAAGGGTGGGCCAACTCAATATTGAACCCTACGGACTAAGACTGGGGTGCCATTAAAAGTTATATGCATGTAAAGGCAGGCGTCCCAATACTTTTGGTAAAATAGTGTACTTATGCTCAGAAATAAGACCCTTAAATCCACTAACTACCTCCTGCATTGAGTGTACGGTACACATAAGAGGAAATACATCCAGGTGAGGAAGTTTACAAGTCACCTATAAAGGGTACTGAAAGCAAAAGGTGGTTAAGAGGTAAGCGTTAACAATGCGTTCACGTGTGACAGGCTATATGAAAATGTAAGTTGAACACCAGCCAAAATTTTTAGTTTGGACACATAATGGAGGGCTCGGAGCCTCTCTTGGGTGTATTGTTGTTGTCTGTGTTCCTGTTGGGGAGAATCATTCTCACTTCTTGTTGCTATTTTATTTCATCTATGCGAAACTGGGTCAAGCAAAGATTCGTACTTAGACCCCTAAATCTGTCGGTATGTCACCCCAATCCGGCTCACAGTCCTTTTGAAAAACCTCTAATACACGAACGAAAAATTATTAGGGTATGTGCACAGGACTATAAAAAGTAGCGCAACTAGCGCACGGGATCTTGCTGGCAGAAGCTGGCAACAATATGCTGTGTAATAAATGCTCTGTACACTATATGTATGTAATTATTGAGCACTGTTGCTAGGACACCGGTGGCTTCTTAAGGAAGCCACCTAGTGTCCTCCATTACTTGGACCCAGACAGCTATTGTTGCCTAGTGTGCTCCGTTGCTAGGGCGCAAGCAGCTTATTGAAGTAGCCACCTAGCATCCCCGGTTGCTAGTGTAGCCAAGTCCCGGTCCCCTTGAGGCCTAATGGTGACCTCCAGAGTTAGGGACAGCTGACATCCGTCTGTTTAGAGTGGGTTACAAGGCATAGTGGGTGTAATGCAAAGTAGATTGATGAGCACCAGACACTTCTTGAATGCAAAGAGATTTATTGCGTCTTAAACTGAACTGTGGGAGAGAGGGTTGGGGCCAGGACACTCTTTAGTAGATGCAATGTGAATTTGGCAGACTCTGAGACTTCTATAGGCAGACACCTATGCAGGGAAAGGCATCCAGCATGCATGCGTAAGACCGCTGTCTCTTATGGGAACGTCTTGTAACAGTTTATAACAACAGTTGCAATGAACTCCTCCACTTCTACAGTCCCCTATTGTAGAGCTTTACTCCGCTGAGCTCCCAGTCTTTCTCTAAACTAACAGATCCACTCGCCACCGGATCTCCTGAGCTCTTCCAGTCTTCTCACTCAGTATCTTCCTCAAGCGTCACCCCCACATCCCTGTTCGGTCCCTAGCTTGGCACTCACAGATACTCCTCAAGCGTCACCCCGCTGGCCTGCTTGGTCCCTGGCTTGGCACACAATCAGGGCTGCTGTTAGAAATCACGGGGCCCCATACAGCCTACACTAAAATGATTATTAGCGGACACAAACATAACAGAGAACCTGCGTAAATGAGCCCTTTTATAATAGAACAGGGAGGAGGAAGCAATTACAGGAATAATGCCCTGTGTCTCTCCCTGCAGCAGCTAAAAGCTGGTTGGAGGGAGAGAAACCAGCTTTTATGTGCTGCAGAGAGCTGCACGGGGCATCTTTCTGTAATTGCTCCTCGTATCGACAACACTGATTCCTCTTGCTGTTCGGGCCCCTCTGTGTGCCGGGGCCCCCTACAGGAGGACTGGTGGTCCCCCCCTATCAGCAGCCCTGCACACAATAATACTCTGCAAGCGTCACTTCCACTGGCTGGGTCCCTGCTGAAGTTTTCCCAATCCTTCACCATCCCCGGCTAGTGAGAAGAGTGCTCAGTAGGGATGGGTTTTATGATCGAGTCAAGCACTGGTGACACCGCTCAATCCAGGACCATTATATCAGCGACTCGCTCAGCAGTGACCTTGCAGTTTAGATTAGAAAAGTTTCTAATCTACACTGCAAGGTTACTGCTGAGTGAGTCGCTGATACAATGGTCCTGGATTGAGCGGTGTCACCAGTGTTTGAAAATATTTGTGCAATCATTATCCATTGCCTCTTTCTACGATCTTCAATGCAAGCAAAGGCCTTGGCTGCAGGGCTGTCTTTAAGACAGGGCAAAAGGGGCAGCTGCCCTGGGCCCTGTCATTGTTGTGGGTCCCAAAGCAGCTGCCTCATACTTGGCAACTATCCCCGTTTAAATTCCCTTGAGGTTTTTATTCCTGTGCTGTGTCCTGATATCTCAGTGTGAAGTTCTGTTAATAATGCTGCCAAGCTCTGCTCTATTGTTGTGTACAGGTGACTCACCTGCAGACCCTGTGTTTATATGTAATGTGAAGTTTGGGGATACTAGCTCCGCGGGATTAAGTGCATAAACCGTTGTCAGGTGAAACCAAAATATATTTATTTATGAATAAATCAAAAATAAAGCTTTTCTCCAGCATAAAAAACGTAAATTAAAGTCCGCTTGTCTTCAGCATAAAATGATACAAAAAGAAAAGCACCTACAGTTCTGTAGAAAGGTCTTCACCAAAAAGAGTCCTTGCAGAGATCTTTTTGCAGCCTCCAAAACAGCAAACAAACAGCAAACAGCAAACAGCAAACAAACAGCAAACAGCAAACAGCAAACAGCAAATATAACAACACAGCCAGACAGCTCCTCAGACAGGTGTTCATCTCCTTCTCCTCACCACACCTCTCTGTCCACTTCCTGTCTTATGGGCTGTCTGTCTTCCTGGAGGCCGTTAACCCCCTGTGGGCCAAATCCCTGTGGTCAGGGAGGGAGGCTCTTTCCCACCCAAATGTCACTTTAGAGCCTCCCAAATTCCGGGTCCCAACTATCTCTCTTAAAAATATAGAGAGGACCGCGAATCAGTCTTCTCCCGAAAACTATACCCGGAATCAATCACCCATTTTTGGGTGACCCCGTGAGGCCTACCATGATTCCCTTAAAGGGACCACATCCCGAATATAGGCGCCACATAGTACCGGTTCAGGACCCAACCTTGGCGTCCTGTACAGTAAATACAGACATTCATATGTAAATAGCGACAGACCAGCAGCAATCACATGTAAATAAGGCAGTATTCATGTGTATATCATGCTCCCCCGAGGTCATATCCACCATCACCTATACTGAATGCTCCCCACTGGGTAGATAAAGGGGCATGCTTGAAAGTCCTGTCTACAACTTTGGTCATTAAGCCTATCATCAGCCTGTTCTGCAAAGGTGATCAAATTAGTGTGTTGGGGGGGGGGGGGTAGTGTGGGATGTGCAGAGGTAGGCAGAGAAGGAATTACAGTTTGGGGTGCACATGTGAGCAAAGAGAGGAATGTATGGAGGTAAGGAAGGTGGGTGCTAAGATTAGCAAAGGAGGCAAGTAGAGTTAAAGGGGAGGGGGATTGGAGTGGAGAGGACGGGGGAGGTTTGGGGTGCAGAGGTTAGCATGTGTTTAAGAATGCAAAGGTGTACTGATAGGGTTGATAAAGAGGTAGGTCATGTGTAGGGCAGCCCATTGATTTCAGTGGGCTGCTCTATGCGCTACAAATGCGGAAGAAACTTCCAAACACTTTTCCAAAATCACACGGTGCCAAGGAACATGTCAGCAGATGTATGAGGGTGTCATTAACAATTAATGGCACTGCTGTGTATCTGCTAAATGGCAGCATGTTTCTATGGTGTCAGGAAAGCGAATTTGCATGCTTTCCCAACACACACAAATGTGAACACAGGCTAAATGTCTCAGTTACATTGGTGGTCAGTGAAAATCTTGTCATTACATTGCTACTTGGTGTAGAATTCTTTCATTCACATAGTGACCAGTGTGAATGTCCCCCTTACATTGGTGGTCAGTGTAAATCCCTCCTTACATTGGTGGTTACTGTGAATGCTTCTATTACATTAGTGGTCAGTGTAAACCCCTATTACATTGGTGGCCAGTGTTGAAACTCCTCTTTATATTGGTAGTCAGTATAAAAAAAAAATCAGCATTGCCATTGATCACACCCTCCCCCCAGCACTGCCACTAAGCCCAGGAGTCCTAGGAGTTTTCTGTCTATCAATGGGCCCCTTCACCTCCCCAGTCCATGGTGTGCAGGTAGTGAGGAGATGATGTGCTGTAACCTCTAGCAACCAATCAGTGAGCAGTATTGATGTACAGTAATCTCTAGCAATCAATCAACAAGCAGAAATAATGTGCTGTAACCTCTAGCAACCAGTCAGTGAGTGGTAATAATACACTGTAACCTCTGGCAACCAATTGCAATCGCTGTCTGATCTGATTCAGCAAACTGATTTTGAGTCTAGCTGCTTTTTATTGTATGTCTCAAAGCAGATGGAGAGTGAAATTACATGGAGGAGGGGGGCCCAAAATTTTTTTTTGCCCAGGGTCCAATCAATATTAAAGATGACCCTGCTTGGCTGGGCTATCTCCACATGCTGGTTTTGCTCGCCATCTGGTAAGCGAGTTTTTCTTAAGGTGGTGGCACACTTATTGAATGAACTCACTGTGGTGTTAATTGCAGAATCAAGGAATATTATCCCATATTTCCTGTTATATGAGAGATGGTTTTCATTTCTACAATCAACTATCTGTTAATTGGACTTTATTAGCGCGGCGTCTTCTCCTTTTTTCTGTTTTCTGTGTTTATCTCACATTGCTTATGGAAATTATTTTTTAATAATACATTAGCACAGTTTTCTTCCCTTTTTATTGAAAGAAGGATGAATGGAAAAATGTACCAAGACATTCTTGATAAAAAACTGCTGCCATCTACCAGGATGGTGAAGATGAAACGAGGGCGGACATCTGAGCAATCAATGATCCCAACCACAAAGCCAAGGAAACTCTCGATTGAATTCAAAGAAAGAAAATAAAGCTGCTAGAATGGCCCAGCCAATCACCTGACTTGAATCCAATAGATAATCTATATAAAGAACTAAAGATCAGAGTTCATAGAAGATTGCCATGGAACCTTCAAGATTTAAGGACTGTTTGTGTGGAAGAACGGGCCAAAATCTCACCTGAGCAACGTATGAGCCCTTGTACACACGGTCGGAGAATCCGTCGGAATGTGTCCTATCGGACCATGTCGTCAGATAATCCGACTGTGTGTGGTATGCATTGGACTGATTCAGTCGGAATATCCGTTGGACCCAATTTTCCAACATGTTGGAAATATTTCCCGACCAACTGGGCCGATTGGACATACTCCGATCATGTGTAGAGAATTTTGATCGGACCAAGTGCCACGCATGCCCAGATCAAATTCCTACATCAAAGCTATTGGCTACTAGCCTGAATGTAGTCCCATCGTAACGAAATTACGTCATCACGTTCTGAAAGATCGGATTTTTTCGCCAACTTTGTCCGACCGCGTGTATGCAACAGTTTCGGACAAGATCCGACGGACAAAATCCGACGGGCAAAATCCGACGGATTTGGTTGTGGAAATCTCCGACCGTGTGTAAAGAGGCTTAGACTTGTTTCTCCACACGGGAAGCGTCTTGAAGCCGTCATTACCAACAAAGGATTATGTACAAAGTATTAAATACATTTCAGCTGGTGTGTTCAATACTTTTTTCCTGTGTCATTCCATTTTTATTACACATAACTTCATTTCTGAACTTGTTTTGGTTTCTTTATGTGTATGGATTGCCTGAGTTGTTACCGACCTGTGGTGAAAATTTGATGGCAATATATTTACCTAGAAAAATGGTGACGTGTTCAACAATTATTTTAGCCGCTGTATAAGTCTAATTATTGCTAGCAAACTTAAAACTCAAAGCTGTGGTTTTTGCACCTTGCACTTCATCTATGTCTTTTTCAACTTCTATTAAATGTAAAAAAGGAAATAAAGGGTCACACTTATGGCCTTTGGTAGTGTGCAGTAAGATGTGTGAATGGAACGCCCAGTGTCTGGACAAGGTCATCCAATGAGTGAAAAAGGCAATCTGTGATCATCCCTCAGATGAAGAAATGGATGGGGCTAATAGTGGCACGTGTAGAGAACATGCACGTGCAACTTTGTCAAAATGTATGTAATATTTGTGGCATACACTGAAATAGTGGCAATGGTTGTGGTACAGAAAACTGAATAGTTTCAAGTAGATGCAATAATATGAGGCTAACAGTGGCAAAGGAAATTTTTTTACTGTGTCAGTGGTGTCCCTAGAAGATAAAAAATGCCCCTGTGTCAGTGGTGTCACTGGAAAGAAAAAAAAAATGTCTCTGTGTCGGTAGTGTCACTGGAAGGAAAAATGTCCCCATATTGATGTCACTGGAAGTCCCTGCATTGATGGTGTCACTGGAATCAAAGAATGTCCCTGCATCAGAGGTTTAATTCAACATGGAAAAGAAAATGGTAACTGCGTTCTCTGCAGGGACAACCCAATCCATACACCAGGTCCACTCACAGGTGCTGAGGCTCAATGTATCCCAACACACTCCAATGCAACAATAGTAAGAAGAGCCGGTGTCCTGTCGAATAGTGTCCCCCGTGTACTGCGCATGCGCAGTACACAGGACAAGCAGATTTCAAATATAACCGAAGATGAACTGCGCCTGTGCCGTGAGTCCTGGTTCTAGCCCCACCATCCAAGTGGACATAGAGTTAGAATAAAAAGAGCTGAGCAACACTCCCAGGACCTGATACTGTAGTTCAAATGCTAACCTGCTTCCATCCTTAAAGATGGATATAATTTGATGATGTCATAAGATGCTGACTTCTGAAAGTATCCTAGGATCCTATACGCCCATGCTACGGTGATTAACCCTAACTCTGATGTACCCTTCCTTGCTTCTGAACGTCCTGACTTTGGATATTTATGTTTCCTTTTTCCCTGTACTGTTTGTTATACTTGAAAATAAAATAAAGATTATATATATATAAAAAAAAAAAGAGCAGAGCAAAGCGAGGCCGTGCCCGAAGCGTGGCGAGCGAAGCGAGCCCACGAGGGGCCCTCTAATATGTGCAGCCCTATGTACACTTGAATGATGGGGCTTGCACCTCGACACACGACGCAGGCACCGTTCATCTTCAGAGATTTTCCGAATCTCCTTCTGCTCCGTACTGCGCAAGCGTTGCGCCTGTGCAGTACGGGGCGGACACTTTTCGATGGCCGGACTGTATATGTCACAAGCACCGGCAAGACTGTAATCCTTGAAATGTCATTTATTGGTACATCAGAGTGACAACAAAACAATAAACTGACGCATTTCGGCAACAGCCTCAGTCATAGATTAGCTAAGACTAAGGCTATTGCCGAAACACGTCAGCATCATTGTTTTATTGTCACTCTGATGTACCAATAAAGGACACTTCAAGGATTACAGTCTTGCCAGCTCTTCTTACTATCAGTGGTTTAATTGTAAAGACAAATGCTACTGTGCCCATGGTGTCACTGGAAGGAATATATGCCTCTGCATCAGTGGTGTCATTGTAAGGAAAAATTTCCCTGCATCGTTGCTGTCATTGTAAGAAAATCTGTGGTATCACTGGAAGGAATAAATGTCCCTGTGTTAGGGGTCACCAGAAGGAAAGATGCCCATGGGTCTGTGGTGTCACTGGAGGGAATACATGTCCCAGCGCCAGGGGTGTCACTGAAAGAAAAAATGTACCTTCATCAGTGGTGTTGCTAAGAGGAAGAATGACCCTGCATCAATGTCAGTGGGAAAAACAATCTCTTGCATCATTGGTGCCAGTTTGAGGAGGATTACTTTGGCATTTCTGCCAGTGGGGTGAAGGAGGGGAGCTAGGAGGTGGGCTCTGATGAGTGCATGGAACTAAAGGGATCTAGGGGGCTCTGAGGGACTCTGAGGGAGGAAGGTGCTCAAGAAGTGCCGGGACAAGGTCATCCAGAGCCCAGGGCAAACATGCCAAGCTGCACCCCCCGCCCCCAAGGTGTATGAGCATTATGTGTCATCAAAAATCCCTCCCCCACAAAAATGAAGACTGAGCACTAATCTTTTTCACCCCCTAAGCATAAATGCCCCTCCTCCCGGTGCAAATCTGCTCCCCTGCTGAAATCCCCGTTCCCCGCACAAATCTTAACCCCCCATCCCCCAAATTCCCCAAATTCAAGTGCCCCCCCAAAAGAAAATCACTCCTCCTAGCACAAATTCTCTACCCCTAAAATTGCCCCTCCCAATAACCCCACTGCAAATCCCCCCTTCCAGCACAAAGTGCCCCAATCATCCCTCCTAGCACAAATCTTCTTCCCCCATTCCTCCTCCCCCTACATTTTATCATACCCCTCAAATTTCCCCTCCTAAAACAGCAGCGCTTTGCGGGTGGTTTTATATATAGCTGCACTGCCCCATTAATTTCAATGGGCAGGAGCGGTGGAGGAGCTGTATATACACCGCTCCTTAACCGCTCCAAAGATGCTGCTACCAGGTCTTTTCTTTAGCATCCTGCCAGCGCACCGCTCCAGTGTGAAAGCCCTCGCAGCTCTTTCAGGGCGCTTTGCAGGCGCTATTTTTAGCACTGTAGCACCTGCAAAGCGCCACAGTGTGAAAGGGGTCTTAAAGAGATCATACTTTTTTTTATAGGTGAGTTAATTGCCATTCCCATTGATCCAACTCACCACAATCTACGAGATGACCAACATAACTTAAAAAAGAATGGCTTGGAGGCACTTGATCAAAGTGGGCTTACTCTCCCGGTGTAAAGTAGAATATAAAGTATGGTATACCTGAACCTAGATCAGGGTATACTCTCTCACGCTCACCCTCGCTCTGGCTGCCGCCCCCCCCCCCCCCTGTTTTTTTCCTCTTCTTCCTCCCCCCTTACTTTGCTACCCTTCACTTCTGCCTCTATCTCTTTTGCCCCCTTCCTTTCCCCTTTCACTTTCTATTCCCGCTCATATGAAAGAAATGGTGAAAATGTAGGGATGAGGTCCTGTTTCTAGCAGACAAGAGTGGAAACTATATCAAATTAAAGCGGAGGTCCACCCTAAAATGGACCTTCCGCTCATCAGATTCCTCCCCCCCTCCGGCGCCACAATTGGCACCTTTCAGGGGGGAGGGGGGTGCAGTTACCTGGATAATCCAGGTAACTGCACCCACTTCCGGGCTAGCTCTCTGCGGAAAGGGGCGTACATTACGCCCCTTTCCGCAAGTGCCCGCCCCTTCCGCAAGTGCCCCGCTGCCTGCTGGGAAACACACAGATCCCAGAGGCAGCGGGGACCGTCCTCATTGCGCAGCGCGGCTCGCGCATGCGCAGTAGGGAACCGGGAAATGAAGCCGAAAGGCTCCATTTCCTGATTCCCATACCCAAGATGGCGGCGGCAGCACTCGAGTGTCGATCTAGAGATCGGCTTCGGGTGCCGACATCGCGGGCGCGCTGGACAGGTAAGTGTCACTATTTTAAAAGTCAGCAGCTGCAGTATTTGTAGCTGCTGACTTTAAAAAAAAAAAAAACGCGGAGTCCCGGCGGACTCCTGCTTTAAGGAACTGCATTGAACTACCTAGTGTATACTATCTACTCCTTTATCAGGAATTGCTTAGTCCACTGATGTTATTGGTAATCTTTTAGAATGAACACAATGTCTGTATATATATATATATATATATATATATATATATATATATATTGTTTATTCAGTTTGACTGTATTGATGGGATCCTTCCCTTGTTTGGTGTCTAATAAAATGTATATATATAAAAAAAAAAAAAAAAGAATATAATGTATGAAATGGAGTGCAGTATTATTGTCAAATATTTTCTCAACGCCATTTTTACAGTGATGAAGACTAAACGAAAATTACACCACATTTTCCTCCACTGACAAAAACTATGGCGAAAATCAGATCCATTTTCGTTAACAAACCAAAACGGTAGGAAGATGTGAGGCAGGGACTTTTACCCTCGTGAACTAACTTCTGGTTTTCACGGAGCTCTGACTGCTTCAGCAATCCACTCCCAGAAAGCAAGCACACTGTGACGACTGCCAGAGACCTGAGAGTGAGAGCGACATTGTGCATTACAGGCCAGCCAGGCCTCCCGAGTCCCGACTCCTGACGAGACGACTGCGCCGCCAGGCACCCAGAGCAGACTGTGGGTGTACAGTAATAACAGTTGTGGTACATTACAATTATAGCAGGCCTGAGGCCTCCCCTCCCCTCAGACCACCGTCTGTCCGTCTGTGCACCGTCTGTGCATTACAGGCCTCCTCTGACCACTGGCAGTGGCATCCAGCACACTGCGACATTACAGGCCTCCTCAGACCCCTGTCCAGAGCACTGTGCTTCATTACAGGCCTCCTCAGACCACCATCCAGAGCACTGTGCTTCATTACAGGCCTCCTCAGACCACCGTCCAGAGCACTGTGCTTCATTACAGGCCTCCTCAGACCACCATCCGGAGCACTGTGCAGCATTACAGGCCTCCTCAGACCACCGTCCAGAGCACTGTGATTCATTACAGGCCTCCTCAGACCACTGTCCAGAGCACTGTGATTCATTACAATCCTCCTCAGACCACTGTCCAGAGCACTGTGCAGTATTACAGGCCTCCTCAGACCACCGTCCAGAGCACTGTGCTTCATTACAGGCCTCCTCAGACCACCATCCAGAGCACTGTGCTTCATTACAGGCATCCTCAGCCTACTGTCCAGAGCACTGTGCAACATTACAGGCCTCCTCAGACCACTGTCCAGAGCACTGTGCAGCATTACAGGCTTCCTCAGACCATCCAGAGTGGCTAAATTTGTATCTGAGTTTGTTCAAACCTTAATACCATAAATGATGTCATGATATTAGATTTTTTTACTCCAGGAGTATATAATGAGTTTGGAAATTCTAGAGAAATGCTTAAATAATGCATTAATATTTAACTAAACACATTTGATTTTAGTAGTCTAAAATAGGACTAAAACTAAAATGGCATTTCCCCTCAATTTCTATCTTACTGCAATAGTAACCAGAACAAAAAGGGTGAATCCCCCCCAGAAGAGACACAGTCAGCATTAGAAACTTGACAGAATGTGCCCAACCTGTGGTCCTTTGGCACTTTTTTTGGCTCTCTGGGCCCCTATTGTCATGTAATAGCACTGATTTATAACATTCTTGTGTAATATGTTAGTCTATGCAGAAGCATGTCTTAATTGCCCTGTGGGTCAGCAGTTTTTTACCCTGAGTGCCACTACCCCATTTGTCCGCCCTTCATTTAATTGTTAGGATGCTGGCATGGCAAAAAATGACACTGTGGTAAGGCAGTGTCCTCTCAAGCATTGATGCTGAGCATTATTACTCGCTAGGACGGAAGCAGCTTGGCCAAACAATGTCATTAATTGTTATGGTGCAGGCAGGTACCTGCACCATAGCAGGATAAGTGAAAGAATTGCGCTAAACCAGTGACACAAAATAATTAAATCATGTGAAAAATACCCCAAAATTGTGCCATCAATAAAGGAATACAGTATTATATACCATAAATTGAAAAGTAATTAAAACACAAGCCTATACATATATGTGCTATATATATAACATATAGTGAAAACCATACGTGAAAAAGTCCTCACAGAAATAAAAAAGCCAAAACTAATGACCATAAAACCAATAATGGAAAGTCCATGTGTTGATTCAAACACCAGCACCCATGCAAAATAAATTAAATATGTCAACTAAAAATTTTGTTTTGAAAATTATATAAACTCCATCCGTGAGTGAAAAATCTTCGAAAATGTGAGCCGTATTCAATCAACCACCTGTGTATAAAGATTTACTTCTTACCAGAAGTCTATGACCCCCCCGTTACAGAGGGTCACAGAAAGCTTGCAACACCAGACGATCTTGTTGATCTCTTTGCTACACAGCCTCCCAACTATAGGCAAAAAAACACCCAGCATTCTCCGATCCACCTCTCATGAACTCAAAAGCTTATCAGTATGTCACCATGACATAAAAAAATAAAAAGCTCCAATAGTATAAAACCCATGATTTATTGGGTATAAAATAAGCAATTGCATTTACAACTACGAAACATGTAGGGCGGAGCGATGCGCTGATGTCACCTCGTGTTTGTGGACGGAGATCCGGGAAGGACGGGTTTGTCCGCGTGTGTGTCGCCCGATGCACCGGACTTAAGGCTCTGGAACTTTTTACTTGTTGTAAGTGCAATTGCTTATTTTATATCCAATAAATCGTGGGTTTTATACTATTGGAGCTTTTTATTTTTTCATGCCATTGTCACATACTGATAAGCTTTTGAGTTCATGAGAGGTGGGTCGGAGAATGCTGGGTGTTTTTTTGCCTATAGTTTGGAGGCTGTGCAGCAAAGAGATCAACAAGATCGTCTGGTGTTGTTCTGTGACCCTCTGTAATGGGGGGGGGGGGGGTCATAGACTTCTGGTAAGAAGTAAATCTTTATACACTGGTGGTGGATTGGATACGGCTCACATTTTAGAAGATTTTTTTACTCACAGATGGACTTTATATAATTTTCAAAACAACATTTTTCTTTGACATATTTAATTTATTTTGCATGGGTTCTGGTGTTTGAATCAACACATGGACTTTCCATTATTGCTTTTATGGTCATTAGTTTTGGCTTTTTTATTTCTGTGAGGACTTTTTCACGTATGGTTTTCACTATATGTTATATATATAGCACATATATGTATAGGCTTGTGTTTTAATTACTTTTCAATTTATGTTATATAATACTGTATTCCTTTATTGATGGCACAATTTTGGGGTATTTTTCACATGATTTAATTATTTTGTGTCACTGGTTTAGCGCAATTCTTTCACATAGGCCCCTTTCACACTGGGGCGGGAGAGGCGACGGCGGTAAAGCTGCGCTATTTTTAGTGCCACATTACCGTCGTTTTAGCGGCGGTATGTGGCCGCTAATGGGGCGGTTTTAGCCCCCGCTAGGAGCCGAAAAAGGGTTAAAAAGGGTATAGCCGCGCTGCCCCATTGATTTCAATTGGTAGGATCGGTTTAGGAGCGGTGAATACACCGCTCCTTCACTGCTCCAAAGATGCGGCTAGCAGGACTTTTTTCACTGTCCTGCTTTACACTGGAGTGAAAGGGGCCAGATTTTTTCAGGCGCTATACAGGCCCTATTTTTAGCGCTGTAGCGCCTGAAAAACACCCCAGTGTGAAAGGGGCCTTATCCATTTACCCTTACCCTTGTAGTTATGTTATACAGCCGAGTTGCAGCTTCCAATAGATCTCTATAAAAGATCTATTTTTCCAGCTATTTACGCACCTTGGGTGCATTTTTTCGTAGCGCCTTTTCTCTATAACCTGCACCATAGCAACCAATACACTGTGCGGTCCAGTTACCAGTGTCCTGGCAACCAGATCAGTGATCCTGCAGTATGGACATTCCAGATTCAGTGCTGACCCCCACGCGGTGCTGCCTAAGTTGGAGACCTCACGTTGCCCTATTTGCAGCATGTAACTGGGGTGCAGCAGAAATAATTCACACAATCAGGTGCATTATAAAACTGGTATTGAAGTAATGCAGCAACAGGTCACAAAAGATCCAGTGGGACGGCTACCCAGCCGGTCACACTCACAGTTTCTAATGATGTAAAGAAGTAGTAGGTTCCAGCCGAACCAACAGCATCTGTTGAGAGGGAATAGAATGCAGTCTGGCCATCTTATGCCTGGATATCCAGAGAGATGTGACCCTATGCTTTCCTTCCTCATCAAGAACCTTACCCTGTTGCTATTACTGTCCCTACCAGATGGGGTACCTTACCCTACACCAGGCATATGCAATTAGCGGACCTCCAGCTGTTGCAGAACTACAAGTTCCATGAGGCATAGAAAGACTCT
The DNA here is from genome assembly GCF_037356315.1 of Lithobates pipiens. NCBI lineage: Eukaryota > Metazoa > Chordata > Amphibia > Anura > Ranidae > Lithobates > Lithobates pipiens. The sequence goes on from NW_027507785.1 coordinate 311,647,617, forward strand.
GACAGCCACAAGCATGACACCCAGAGGCAGAGGCATGATGGGACTTGTAGTTTTGCAACAGCTGGAGGTCCGCTAATTGCATATCCCTGCCCTACACCAGCCACTCGCATAAAAGGTGCCAAACCCCGGGGCCAAAATCTTAAAAATAGACTCTGCTAACCCTAAGATGGCCATCAAAATCTCAAAGTCACATGGGCAACCAGCATCCAATTGGATCGCTGCTCCTGTGACTCAGGAAACCATAAAAGAACCCTGTTTCCAATGACTTCCTCTCCCTCTGCATTGCAGCTGCAGTTCAGCGCCACCTGTAGTGGAGACAGCAGATTGTACCTGCCCATAAACATGCTGCTGAGTCTATGGGGTTGATTTACTAAAGGCAAATAGCTCTGGAGCAATTTACTAAGCTCTGGAGCAACTGCATTTGCAAAAGGCACGACCCCAGTCTCCAACTCCTTTAGCATGTTTGCAGTCTCTGACCATGTCTGCAGTCTCTTTGCATCTCTTGTAACAAGACCATAGTGTTTGACTATTTTCTGTTGCATGTATGAAGTTTCTGACAAATTTTACTAAATCATATATGTGGCTCTTAAGTGATGTCAGGGACCACACTTGAGGCCCCCATATATCAATAAATGTAACCACCACTGGTCTAAGACCTCACTTCTCTATCCAAAACAAAAAACAAAAAAAAACCTAAAAAATAAATAAAAAAAAGGTATGGCCATGGTCAGAAACCCATGTGTATAGCCAACCTTTGCCTTTGGCTCCACCAAGTATAGGGGAGACCCTGCAGTAAATAATGTTGTATATTCCTATTTGTGTATGTATTATGCCATGAAATTGCTGCATTGTTGCAGCTTTTGCATCTCATTTGCGAGGTGTACCACTTCCTTCCTGAGCTGCCCAAAAAAAGACTCTCAAATTAGACCTTTCTTTTAACTTATGATGAATTACGTTCCTATTTCATCTACGTCTTGTGACCGCAAAACATTCGTTTTCACTTGCGTATTTACTTTGGGTTTCACAGTTATTGCTGCTCTTTGGTTTCTTGTAAAAGGATCACACCTCTATACACTCATTAATAAAACAGGAGAGGGTTCATCATGATCACATACATGTAAGTTAAAGACAAGTACCGGCAAATGTAAAAAAAATAGCTTTTTAGTTTGATTATCCCTCCCTTCTAAAGTCATACAATCGTTATTTAATGCAGCGAACATAATCATCTGAAAAAATGGTCTCCACACCAAGTGAAAGCTGTAGTAATTTACATTTTAATGCAAAGTGTATGTAAATCCTAATAATTACCATATTTTCTATCATTTTGATCTGTTTAATATACTCACAGGGCTGCCGATAAGGGGTACCACCGGTCCTTCTGTACGGGTCTGGCCTGCGGGGGGAATCGAATGGGCACGGAGGGTGATTGAGGCAGCAGGGAAGGTGAGAAGGAGGGGCAATTGCAGGAACCGGTCCCCTGGGTGGCTTTCTCTGCAGCCGCTAAAAGCTGACTTCTCATCCTCTCCCTCCCACTGGCACTGCTGCGAGGAGAAGGGTGGGGGAATGCAGAGGGGGCCGGGCAGCAGGGGAAATCAGATGTGGGCAGGGAGGGGGATCGATGTAGCGGGGGGGAGGTAATTAGAGGAACTGATCCCCTGGGTGGCTCTCTCTGCAGCAGCTAAAAGCTGTCTTCTCCTCCTCTCCCTCCTGCTGGCAGTGCTGCAAGGGTGGGAGCACACAGAGGGGCCCAGGCAGCAGGGCAAATCGGATGTAGGCAGGGACGGTGATTGATGCAGCGGGGAGTGTGCAATTACAGAAACCGATCCCCTGGGCGACCCTCTCTGCAGCAGCTAAAAGCTGGCTTCTCGTGCTCCCCCTCCCACTTGCACTGCTGCGAGGAGAAAGGTGGGGGGCACACAGAGGGGGCTGGGCAGCAGGGAAATTCGGATGTGGGCAGGGAGAGGGATCAATGTAGCGGGGGTGTAATTAGAGGAACTGATCCCCTGGGTGTCTCTCTCTGCAGCAGATAAAAGCTGGCTTCTCCTCCTCTCCCTCCTGCTGGCAGTGCTGCAAAGGTGGGAGCACACAGAGGGGCCCAGGTAGCAGGGGAAATCGGATTGTGGGCAGGGAGGGTGATTGATGCAGCGAGGAGGGTGCAATTACAGAAACCGATCCCCTGGTTGGCCCTCTCTGCAGTAGCTAAAAGCTGGCTTCTCCTACTCTCCCTCCTGCTGGCTTTCAGCTGCTGCAGAGAGGGGATTGGTTCCTGTAATTGCCCCCCCCTCCCCCACTGCATTGAATGCCCTCCCTGCCCACATCCCATTGCCCTTGTTGCCGTGCCCCTCTGTGAACCCCCAACCTCCCTCTCGCAGCGCTGCTGACTTCCCTTCTCTCCTCTCTCGGACATGCAGGGGGGTATTTTCAGGCTGGAGAGCGGGTTCTCTGGCCCATACAGTGTGACACTTTATGAGGCTGCAGTGGCTGTACGAACACAGGTATATGAAAAAGTAGCGGTGATTGTTTCACGGTGCCACACGTCCAAATATAAGGATATAGAAAGAGAGGGGTTCCCTTTGGGGTAGGATTTTAGCGCCACTAAGATAAATTTCACAAATCAATTAAATAGAAAAATGGTTATATATTTATTGAAAATTCACAGATAAAAACATGGATCATGGAGTGTACATATCCACCATTACTGATATTGCAAATAGTTGAGGTAGAAAATAAATAGGATTGATCTTTCAACTGACGCGTTTCGGAGTCTACTAGAGCTACTCCTTCCTCAGGGGTAGATAGGATATAGAAACTAAATGAAATAAGTACAAACAATCAATGTCTATTCACAGATAGTATTGCAACGCAAAAAAAATCTATTACATACAAAACTTACAATTTTATGTATTTTCAATAAATATATAACCATTTTTCTATTTTTATTGATTTGTGACATTTATCTTAGTGCCGCTAAAGTCCTATCCCAGGGGGAACCCCTCTCTTTCTAGAACACAGGTATAGGTCCTAATTTGGAAGATGTGCAGGTAGGTGTGTGGCTCTGAATGCACACTGTCTGTGTTTTCGGGGCTGTACACCTGCACTCACGCCCATAGCGTAACATTGGCTGACTGCACACAGCTGCAGGCAGCTCCAGCCACATACACACACCACTCATGTGAATGAGCCCCAAGACATCATCCACACACAGAGCTTTATTTAATAACTCAATGCGGTTTTATCATTTAGATTCAGCAGGGATTTTGTAAGTTATGTTGCGTCTGTGTCTACAATTAATGTGTTTAGTGTATTTTAAACAAAACTATCACTTTGATATGTTTATAGGGGACCCTGTCAGTACGGGGCCCCTTGATTTCAAGAAGTAGCCCTGTCTGTTCAAAATCTCTTAAACCCAACAAGCTGATATGGGCTGAATGTTATCAGTTAGGATTGCTTCCAATTTTCTCTGTGGACTATACAAATGTCATCCCATGTTATAGGGAAGGGGATAGTGGAAGGTGTTCTGTAGTCTTTTATTTATACCCGCTGATCCTGCCAGTAACACACTACCTGCCCTAGTGCTATTCCTCCATAGATACAATACTGTGAGTGAACATTTTCACTCTACGACTGGAAGTGTTTTACTGTCAGGATCAGTAGATAAAATAAATAAAGGAGATATAAAGAAAAAAACGTAAGCCTGCTTACATCTGTGGTTGGTGGGCGGTAAAATCATGTGGTTGAGGCACGTTTTTAAAAAGCGAATACTTACAGCATCCCACAAAAGTGAGTACACTCCTCACGTTTTTGTAAATATTTTATTCTATCTTTTCATGTGACAACACTGAAGAAATGACACTTGTCTACAATGTAAAGTAGTGAGTGTACAGCTTGTATAACAGTGTAAATTTGTTGTCCCCTCAAAATAACTCAACACACAGCCATTAATGTCTAAACCGCTGGCAACAAAAGTGAGTACACCCCTAAGTGAAAATGTCCAAATTGGGCCCAAAGTGTCGATATTTTGTGTGACCACCATTATTTTCCAGCACTGCCTTAACCCTCTTGGGCATGGAGTTCACCAGAACTTCACCGATTGCCACTGGAGACTTCTTCCAGTCTCTGAAGGGAGGGGATCATGCTCTGCTTCAGTAGGTCACAGTACATGTTGGCATTCATGGTTCCCTCGATCTGTAGCCCCCCAGTGCCGGCAGCACTCATGCAGCCCCAGACCATGACACTCCCACCACCATGCTTGACTGTAGGCAAGGCACACTTGTCTTTGTACTCCTCACCTGGTTGACACCATCTGAATCAAATTAGTTTATCCTGGTCTTATCAGACCACAGGACATGGCCGCGGCCCTGTCTCTTGGAAGTGGAGAAGAAGACCTGCCAAAAACAGGTCCCTTGTCCCCCCTCCTCCCTGAAAAGTGCCAAATGTGACACCGGAGGGGGGAAGGAAGTGTATAAGCGGAAGTTCCACTTTTGGGTGGAACTTCGCTTTAATGCTGCTGTGCACAGGCAGCGTTAAGAGCCATGTATGGGGCCTCATGTCTAAGTTTTGCCTAAGGCCTCACAAAGCCTAGAGCTGCTTCTGGCTCTATGCTATCCCAATCCCTCAGTCACAGGGGTCTCCAAACTACGGCCCTCCAGTTCAGGAAATACAATTCCCATCATGCCTGGTCATGTCTGAGTTTAACAATGCCTCATGGGATGTGTAGTTCCACAACAGCTGGAGGGCCGTAGTTTGGAGATCCCTGCGTGACTTGATCATTGATCAGCTTGAGGGAGAGATACAATATTAAAGCTCAACTCCGAGAATTTTTTTTTGTTTTTATTTAGATTGGGCCAACCTCTAAGGCTCGGTTCACACAGGGGCGACTTGTCCAGGCGACTTAGCCTCCTGACAAGTCGCGCTTCGTTCTGTACAATGGAACCATTCTAATAGGAGCGACTCAAGTCACTCCGACTTAGAAAAAAGGTTCCTGTACTACTTCAGGCGACTTGCATTGACTTCTATACAGAAGTCGTTTTGCAAGTCGAAGCTGATCGTGTACAGGTCGCGGCGCTGCAAGTCGTGCCGCCCCTGTGTGAACCGAGCCTAATGATTGCAATGTAACATCCAGAGGGCTACTCAATAGACATGTACACTGCCTAAAAAAACAAAAAAACAAACAAAACAGTCTTCGTTTAAATTTTTTTGTTTTGTTTTTTGGGTCATTCGTTATGATCGCAATTCGTAAATTTGAGAATTCAAAATAAGAAAGAAAATCTGAAAATTTGAAAGAAGTACTAACTAATAATAACTAACAATTAAATCATAGGTATTGGAATTTCCTTTCAAATTTGTCTGTTAGTGAATGTAACGAATTTATCTGAAGTTACAAAATATCCAAAATAACAAATGGAACGTAACTAATTAATAATAATAAATAACAATAAGGATAAAAAAACTTGTTATTATTATTTATTATTATTATTATTATTATTATTATTAATAATAATAATAATAATAATAATTTGTTCCATTCCATTTGTTTAGATGTGGCATTCGTTATTTCATATAATTCGTAAATTCGGATAAATTTGTATTCATTACGTTCACTAACAGACAAATTTGAAAGGACATTCCAATACTTATAATTTAATTATATCACACACATAGGTTGGACTTGATGGACTTGTGTCTTTTTCAACCTCACCTACTATGTACATATGTATGTATGTAAGTAACTATGTAATAGTTCATTATTATTAGTTAGACAATCCGAAAATTCAAAAGAATAACTAACTAATAATAACAAACTATTAAATTATAGGTATTGGAATTTCCTTTCAAATTTGGCCGTTTGTGAATGTAACGAATACAAACTTATCCGAAGTTATGAATTATCCAAAATAACGAATGCCGTATTTAAACAAATGGAACAAATTAATAATAATAAATAACAATAATAAAAACATTTATTATTATTATTATTATTATTTATTAATTTGTTCCATTCCATTTGTTCAGATGTGGCATTCGTTATTTCGGATAATTTGTGACTTTAGATAAATTAGTTTTGGTTACATTCAGTAACAGCCAAATTCAAAAAGAAATTCCAATACCTATAATTTAATAGTTTGTTATTATTAGTTCGAAAATTTTAAAGAATAACTACCGTATTTATCGGTGTATAACACGCGCCAGCGTATAACACGCACCCAAAGTTTAGGAGGGAAGTTTAAGGAAAAAAACGTACATTTAAATGCCCATCAATGCAGCCTTATCAGTGTCCAGTGCAGCCTTGCCCCAGTGCAGCCTTGCCCCCAGTGTCCATTGCAGCCTTGTCAGTGCAGCCTTGTCAGTGCAGCCTTGTCAGGGTAGCCTTGCCCCAGTGCAGCCTTGCTCCAGTGCAGCCTTGCAGGTGCAGCCTAGCTCCAGTGCAGCCTTGCCCCAGTATCCATCGCAGCCTTGGATGAATTTAAAATTGGCGCCACTGAGACTTGCCGAAGCAGAGCGAACGCCGCCGAGATCTCAGGGGCTGGGTGGAGCCGAAATACACATAGCCGAGTTGACTCTACTCTTCTCAGCTCCACTCACAGTCACGCCCAGCCCCACCCTATGATGGACATAACACAGGTCCAATGGCAGGGCTGGGTGTGACTGTGAGTGAAGCCGAGAAGAGCCGAGTACACTCAGCTATGTGTATCTTGGTGGCAATCACTCTGCTCCGCTCACAATCAGCGTAGATCGACGGGGATCGTGGGGATCACACGCCCCGCGATTTTACCTTGACTTTAAGGGCAAAAAAGTGCGTGTTATACGCCGATAAATACGGTAGCTAATAATAACTAACTATTAAATTATAGGTATTGGAATTTCCTTTCAAATTTGGCTGCTAGTGAATGTAATGAACACAAGTTTATCCGAAGTTACAGATTATCCGAAATAACGAATGCCGCATCTAAACAAATGTAATGGAACAAATAATAAATAATAATAATAAAAAAGTTTTTATTATTGTTATTTATTATTATTAATTTGTTACATTCCACTCGTTTAGATACGACATTCGTTACTCTGGATAATTTGTAACTTTGGATAAATTCGTATTCGTTGCGTTTACTAACAGCCAAATTTGAAAGGAAATTCCAATACCTATCATTTAATAGTTGATAATAGTTAAGTTCTTATTAGTTAGTTATTATTTCAGATTTTTCGCATTTTCGGATTTTCTAATTTACGAATATTCGTTAAATGGATTTTCGTTAATTCGGATATTTCTGAATGAATGATTTTGTCACAATTCCTTCAAAAACTAATTCGGAACAAAAGAAAATTGCACATGTCTACTACTCAAATTGTCCGTGGTAAGTCCGTTCCACATACAGTTTGAGTTGTGCTCTTCTGGCCGGTTCTGAAGAGACTCCCCTTCTCATACAATTCTCACAGCGGGACGCGTTCTCCATTAAAAAAAAAAATCCTGTATTATTTTAAATTAATACCAGACATTCTGTGATTGGACAAGGTGCAGTGAAATCACAGAACAACTTGTATTCATTGAAAAATATTGAAAAAAAAAAAATTGAAAAATATACAAGATGTTCTTTAAATGGAGGAGGTGCTGAGCGAGCAATCCTGCTGTGAGAACTGTACGTGACGGAAAGTCACAGCGGCACCAACCAGGACACCACAGCTCAGTGGCTTGGAACAGCACTGACAATTTGAGCTTTCTCAGTAGCTCTCTGAATGTTACATAGTAATCCTTAGCAGGAACCACACTGGCCCAATATAACATTTTACAAAACCATTCTTCCTGGAATTCAGTTTTTTTTTTCTGCCCAGAGTTTGGCTTTAATGCCCCCCACAGATCCCTTCGCTCCTTCACCGCTCCGTTCAGCTACCTGGGCTGAAGACAAAACCTGGCTGGAGCTTCCCTGGGGGCGGAGCATAGGAATCACTCCTGTCCCTCCCACAATGCAGCATTGGCTGCCTGAGCAGCCAATGGTCAGACGACAGTGCTGTCACATGAGGGTAGAGGGAGGGTTCTTAGCCTTGTGTAAGCCCCAGCCAGAGCAACTAGGAGCTTACACAGGACTTATTTTCCTCGGTCGTACAGGTAATCAGAGCAGGAGGGGAGAGGAGGAAAAGAGTATGTGCTGCTGGGAAGGAGCAGTTCTGGTAAATCTATTATCAGAGCACAGGTTGACTTTAAAGAACTTTTTACAAGCTTTAAACTGAAGTGGATCAGAACCGCTAATGACAATAATGCCTCTGGAAACAGACAGAGATTTAATACAATTAATGCTATATCACATGTTTCAAGTTAAGAAAACCTGCACAGAGATATATACACTAAATTATCAAAAGTATTGAGATGCCTGCCTTTACATGCACAAATGCACGTCGACAAACTCCTAAACCTTGTGGACAGCCTTCCCAGAAGAGTTGAAGCTGTCGTAGCTGCAAAGGGTGGGCCAACTCAATATTGAACCCTACAGACTAAGACTGGCATCTCATTAAATTTCATGTGAATGTAAAGGCAGGCGTCTCAATACTTTTGGCAATATAGTGTATGAAGGTTGCCATCCCTGACCTCCTGAAATTGCGAGTTGCCTGGTTGAGGATCAGTGGAGTCATTTTAGCAACATAGATTTTGGCAAGAAATACTGTATAAAATTTTCTTGAAAATAAAGAAAATGGGTTAGTTATTTTTCTTTTATTTACAGGATGCTTGTTTCATTTAGAGTTTTTTTATTTTTTTTTCCTTTTTGTGTATTTGAGCCTCATCTGTGTTTAGCTTCCTGTGAATAAAATTGTAAAATATTAGGCCAATAAGGAGCCTAGCTTTATTTACATTTGCAGTTAGGAAGTGGTAAAAACACATAGTTGAATCACGTACTTGGAACCCCCTACTGCTCCCTAGTATGCAGAGGACAGAGGTGTACACATGACACAGCTGGGTTTTCTCCCCCCCCCCCCCTCGTACCACCCTCTAAATGCAACCCATTCAACTGAATGGGGCTGCATTGCAACCAGTGCAGGCTATTAGGGGTTAAACTGGTTGCCGAGGAGGTGATACAATGCCAGCTCGCCACCTGTCAAACGCCCTTTGAAAAGTGATCCACTGTGGATCGCACTTAAGAGGTCAATGCTAGTGTAAACGAACCCTTGCTGCTATCCATTAGAGCAGTGGTCTCCAAACTGTGGCCCAGGTGCCAGAGGAGGTCCCTTGTTTGCTTTTATTCGGCCCTTGGGGCACCAATTCATACATACACCAGCAATGGAGCACAATCCCCCCCCCCACCGACACCAACAAAGGGGCACAATTCCTCCCAATGACCCCAACGGTAGGGCACAATTCCTCCCAATGACACCAGCAATATGGCCAATGAAACCAATGATGGAGCACATTTCCTCCCAATGACACCAGCAATGGGGCCCAGTGACAGGACACAATTCCTCCCAATGACCTCAACAATGACTCCCAATGCCTCCCAATGACACCAGCAATGGGGCCAATGACACCAATGATGGAGCACATTTCCTCCCAATGACACCAGCAATGGGGCCCAGTGACAGGACACAATTCCTCCCAATGACCTCAACAATGACTCCCAATGCCTCCCAATGACACCAGCAATGGGGCCAATGACACCAATGATGGGGCACATTTCCTCCCAATGACACCAGCAATGGGGCTCAATGACAGGGCACAATTCTTCCCACTGACACCAGCAATGGGGCCAATGTCACCAATGAAGGAGCACATTTCCTCCCAATGACACCAGCAATGGGGCCCAATGACGGAGCCCAATGACGGAGCCCAAATCCTCCCAATGACATCAACGATGGGGCACTGTTTACTCAGATTCAAGGACATTTTGTACTCCCGATAGCCACAGTCCAGCCCCCCTAAAGTCTGAAGGAAGTAAAACTGGCCCTTCATTTAGGACGTTTGGAGACCACTGCATTAGAGGCTTCATTAGAAAGATTTCCCTTCACAGGAATGTCCTGATGACATTTTCATCAGACAGGAAGAGAGGGGAACTTTGCAACAGGGACACAGTCAATTACAAGGGTTCTAAACTTTCTCTAGTCTACGAAAGAAAATAATTTTTAATTTGTCAGAGTTGCTGTTGGAGAGTTCATCTCACTTCCTTCCAATGTCTTCATTGATCGAAATCTCCTAATTTTCATAGAAACTGCAGTGAAATGAAAACTCTCAGTCTCAGTCATCCCTTTTCAATACTTTGTGAGTCATTGACCTGGACTAAGGATGCAAATCAGAAAGTCAGTGAGGTCAAAACTCCTGATCTGCATACTTCTTGCAGACCAGTGACTCGAAGTAGTAAAGCAAGAGTGTAATCCTGACAGCCAGGCAACTAGCAATTTCACCAATAGCAACCTCCATATTGTCTAAGGTTTCCTTTAAAGCTGTCTGATGAGAACAATACACCACACACATATTATGTTCCCCTTGCAAACATTTGTGGAAAGTACGGATTTGTGTCCTGTAATCCTCTGTGGTCCAGCGGTAAATGGCTATTTAGCTTACTGCTCAGAATATCTGCCATTTCTGTGATGTCACGGTACGTCTGATGTTCACTCCATGTGGCCATACTGGCCGTCACCTGCAAGGAAGCAGAGTCATCCTCCAGTGCTCCATCATGAAGTACCTGCAGGTCCATCCCTTGGAACAAACTGAAATCCATCTGGAAGGTGTTGTTCCTATCTGAGCCATCAATTGGCCCATCCGGTCTTAGAGCTTCTCTCTGAATGTCCAACAAATGGAAGGGACTACAGTATGAATCCTGACTCTGTAGGTTCGGTCGGGTAGCTTGCGGGCGATAGCCAGACATGTGCTCAGTCATATTATCCACTGTGATCTGAAGAGGTGGGCCAACCTTGGCCATATGCTCCACCATATTGTCATCTGTTGGTCGATAGCCAGATGTTTGCTCTGTGAAATTATCTGCTGTGGTCTGAAGAAGTTGGCCAACCTCAGCCATGTGCTCCACCATATTGTCATCTGTTGTGGTCATAAGTGGGACAACCTTATCTACAAGCTCCACCACAGTATCATCTGTTGTGGTTTGAAGAAGTGGGTGAGCCTCAGGTGTCTCCCCGATGATGGCGGCATACTTAAATTGTAGGGCTTCCTGTACATCTGTGATTTCTGGGTCACTGTATGATGGGTTGGGGAAGGAGACGAAGTCCTCTGGTTTCTCCTGCATTGAAAAATAATAAGATATATTATTTCAATGGATAATAGTTTGGATTACAGACTTAGCGATAAGATGCCTTGCAGCCATGTGGTTCTAGGCCCAACTCTTATGCCGCGTACACACGATCGGAATTCTCATCGGAAAAAGCTCTGATGCTTTTCCCGACGGAATTCCGACGGAATTTGTCTCAAGCTATCTTGCCTACACACGGTCACTTTAAATTCCGATCATTTATAACGCGGTGACGTACAACACGTACGACGTGACTAGAAAAAGGAAGTTCAATAGCCAGTAGCCAATAGCTTCTGTCTCATAGTTGAATCTGAGCATGCATGATTTTTGGCGTTTCGGAATTGCATACACACGATCGGAATTACCGATAGAAAGTTTTTCTGTCGGGAAAATTGAGAACATGCTATCAATTTTTGGCTGGCAGAAATTCGGACAGCTAAATTCCGATGGAGCATACACATGGTTGCATTTTCCGGTGAAAAGCTCTCATCGGTCTTTTCCTGGCCGGAATTCCGACCGTGTGTACGCGGCATTACTCCTGTGATCTGCATGGAGTGTCTATGTTCTTTCTGAGTTCATGGGAACTTCCTTTGCGGGCTAAGGCCCCTTTCACATGGGCGTCATCATTTACTGATGTTTGCTCAGGAAGTTGTGATGCCCGTGTGCAAGGGGGCAAAAACTGTGTGTAAAGACCTGATTAATGTTCAGTATAGGCGAGTAAAGGTGCGTAAGCGTATAGACGAGTACAATTATTTTTCATTGTCCGTATCGTAATGTACTCATTTACGCTCATGTGAACATGCTTATAGATGAGTAAACATGCATATGTGAGTAAATGACTGCACTCGAATGTAACATATTCTATTTTTGTTTTACTGTTCTGTATCCAACGCTGTATTACTGATCTTTACTTAGCGGTGAGTAATGTCCCATAGACAACAATTCAACTCATTTCAGGTCAGTAAAAAACTCTGTGATCACCCAATGAGATCAATGAGACTCAGGTGATCACAGATCTGAGTAAGGGTCCGATCCCCTCCCTTACCACGTGATCAGCTGTCAGCCAATTACAGCTGATCACATGATGTAAACAGAGGATCGGTAATCTTTTTTTTTTTTTTTCTTCCCACACTGACAGCGTGAGAAGAAAAAAAGCTGATCACCGGCTTCTGTTTGAAAGGACATCAGGTCCCAAAGAGGAAGAGGCGAAGCCGCCTTATATGTGCCCACAAGTACTGCCTGCCAGTGCCACCTGCCAGTGCCACGAATAAGTGCCCACAGTGCCACAAATCAGTGCCAGCAATCAGTGCCACCTATCAGTGCCCACAAGTGCCACCTATCAATGCCCACCAGTGGTGCCAATCAGTGCCTCATCAGTGCCACCTAGCAGTGCTGCCTATCAGTGTCACCAGTGCCAATCACTGCCACCCATCAGTGGCAGCTATCAGTGCCCTTCAGTGCCACCTGTCAATGCCCTTCAGTGCCGCCCATCAGTGCCACCTCTCTGTGCCCATCAGTGTCACCTTATCAGAGCCCATCAGTGTCACCTTATCAGTGCCTATCAATGCAGCCTATCAGTGCCCATCAGTGTAGCATCACCACACATCAACGAAGGAGAAAAATTACCTGTTTGCAAAATTTATTAACAAAATATAAAACGGTTTTGTATCTTTTCACATTTTTTTTAAAGGGGCGTTCCGGCCGCGTTTTTTTTTTTTTTTTACAAACACTGTAGCTACTGACTTTTAATAAGGACACTTACCTGTCCAGCGAACCCGCAATGTCAACCCCCCCCCCCCCCCCGAGGCCGATCCGTCCATCAGATCGGCTGTCAGCGCCGCCATCTTAACGAAGGGAAACAGGCAGTGGAGTCTTGCGGCTTCACATGCCTCCTGACAGGACGGAGCTCTGCATTGTTTACATATGCCGACCTCCGTCCTATATCTCTCCTTCACAATCAGAAGGTACCAGCGGACATCCATTGGCCGGCACCCGCTGATCGGCTTCTACTGTGACTAATCACAGCAGAAGCAGCGTGCGTGCGAGTGTGTGCCCCCTATGCAGAACTGCAGAATCATGTATAAATACGTGAACCGGTTAAACATTCATAACACAGAATGATGCCTTTCTAGCACACCCTGCTGGAGCAAGCGCAAACAGCAAGTGGCAGAGCAAATACACTCTACGCTTACAGATGACTCCTGCTGAAGTGCAGATTGGCTGACTGCATGCCCATTGCTTCTTACAGAAACACAACATTGCAAAAGGGAATTTTGTAAAAATATTACATCCTTATACTGTAACCAAAAGTTTGTAAACTTTGCATAATTGATTGAGTTCAGGTGTTTTTAATGAAAGGTACATTTAATGCTAGAGCAGGGGTATGCAACCTCAGCCCTCCAGTGATTGTCAGGGTCTTGCAAGGTCTCATGGGACTTGTAATTTCACCACAGCTGGAGGGCCGAGGTTGCTTACCCCTGTGCTACAGTATAAAAAGACATTTTCGACGATTGTGTGCTTTCAAACTTGTGATAACAGTCTGGGGAAGACCCTTTTTTGTTCCAGCATGACTGCGCCCCTGTGTGCAAAGCCAGCACCACAAAGATGTGGTTTAATGAGTTTAGTGGAAGAACTGGATGACCTGTACAGAGACTTGATACCAACTGAACATCTTTGAGATGAACTGAAACCTCCATTGCAAGCAAGGCTGCTGTTAGCAATCACTGAGCCCCGTACAGTCTTCCTGATGGCTCTTGAATGACAATTGCGCGGTCATACAGCACTGTATAATTTTATCATTTTTTCCCACAAATAAAGCTTTCTTTTGGTGATATGTGATCCCCTCTGGGTTTTTTATTTGTTGTTAACGTGGAGGGCCATCCAAAAATAAAAAATAGCATTAATGTTTTTTTTTTAAAAATAAAAAATTCAATTTTTTTTTAAATTCCCAGAAACCCCTGTTGCTAGGCAGTCTTCCTAATCTGCCTATTCCTATTCCACAGCGCTTCCTCCTCTTCAGGGAGTGGCCACTGGGACGTGTGTGTCCCAGAAAACAATGGCGCCATTCACAAAGCACCGCGCCACTCGCGCATGTGCAGTAGGAAAAGGGCAGTGAAGCCGCAAGACTCCACTGCCTGTTTCCCTTCGTTAAGATGGCGGCGCTGACAGCCGATCTGATGGATCGGCCTCAGGGGGGGGGGGGGGGGGGCGACATCGCGGGCTCGCTGGACAGGTAAGTGTCCTTATTAAAAGTCAGCAGCTACAGTGTTTGTAAAAAAAAAAAAAAAAACGTGGCTGGAGCGCCCCTTTAAAAAAATGTAAAAAGACCAAATTAAAAAATAAAATAAAATACAAAACCGTTTTATATTTTGTTAATAAATGATTTGCAAACAGGTAATTTTTCCTAAATAAATGCTAAGGAGGTAGTAACGGCGCTCACCGGCTATTTGTTATACCTGCAGGAGACTCACCTTCTATAAATTATACCTAGTCCCTGCGGGGATCTGTTTCAGGCTGGGTTCACACTACTGCGGCTAGGAGAACCTAGAGATAGTGATGGCCGAACGGTTCGCCCGGCGGTCGTTTCGCGGCGAATTTCCGACTTTCGCCGTCCGCGGGTTCGAACGCCTTTTTCCGTCGTTCGCCCCGGCGGACTTACGTGTTTAATGTATACAAGAACTTTAACCTTTCGTGACACGTTTATCATGTGTTACAGGACAACCAATTGAGACATGACAGCTCATGGACACTTGGACATTCCCCCTAACCTATAAATACACCCGATCCGGTGGCCATTTTACATTCTTTCTTCTGTCACTGTAGGGAAAGGATCCTGTGTGGAGTAGGGACAGAGAAAACGCTAGCTATTTGGTACACAAAAGTTCTTTTCAGGACTGGTATAGGTGTTAGGTCAGCAGCCTGAGTTTCTTTTGTCAGTTTAGATAAAGGGACAGAGCGCTGTATGCTGCTATTTTAGGGACAGCTCAGCCAGATTAGTCTTTCTTCATCATCATCATCATCATCATCATTAGCTGTTACTATCAGGTCCACAAAAGAGCTGTTCCAGCTAATCGTTCCAGCCTACTCTTTTTTGCCAATTTGTATAGGGACAGGCAGGAAGCAGTGTGTCAGGCAGTGAGGATAATTTTAAAGACTTGCTGTTACTATTAGTTCCACAAAGGTTCTTTTCAGGACTGGTATCAGTGGTACGGTAATAGGCTTGTACACGTATAATATTCTTTCTTCCAAATATAGAAAGAATATTATACTTGACTGCTGCCCTTCTGCTGCAGTCTGCTAATCATTCACAACTCACTTGTTCCACAAAGCTCTTTATCAGGACTGGTAACTTGGTCTGTCTAGGGTGCTACGGTACATAGGCTTGGGTGCGGTACAGTCTGCTGTTCTGTAAGGACCGCTATCGGTCCACAATACATAGGGTTGCCGTGCACTACTGCTGACCGCTGCCCTATACTGCAGCAGTCCTTCATTGGTATAGGGACTGACGTACAGTCTGCTAATCACTAACACACAACCTGCTTGGTCCACAAAAGTTCTTATAAGGACTGGTAACTTGGTATAGGGTGCTACGGTACATAGGCCTGAGTGCGTTACAGTCTGCTGTTCTGTAAGGACCGCTATCGGTCCACAATACATAGGGTTGCCGTGCACTACTGCTGACCGCTGCCCTATACTGCAGCAGTCCTTCAGCGGTATAGGGACTGACGCACAGTCTGCTAAACACTAACACACAACCTGCTTGGTCCACAAAAGTTTTTATAAGGACTGGTAACTTGGTATAGGGTGCTACGGTACATAGGCCTGAGTGCAGTACAGTCTGCTGTTCTGTAAGGACCGCTATCGGTCCACAATACATAGGGTTGCCGTGCACTACTGCTGACCGCTGCCCTATACTGCAGCAGTCCTTCATTGGTATAGGGACTGACGTACAGTCTGCTAATCACTAACACACAACCTGCTTGTTCCACAAAAGTTCTTATAAGGACTGGTAACTTGGTATAGGGTGCTACGGTACATAGGCTTGAGTGCGGTACAGTCTGCTGTTCTGTAAGGACCGCTATCGGTCCACAATAGATAGGGTTGACGTGCACCACTGCTGACCGCTGCCCTATACTGCAGCAGTCCTTCAGCGGTATAGGGACTGACGTACAGTCTGCTAAACACTAATACACAACCTGCTTGGTCCACAAAAGTTCTTATAAGGACTGGTAACTTGGTATAGGGTGCTACGGTACATAGGCTTGAGTGCGGTACAGTCTGCTGTTCTGTAAGGACCGCTATCGGTCCACAATAGATAGGGTTGACGTGCACCACTGCTGACCGCTGCCCTATACTGCAGCAGTCCTTCAGCGGTATAGGGACTGACGTACAGTCTGCTAAACACTAATACACAACCTGCTTGGTCCACAAAAGTTCTTATAAGGACTGGTAACTTGGTATAGGGTGCTACGGTACATAGGCTTGAGTGCGGTACAGTCTGCTGTTCTGTAAGGACCGCTATCGGTCCACAATAGATAGGGTTGACGTGCACCACTGCTGACCGCTGCCCTATACTGCAGCAGTCCTTCAGCGGTATAGGGACTGACGTACAGTCTGCTAAACACTAATACACAACCTGCTTGGTCCACAAAAGTTCTTATAAGGACTGGTAACTTGGTATAGGGTGCTACGGTACATAGGCTTGAGTGCGGTACAGTCTGCTGTTCTGTAAGGACCGCTATCGGTCCACAATAGATAGGGTTGACGTGCACCACTGCTGACCGCTCACCTATACTGCAGCAGTCCTTCAGCGGTATAGGGACTGACGTACAGTCTGCTAATCACTAACACACAACCTGCTTGTTCCACAAAAGTTCTTATAAGGACTGGTAACTTGGTATAGGGTGCTACGGTACATAGGCTTGAGTGCGGTACAGTCTGCTGTTCTGTAAGGACCGCTATCGGTCCACAATAGATAGGGTTGACGTGCACCACTGCTGACCGCTGCCCTATACTGCAGCAGTCCTTCAGCGGTATAGGGACTGACGTACAGTCTGCTAAACACTAATACACAACCTGCTTGGTCCACAAAAGTTCTTATAAGGACTGGTAACTTGGTATAGGGTGCTACGGTACATAGGCTTGAGTGCGGTACAGTCTGCTGTTCTGTAAGGACCGCTATCGGTCCACAATAGATAGGGTTGACGTGCACCACTGCTGACCGCTGCCCTATACTGCAGCAGTCCTTCAGCGGTATAGGGACTGACGTACAGTCTGCTAAACACTAATACACAACCTGCTTGGTCCACAAAAGTTCTTATAAGGACTGGTAACTTGGTATAGGGTGCTACGGTACATAGGCTTGAGTGCGGTACAGTCTGCTGTTCTGTAAGGACCGCTATAGGTCCACAATAGATAGGGTTGACGTGCACCACTGCTGACCGCTCACCTATACTGCAGCAGTCCTTCAGCGGTATAGGGACTAAGAGTTTTGTCACAGGGTCATTTAAAAAATGACATGCAGAGGAAGAGGCAGGCCCTTCCGCAGGGGTGGTAGGGGTAGGGCAGGAGCAACAGGCTTGAGCCAAAGTGGGAAGTTGCAGAAGGTGCGTTCAATTACTTTAAAGGATGCACCAGACTTGGTTGAGTGGCTCGCTCAGCCTTACTCTTCTGCACCCTCCTCATCCTCTCGATCTGCACCCTCTTCTTCACTCTCTGCTATGTGCACCCCCAAAGACACTACCACCAACAACACGACCACCACCACCACCACCACATACCTTCCGCTTGAGTCACTGGAATTATTTTCCGATCCATATCAAGAGGACATTTCTGATGCGCAGCCACTCTTGGTATTGGATCAGGAAGAGGAGGTAGCAACAAGCGCTACTCAGCAGTCTGACGCCAGTACCCAGATCAGCCCAAGGAGGAGGTTGGTCCCCGGTGTTGCTGCCTACTCTACTTATAGCGGTGGGGAAGGTGACGTTGATGATGACGTGTCTAGTGATGTCACGTGGGTGCCCACAAGAGAGGAAGAGGAGGGGAGTTCAGAGGGAGATATGGACCAGCAGATAGGGAGGAGAAGCAGCAATGACTTACATTGCACAGCAGGGACAAAGCAGACTGCAAATGTATCAGGAGCGAGTCATCGACCATGTACGGTCACATCTGGCGCTCCCAGGACACCGGCACATGGCTCCGCAGTGTGGGCTTTTTTTAACGTGTCCGCTGCTGACAATAGCGTTGCCATCTGCAATCTTTGCAGTCAACGCGTTAGTCGCGGTAAGCCCAATACTCACCTAGGGACGACCGCCTTAAGAAGGCACATGAGCAGCCATCACCGAGCCCAGTGGGAGCAACGGAACACACAAAGCCACACTGCAGGCTCTCACCGTCCAGCCTCGTCTTCTACTTCTCCTTCTCCTCTCTCCTCACAATTGTCCTCCACTCCACCTTCCATCACGCCAAGCTCACATTTTTCTGCAAAAAGGCAGGCTTCCGTGGGCCTAATGTTTGAGCGTAAAAAAATGATGACGCCGGATAACCCTCTTGCCCAACGGTTGGCGGCTGGCTTGTCAGAACTCATAGCCCGCCAACTACTGCCATATAAACTGGTGGACTCGGAGGCCTTTCGCAAATTTGTGGCCATTGGAACACCACAATGGAAGGTCCCAGGAAGGAAGTATTTCTCAGAGAAGGGCATCCCAGAGCTATATGGCCATGTTCAGCGGCAAGTGAATGTATCTCTGGCACACAGTGTCGGTGCCAAGATACATCTGACCACAGACACGTGGTCTAGCAAACACGGGCAGGGAAGGTATATCAGTTTTACTGCCCACTGGGTGAACCTTCTGACGGCCGTCAAGCATGTAACCCGTGGCACCCGTGTAGATTTGGTTTTACCGCCACGGATTGCATGCAGGCCTGACTCTTCTTCTCCTCCTCCTACTCCATCCTCCTCCCTCTCCTCCTCAGCTGCCTCCTCCTTTTCCGCTGCTAGCGTCTCTTCCACTGCACCGCCCAAGCTCCCCAGAACCTATTCCACATGCCAGGTGAGACGTTGCCATGCCGTGCTGCGTCTGTTGTGCCTGGAAGCAAAGAGCCACACTGGCCCGGCACTCCTTTCAGCTTTGCGTTCACAGGCAGATGAGTGGCTAACACCGCTCAATTTGACAGTTGGTAAAGTGGTGTGTGACAACGGTGCCAATCTGCTTAGCGCATTGAAACAGGGCAAAATCACGCACGTGCCGTGCATGGCACACGTCTTAAACTTGGTCGTGCAGCGATTCCTTGTCAAATACCCTGGGGTCCAGGACATCTTGCGGCAGGCAAGGAAAATCTCGGCCCATTTCAGAAGATCTTACACGGCCATGGCTCGCCTTGCTGACATTCAGCGGCGACACCATCTGCCGGTCAGACGTCTTATTTGCGATTGCCCGACGCGATGGAACTCAACCTTCTATATGCTTGATAGGCTGCTCCAGCAGAAACGTGCAGTTAACGTCTACCTGTATGAACTCTGCGAAAGAAACGGTTCTGGGGAGCTGGGTTTTTTTTCACCGCGCCAGTGGCTGCTCATGCGCGACACATGCAGACTTCTGCGGCCATTTGAGGAGATCACCAAACTGGTCAGTCGCAGCCATGGCGCCATCAGTGACATGGTACCTTATGCCTTCTTTCTGGAGCGTGCATTGCGTCGTGTCATTGATCAGGCTGTGGAGGAGCAGGAGCGGGAAGATGAGGAAGTCGCAATGCTGGATGAATTCCCAGGGGGGGCTACTCTATCTGAGACAAGTCAACAACAGGAGTCTGATGAGGAGTCAGAGGAGGATGGTGCCGGGGCGGATGAGCAGGAGCAAGAAGAGCATGCTTTAAACCTTTCTGGGATCCCTGTTGTGCGAGGATGGGGAGAGGAGAATGAAGAGGACGACATTATCCTGGATGATGAGCAGGAGCCAGGCCACCACACCGCTTCCACTTTAGTGCAAATGGGGGCCTTCATGCTCCAGTGTTTTAATAGGGACCCCCGTATAAAAAGCATGAGGGTCAAGGACCAGTACTGGGTGGCAACGTACTTAGACCCCCGGTACAAACACAAAATGGCGGAAATGTTACCGCCGTCGCAGAGGGCTGTCAGAATGCAGCACTTCCAGGCCTTGCTTCGAGAAATGCTGCATTCTGCTTTTGCGTGCGCTGGCAGAGGAGCAATTCCCACTCCCAGAGAAGGATTTGCGGGTACCAATCCAACAGCGCCTGCAAGAAGAGGCCGGTTTGAAGATGTGTTGGTGACTTCGGATATGAGGTCATTCTTTCAGCCGACCCATCGACAGGTGTCATCCGGATCCAGCATCAGGGAACGCCTAGACCGTCAGGTGTCCGACTACATTGGGTTAACGGCCGATGTGGACGCTCTGAGGAGTGATGAACCCCTAGACTACTGGGTGGGCAGGCTTGACCTCTGGCCAGAGCTTGCCCAATTTGCAATCGAACTGTTGGCTTGCCCCTCATCCAGTGTCCTGTCCGAAAGGACGTTCAGCGCAGCAGGGGGGATTGTGACCGATAAGCGTACTCGCCTAGCTCACCACAGTGTTAACTACCTCACATTTCTAAAAATGAATGAGGCATGGATCTCGGAGGAATTCAACACATGTGATCAGTAGACCATGTATATGTCTATAAACAATTTTTGGAATCAAGCACACAGACCTTCTTAATTCATTTGGCTCACTTCCCTGACCCAAAAAAGCACACCGTACTATATGCCCCTACCCTCCTCTTTGAAGAGGTTGAGCGGTGTCATATTTCTACTGGGGCTGCTTATTATGAGGGGTTCCCACCATCCCTGTGCTGTGCTGACTTCCTCCTGGGTGTTCTTATTATGAGGGGCTCCCACCATCCCTGTGCTGTGCTGACTTCCTCCTGGGGGTTCTTATTATGAGGGGATCACACCATCCCTGTGCTGTGCTGACTTCCTCCTGGGGCTGCTTACGGTGCTGCTGTCAGCGCTGTATGTCACGGAGCTGCTGTCAGCGCTGTATGTCACGGAGCTGCTGTCAGCGCTGTATGTCACGGAGCTGCTGTCAGCGCTGTATGTCACGGAGCTGCTGTCAGCGCTGTATGTCACGGAGCTGCTGTCAGCGCTGTATGTCACGGAGCTGCTGTCAGCGCTGTATGTCACGGAGCTGCTGTCAGCGCTGTATGTCACGGAGCTGCTGTCAGCGCTGTATGTCACGGAGCTGCTGTCAGCGCTGTATGTCACGGAGCTGCTGTCAGCGCTGTATGTCACGGTGCTGCTGTCAGCGCTGTATGTCACGGAGCTGCTGTCAGCGCTGTATGTCACGGAGCTGCTGTCAGTGCTGTATGTCACGGAGCTGCTGTCAGCGCTGTATGTCACGGAGCTGCTGTCAGCGCTGTATGTCACGGAGCTGCTGTCAGCGCTGTATGTCACGGTGCTGCTGTCAGCGCTGTATGTCACGGAGCTGCTGTCAGCGCTGTATGTCACGGAGCTGCTGTCAGCGCTGTATGTCACGGAGCTGCTGTCAGCGCTGTATGTCACGGAGCTGCTGTCAGCGCTGTATGTCACGGAGCTGCTGTCAGCGCTGTATGTCACGGTGCTGATGTCAGTGCTCTGTATTACGGTGCTGCTGTCAGTGCTCTGTATCTCCTGCACCCTCTTGTTTGCCTACCCTGGTCCCTGACCTTCCCTCTCCTCCATTGCCTTCATTAGCTCCATAGTCCTGAATTGTCAGAACAATTTCCCAAATAAAAAAAAAATGCTTGTAGTTATCGATCCCAAATTCACCTCATACATGTATTATGCTATTGTCCAGGTGGTGGGACTACGTGCTACCCCCTAATAATTACCCCGTGGCCGCAAATTCGACCTAAAGGTTTGCGAAATTCGCCTCCCATTGAAGTCAATGGAGCCCGCGGCGAACGGTCGTTTTCGCGAACGTTTGTGTCCGTTCGCGTTTCGCGTTCGCGAAACGTCCCGTCGGAAGTTCGTCCATCACTACCTAGAGAACTACGGTAGGAGATCTCTGTGCGATGGGAGTTCAGCCATACAGATAGTATGGCTAAATTCGCATCGCACCCGCTCCAAACTCACACAGGACCCTTTTTTTGGTCCGCAGCAGAATCGGATCGCATGGGTGTTCACACCATGCGATCCGATTCCTGTCCGAGTTTGCAGATTGCACTGCGATATGCAAACTGATCTGGGGGTGTCATTAACATTTCACTGACACTCCCAGCAGTTCGCATAGGGCAGTGTGAACTGCCGGCGGGAGGCATGCGATGCGGGAACCCGCCGCGGATTTGCGGCGTTCCCGCATCGCTCCAGTGTGAACCCAGCCTCAAATCAAAAGGTGTAACTAAAGTGAAACCTAGTTGTTAAAATTGCTTAATAGCAATTTTACACACATAAATAAAAGTATAAAAATAAAAATAAATATTCCACATGTGCATTATATATAAAATAGCAAATAGATGGCAATATGAAACATGCATAAAGATATTATAGAGATCCTAACTTATATTATCACAAAAATGCTATGCGTTAATACAGAAACTTCAATCCACTTACTACAGTGTTAAAAATGCATATATGCATTTGTGCAAATCATATAATAAAAGAAAAGTGCTAGGTGCTTATAAAAGGTGCCACAATATCAATATATACTGTGAAAAAAAGTGCTACGTGCTTCTACAAGTGCCACAATATGTGAATCCAGTACTTTACACTTGGTAAAATCGCTAAATGGAAGAGTGCAATTATAAGTTGATACAAAAATCCAACTGCAGAAAAAATAATAGTAATATCAGAAAGTCCTTCTGGAACAAAAGTGACAGTGTGCTTCAATGTTTAATGGATTCCTGGCTACAGTGTTTGTAAAAAAAAAAAAAACGTGGCTGGAGCGCCCCTTTAAAAAAATGTAAAAAGACCGAATTAAAAAATAAAATAAAATACAAAACCGTTTTATATTTTGTTAATAAATTTTGCAAACAGGTAATTTTTCTCCTTCATTGATGTGTGGTGATGCTACACTGATGGGCACTGATAGGCTGCATTGATAGGCACTGATAAGGCGACACTGATAAGGCGACCCTGATGGGCACAGAGAGGTGGCACTGATGGGCAGCACCGAAAGGGCATTGACGGGTGGCACTGAAGGGCACTGATAGCTGCCACTGATGGGTGGCAGTGATGGGCACTGATTGGCACTGGTGACACTGATAGGCAGCACTGCTAGGTGGCACCGATGAGGCACTGATTGGCACCACTGGTGGGCATTGATAGGTGGCACTTGTGGGCACTGATAGGTGGCACTGATTCATGGCACTGTGGGCACTTATTCGTGGCACTGGCAGGCTGCATTGATAGGCACTGATAAGGCGGCACTGATAAGGCGACCCTGATGGGCACAGAGAGGTGGCACTGATGGGCAGCACCGAAAGGGCATTGACGGGTGGCACTGAAGGGCACTGACAGCTGCCACTGATGGGTGGCAGTGATTGGCACTGGTGATACTGATAGGCAGCACTGCTAGGTGGCACCGATGAGGCACTGATTGGCACCATTGGTGGGCATTGACAGGTGGCACTTGTGGGCACTGATAGGTGGCACTGATTCGTGGCACTGTGGGCACTTATTCGTGGCACTGGCAGGGGGCACTGGCAGGCAGTACTTGTGGGCACATATGAGGCGGCTTCGCCTCTTCCTCTTTGGGACCTGATGTCCTTTCAAACAGAAGCCGGTGATCAGCTTTTTTTCTTCTTACGCTGTCAGTGTGAAAAAAAAAGGATTACCGATCCTCTGTTTACACCCCCCCCCCCCCCCCCGGGCACGCCTATGGTCTAGAGCAGTAGTCATCAAACTGTGGCCCGGGGCCGGATGTGGCCCCTTGCTTGATTTTTTCTGGCCCTTGGGGTATTCTTCTCCACACAGTCAGTTGGATAGTTCCTGCCACTTGTACCAGCGATAGGACACTATGCTTTCTATTGATATCAATGATGGGGCACTATTACTCCCACTGACACCAATGATGGGGCACTATTCCTCCCACTGGCACCAATGATGGGGCACTATTCCTCCCACTGGCACCAATGATGGGGCACTATTCTTCCCACTGGCACCAATGATGGGGCACTATTCCTCCCACTGGCACCAATGATGGGGCACTATTCCTCTCAGGGACACCAATGATGGGGCACTATTCCTCCAGTTGATAGGGCACCATTGCTGCCACTGACACCAATGATGGGGTACCAGTCCTCCCATTGATACCAATGATGGGGCACTATTTCTGCCACAGACACTAATGATGGGGCACTATTCCTCCCAATGACACCAATGATGGGGCATTATTCATCCCATTGATACCAATGATAGGGCACCATTACTGCCACTGACACCAATGATGGGGCACTATTCCATCCACTGGCACCAATGATGGGGCACTATTCCACTGGCACTAAAGATGGGGCACTATTTCTCCCATTAGCACCAATGATGGGGCACTAGCAAAGAAAAGACACAGCGGGAGATGGAAGAGTGCTGCTCACTCCAAAGGTACAAAAAAGGGAGAAAGATTCCCCCAAGGGGGGGATTTTAGGCAGCCAAGTAAGAAGATTAAGTCAATATTGTATAGATAAATAATTGTTAATTAATCGTACCAAAAGGGATGACATGAGAATTAAAAAAATGAGCTCCAGTAGGAAATTAAAACTAGACCAAATATACACTTGCAGACAAAAATTTCATGGCAACATTAATGATGAAATGTCGACAATATGAAAAGGCTGACGCGTTTCAACCCATAGGGTTGAGGGTTGAGAAATATATTTAGGAAAAAAAGAGAAGAAACCGCGCTGGACCTATTAACAAATATATGCTTAAAAAAAAAAAAAAAAATCGATGAATCTCTAGGCTGCTACTCAACTGTGGGATACACACACAATAAACATAGAAAGAAAATATAGAGCTGCACCAATAAACATTACTTCAATCAATTAAACTGCACAATTATCATTCATTAATGTTATAACTGGCAGAAAGTCTTTCACTTATTTTAAATAATGAAAGTCCACACTGCTACCATTCATTAATATTATGACTGGCAGAGAATCCTTCACTCATTTTGTTGTGAATTGTTTATGTTGAGAATCCACAATCTTAAGCTTAATATAAATGCATCACGGTGACTCCACACATGTATCTAAAAGAAAGTCCCCGACCACCGAAACAAGATTGTGCAAGACAAACGTAATACACTTACATTAAAAACATCAAAATTGCATAATAACAAGCCAGCCAGAAAATTCAGGAGCCTGTCCTCCTCTCGTATGGCATGGTGACGTCACTGTATGCCCTTTCAGACGCGTTTCGTCATAAATGACGTTTTCAATGGGGAACCCATTGACCCATTTATGACTAAATGCGTACGGGAGGGCACGCAGTGACGTCACCATGCCATACGAGATGAGGACGGGCTCCCGAATTTTCTGTCCGGCTTGTTATTATGCAATTTTGATGCGTTTTAAATGTAAGTGTATTTCGTTTGTTTATTAAAAATTGGTGAATGGTTTTACGCTATGGGCAGTCTCTCTTCCTTTTGAGCATACCCATTGCTATTAAAGTACGATATTGCGGAGCACCGTAGCTCTATATTGTCTTTCTTTCTAAGAGAAATATATTATAGGACAATATATTTCTCTTAGCAGACTGGACCTCTGAAGAAGACCTTTGGTATATGGGTTGAAACGGGTCACGCTTACTTTTCATATTGTCGACATTCAATCATTATGTTGCCATGAAATTTTTGTCTGCAAGTGTATATTTGGTCTAGTTTTAATTTCCTACTGGAGCTCATTTTTTAATTCTCATGTTATGCCCTTTGGTACTATTAATAAACAATTATTTTTCTATACAATATTGACTCAATCTTCTTACTTGGCTGCCTAAAAAACCCATCTTGGGGGAACCCTTCTCCCCTTTTATGATGGGGCACTATCCCTCCCACTGGCACCAATGACGGGGCACTATTCCTCTCAGGGACAGGAATGATGGGGCACTATTCCTCTCAGGAACACCAATGATGGTGCACTATTCCTCCCATTGATAGGGCACCATTACTGCCACTGACACCAACAATGGGGTACTATTCCTCTCATTGATACCAATGATGAGGCACTATTTCTGCCACTGACACCAATGATGGAGCACTACTCCTCCCATTGATACCAATGATAGGGCACCATTACTGCCACTGACACCAATGATGGGGTACTATTCCAACCACTGGCACCAATGATGGGGCACTATTCCTCCCATTGATAGGGCACCATTACTGACACTAATAATGGGGTACTATTCCTCCCACTGATACCAATGATGAGGCACTATTTCTGCCACTGACACCAATGATGGGGCACTACTCCTCCCAATGACACCAATGATGGGGCACTATTCCTCTCAGGGACACCAATGATGGGGCACTATTCCTCCCATTGATAGGGCACCATTACTGCCACTGACACCAACAATAGGGTACTAATCCTCCCATTGATACCAATGATGAGGCACTATTTTTGCCACTGACACCAATGATGGGGTTGCTACTCCTCCCAATGACACCAATGATGGGGCACTATTCCTCCCATTGATCCCAATGATAGGGCACCATTTCTGCCACTGACACCAATGATGGGGTACTATTTCTCCCACTGGCACCAATGATGGGGCACTATTCCTCCCATTGATAATGCACCATTACTGCCACTGACACTAACAATGGGATACTATTCCTCCCATTGATACCAATGATGAGGCACTATTTCTGCCACTGACACCAATGATGGGGCACTACTCCTGCCAATGACACCAATGATGGGGCACTATTCCTCCCATTGATACCAATGATAGGGTACCATTACTGCCACCAATGATGGGGTACTATTCCTCCCATCGATACCAACAATGGGGCACTATTTCGTCCCCTAATACCAAAGATGGGGCATTGTTTACGCCCAGACCTGTTCTTCCCCCACTGGCCACAGTCCGGCCACCCTAAAGTTTGAAGGACAGTAAACTGGCCCTCTGTTTAGAATGTTTGAAGACCCCTGCTCTAGAGGGGTGAGCACAGGAAGGGCTGACAACACAGCTTGGGATTTCAGTGCGGCAGAGGCAGCGTTGTCAGCACACTGTGCAGCGAGATCACCATACAAACAGAACATGACATTTCTGGCAATTCAACGACAAATGTAAAAGGCTTAATAGTCTAAATAGTAGCTTAATATAATACAATTACCTGTAGGAACCGCACTGCTACACTGTTCCTAACATTGGGGTACTCTTCATATAGATATTTGGGTACCCAGAGCCTTAGTATAGATTTTATCCTAAAAGAGAAAAGACAAGAGGATATGTTAAAGGTACATGATGTTCACTGTATACATAACCGCTATCATTTAATAAAGTGTGACAGTGCGAGGTCCTGCCATGGTGTGAGATTAGGAGAGGGGTATGGAAAGGACACATTCAGGATTCTTAAAGTTCTGGTTTGAGAGGTTCCAGTGAGTGTAGAAAGCCGCGTCCTGAAAGACAATGAGGGGATGAAAGACGCCGCACACCACTGGCTCCACAGGTGAAAAGAAATGTGAAATGTGAAAAGAAAGGGGAACGGCCTGAGCCCCGTCCCTGATGCATTTTGCCCCACCCATTGGGGCTTCATCATAGAGATGAAGGAGTGGAGCAAGACAATTAGGCCCCTTTCACACAGGACGGATAGAATTGCGCTTTTAGCTGCGTAATTTTCTAGTTTTCTACCGCAGTTAAAAGCACACAGTGCTTCCCTATGGCCCCATTCACACACAACGTTTAGCTGCGATTTCATTACATGCGGTTTGGTGCGAATAGAAAAAATAGAATTGAATGCGTCCAGGCGCGTTGTAGAGCAGCTATATGCACATAACCGCAGGCAATCGCAGTCTTTTGTGTCAACTGCGGATAGCAGCGTGAGAAGGGATTCAAAGGACCAAAAAAAAAAAGGGGTTGCTATAGGAACGACTATATTAGATAACTGCAGCTGAACGCAACTGCACAGAAACGCACATAAACGCAGGTAATTGCACTGTACAAATGCAGCTGATCGCTGTGCCTGGAGTCTTGAATTTCACAGAAAAAAAATAAACATTCTAAACTGCGGCAGAACAGCCGTCCGTGTGAAAGGGGCCTTATATATCATCAGCCGCTCGTAAAGCATTAAAATAATAATAATAATAAAATAAATATATTAATAAATATGATATCGGGCAGTGATGGTGAACCTTGGCACCCCATATGTTTTGGAACGACATTTCCCATGATGTTCAACTACACTGCAGAGTGCCTGAGCATCATGGGGAATGAATTTCCAAAACATCTGGGGTGCCAAGGTTCGCCATCACTGATATAGGGCATAGTGACTAGGCCCTAACTCAACTTTGGATGGGTGCAACTTGGATACGACTTTGGCTTTGACCAGTGATAATGGACAGCTGTTGCACACGAGTTGCATTGTATAACATTTAGGTACAGCTTTCATGCAACTTCTGAGGGTTAACATTTAAGTCTATGGCCCTCAAGTTGCATGAAAGTCGGATCAAAGTAGTGCATGAATGGTTATCATTGGAAAACATGGGGAATGACTTGTTGTGGGAACAGTTTGGGGATGGCCCCTTCCTGTTCCAACATGACTGCACACCAGTGCACAAAGCAAGGTCCATAAAGACATGGATGAGCGAGTTTGTGGTGGATTAACTTGACTGGCCTGCACAGAGTCCTGACCTCAACCTTATAGAACACCTTTGGGGTGAATTAGAGCGGAGACTGCGAGCCAGGCTTTCTAGTCCAACATCAGTCCCTGACCTCACACACACTCCTAAACCTTGTGGACGGCCTTCCCAGAAGAGTTGAAGCTTTTATAGCTGCAAATGGTGGGCCAACTCAATATTGAACCCTACGGACTAAGGCTGGGATGCCATGAAAGTTCATGTGTGTGTAAAGGCAGGTGTCCCAATACTTTTTGTAAAATAGTGTATATATGCACATACCAGTGGCGGCTGGTGCTACACATTTTTGGGGTGAAAACTGTAAAATTCTGAAGAAAAAAAAACATTGATTGCAGCCTCACTGTGCCCATCAATTACAGCCACTGTGCCCATCAAATGCAGCCACTGTGCCCATCAAATGCAGCCACTGTGCCCATCAATTGCAGCCATTGTGCCCATCAATTGCAGCCACTGTGCCCATCAATTGCAGCCACTGTGCCCATCAAATGCAGCCACTGTGCCCATCAATTGCAGCCACTGTGCCCATCAATTGCAGCCACTGTGCCATCAAATGGGGGCAGCACAGAGGTGTAGTAGTTAGCACTCTCACCTAGCAGTAAGAAGGGTCGCTGGTTCAAATCCCAACCACGACACTACCTGCCTGGAGTTTGCATGTTCTCCCTGTGCATGCGTGGGTTTCCTCCGGGTACTCCGGTTTCCTCCCACAATCCAAAGACATGCAGGTAGGTTAATTGGCTTCTGTCCAAAAATTGGCCCTCGTATATGAATGGGGACCTTGGATTGTGGGCTCCTTGAGGGTAGGGAATGATGTGAGTGTGCAATGTACAGGGATAGAGACAATTGTAGACACTCACTCGGGTTGAACTGGATGGACTGGTGTCTTTATTCAACCTTACTAACTATGAAACTATGAAATGCAGCCACTGTGCCCATCCCATCAAATGCTGCCACTGTGCCATTGAATGCCATCACCATGCCCCCCCCCCCCCCCAACGTGAAACTGCCATGTGTCTCCTCCCATTCTCACCTCCTGATAGGCATCCAATCACAGTGCCTGTCATTTCAGCCAATCAGGTGATGGGTAACAGACCCGAGTACCTGATTGGCGGAGAGGCAGTTCAGTGTTAGCAAAGCGACTATTAATTTGCCGCTCTAACACATTTGGGTGAACTGCGAGCACAAGCATGGCACTCGCAGGGCACCTTTTTTTTACGCCTATTAAAGCCTATGGCGCTTCAAAAACACCCCCCCCCCGCTGCTCTAATTCAAGTGCAGGGGCCATAGATATATTCATGCTATGCATGAATCTATCCATTGGTCATAAAGGGGGTGGCTGGAGAGAGGGGGCGCTGCCCGTGTGCTCTTATGGATGCACTGCCACTGATACATACTGTATACACACACACACACACACACACACACATTTCTATTTTCACTTTTGCCATCTTGTAAAATAAAAAGCCAACCATTCTCAGACTTCGCATTTGGGAATCTTGTGAAATAAAAAACACACATTGTGACTTCTTCCTATGTAGACAATTAAAAAAATGTAAATTGATAAGAAATAACAAGAGTCTTGGCTTTACAAATGCATTTTTACATGTACCTAACCAGTTCAGACTACTACTGACTTGCCCAGGAAACAGCTATAGGTGTGAAAATGCTGCGGGTGAACCAGTTCTGCAGAATTGCTCTTTGGTTTTGGTTAAGCTGAGATGGGCTTATGCCAGCTTTAATAAAAAAAAATTGAAACCTTCTGCAGCATTTGCAAGCTTTACTGCAGGAAGCCTCCACTCAAAATTATGCCTTATTTTGGGTGGAGGGTCCTGGTGACAAGCTGCATGTTACATGATTTCATATTGTTCAAGACCCGGTCTAGAAATGACTGTATAGAGTGCCCTCCACCATGGCACATGGCGATTACCCACCAACTGAGAAGGACCTGTACTGTGGTGCAAAAAATGGCAGATGGGGAGCGAAGAAGAAGGTACCAATATTGCCTGTAGTCTTCCTGCAGCTGATCCCCCCCCCCCCAATTACTTGTTTTACCGTGCCTTATTCTGCAATGTGTTACTATGTGGAGGAAGCCATCTTGGAAAAGGCAAAGGGCTTTGTTTCCCCCCATGACTAGCGTTGCCACCTGTCCGGGATTCACCCGGACAGTCCGGGTTTCAAATCGTGTGTCTGGGTTTCAGATGGCCTGAAATCTGGACACAATATTCATAATGGACTGTGGCTCCCCAAGTAACCACAACCATCGAGTACATAGGTGTGCACACAGGCCCCATCTCCATACACGGACAGGAGAGGAGAAAGGGCTTGATATGCTCCTCCTCCTCCCACCCCTACCCCCTCTGTCTGCCAACCCACGCTCTAATCCTCGGCGTTCTGTGCCTTAGAAAAGAGATGTGTGGGTGGGAAATTTGAAGCTCAGGAACCAGCAACCTTTCATCCACAGATTGTGGATGAAAGGTGTCGATACCCGAGCCTCCATCCTCGGGTGAGTGAGCTCACCATCCAATGTCTGTGACTGAAGTCTCCCCCCTTATTTCCCTTTCTTGCCTGCCTCCAAGCGAGTGAGTACACAAATGTAAGAGGGACTCAGATGTAAAGGGTGCCCTGTGGACTCTGATGTAAGGGGGGGGGGGGGCTTTGGGAACCCTAATTTAAGGAGGAATGCATGAAACTCTGATGTAATTGGGAGGTTTGGTGAGCAGAAACCTTCCTCAAAGTTCTCCTTTACATCGGAGTCAACAGCGTTCCCCCTTAACCACTCCAGCCCCCGGAAGATTCTAGCCCCTTCCTGACCCGAGCACTTTTTGCGATTCGGCACTGCGTCGCTTTAATTGACAATTGCGCCGTGGTGCGACATGGCTCCCAAACAAAATATATGTATTTTTTTTCCCACAGATAGAGCTTTCTTTGGTGGTATTTGATCACCTCTGCAGTTTTTCTTTTTTGCGCTATAAACAAAAAAAGAGCGACAATTTTGAAAAAAAAAGCATTATTTTTTTACTTTTTGCTATAATAAATATTCCCCAAAAATATATAAAAAAACGTTTTTTCCCCTCAGTTTAGGCCGATACTTATTCTTCTACATATTTTTGATAAAAAACAAAACAAAACGCAATAAGCGTATATTGATTGGTTTGTGCAAAAGTTATAGCGTCTACAAAATAGGGGATAGATTTATAACATTTTTATTATTAATGTTTTTTTTTACTAGTAATGGTGGTGATTTGAGATTTTTATCGTGACTGCGACATTATGGCAGACACGTCTGACAATTTTGACACATTGTTGGGACCATTGTCATTTGTGCAGTGATCAGTGCGATTAAAAATGCGCCCCCCTGGTGGCCACAGGGCAAAGCAACGTTACATAACGTCGTTTCGCCCAGCCGAGCCATTCTGCCACAGTACAACTGCGGCGGCTGGTCGACATGTGGTTAAAAAATGTTTTGCCATGCGCCACTAAAGTGTTCGGGTTTGGCTTGAAGAAAAGGTGGCCACCCTACCCATGACAGAGCTGTTCCCCTAATGACTGGTGTGGAAATATTCAATAGACAGCAGGAGAGGAAGCACATGTCCTCAGAATGAATGAAGCAGAAACAGGGAGATCCTTGCACTTCAGGTCCTCAGGTACAGATTCCTCTTCCGCAAGTAGAACAGTGAGTAGTACAGTAATAATCAATCACATTCCTAATACCCTGAGACTAGCAGTCAGAGGCAGCAGTATCTTAGATCATCAAGGACCAGTTTTGGTCCTCAGCCTCCCTTCACATCACAATCTCCTATTACAGCACAGTTGCCCCTTTAAAGCAGTCCCACAGTGTCCTCAGTTCCCCTTCACATCACAGCGCCCATTTTACAGTGCAGTCCCCTTTACATTAATGTAAAGGGGACTGCACTGTAAAAGGGTCCCGTGGTATAAAGGGGACTGCACTGCAAAGAAGCATTAAAGGGGACTGCACTGTACAGTGCCCTTATGATTACAGTGCCCCTTTACGTTACAGCTCCCCAATTACCGTGCCCATTGCAGTTGTGCCCCCTCCCCTTCCTCTCTAACATCACTGCCCCCTTTCAGTCTCTGAGGGCAGAGGCAATTATCAGCTCACGTGTCCGATCCCCGGTCTCCTACCCCACCAGCGATGTCACCCTATCAGCAGGGCAGAGGGGGGTGGGAGGAGCTGCAGATCTGCGGACTTGTTAGCGGCTTTCCTTTAGAACTGTAGACCAAGTCGTTCTCAACCAGAGTTCAACGGAACCCTAGTGCATAGCTCCCAAATGTCCCTGATTTCTAGGGACTGTCCCTGATTTGGAGAAATGTCCCTCTGTCCTCCACATTTGTGTCCCTCATTTTGGTCTGGTCCATATAGTTTTACATAAAATGTACTTTTTATCTTTCAAAAAGTGTTCCCCAGTTATAAACCTTTCATCCGATTTCTAAATTGCTGCATTTGTACATTTTAAAAGCCAATATAAAGGAATAGTAGTGGTAAAAAAACAAAGCACTTGTGGATTTAATTAACTTTTTTTCTGGTTAATTCTCCTTTAAGGGGGTGTGGCAGGGGGCGTGTCCTATGCCTACATATGTTTGTTAGTAGGTGTCCCTCATTCTTATCTCAAAATGTTGGGAGGAATGCTCCTCCAAAGGTTGCTAGAGGTTCCTTGAGCTGAAGCTAATTGACCTCCTATTTGATGGGGTCTTCACAGATCCAAGTCCATCACCATGTGGTAGAGCCAGTAGCATGACACCAATTATCTTCAGTGTTACTAAGGGGTGTCCAAACTTTTTTCAAAGAGAGCCAGATTGGATGAAGTGAACATATCTGAGGGCTGGTCATTTTGCCTGACATTCTTTGAACCATTAAAATTCAGTCTAAGCCCTTGTACACACGGTTGGAGAATCCGTCGGAATGTGTCCTATCGGCCCGTGTTGTCGGATAATCCGACTGTGTGTGGTATGCATTGGACTGATTCCGTCGGAATATCCGTCGGACCAAGTTTTCCAACTTGCTGGAAATATTTTCAGACAAACTGGTCCGATCGGACATACTCCGATCATGTGTAGCCTACTCCGACGGACAAAGTGCCACGCATGCTCAGATCAAATTCCTAGACCAAAGCTATTGGCTACTAGCCTGAACTTAGTCCTGTCGTAATGAAATATTGTTATCACGTTATGTACAATCGGATTTTCTGACAACTTTGTCCGACCGTGTGTATGCAACAGTTTCGGACAAAATCCGTCAGATTTGGTTGTCAGAATGTCCGACCGTGTGTACAAGGGCTAAGTGTGTTCATTCCAGCACTAATACACTGCCCAACAAGAATTCTCTTGCCTTTGTGGCTGTATGTGAGTAAAGAGATGAGCGCGGGCGTATTATTTGGATATACCATATTTATTGGAGTAAAACACGCACCTTCACATTAAAAGGGAAGTTTCAGGGAAAAAAAAAATGAATAAAGAACTGTGAAGCAAAATAAGGGTCAGTGCCCATCTGCAGCCTCCCAAGTGTCCATCTGCAGACCCACCACTGCCATGAATGTAGCCTCACCATTGCTAGGAATGCAGTACTCACCATTGCCAGGAATGCGGCACCATTACCAAGAATGCACTCACCATTGCCAGGAATGCACCCACCATTGCCAGGAATGCACCTACCATTGCCAGGAATGCAGCACCATTGCCAGGAATGCACCCACCATTGCCAGGAATGCACCCACCATTGCCAGGAATGCGGCCCACCATTGCCAGGAAAGGAAGGCCCGCAGTGTATGGACTGAAGGGGAAGTAACGAAGGGCCGGGCATGACAGTGAGGATAAGGGCTGGAAGGGTTAAGTGTGGGATGAGGTACTAGAGGGAGGAGTAGAAAAAGAACTGAAGCTTAGGGGAGGAGCGGTATAAAAGGAGGAGGGGGAGGAGTTACAGGCAGTGCGGAAGGAAGGAACAGTGAGAGGAGGCAGTTTTCCCACCCTCCCTCCCTAATTTTGGGGGTGGTTGCTGTGTTGGTTGTTGTTTTTGTTCTTATCTTACAGGTTCCAGGGATTCTGATGTCATGACAGCTGATGGATGGCAGTGGACGTTGGCGGTGTTGGTCTGGTGGTCTTTGACGGTTGGCGGTAAATTCAGAGATCATCTGAAAGGGGTGGGGGGCCCATTGCTAGTATGGGTCCCTCCGGTGTATTCCTGAACATTGGATGGAATACCGTTATAGTTATCACTGTCGGATGTTTGTCTCCGGGCGGTCACAGCTGGAGGCCTGGTTAAGTGAAAGTGGGTACCGCAGTTGGTGTTGGTTAAAGTTATGGGTCACCGTCAGAGATCACCAGATCGGGCAATTCGTTGGACTGGATGTTTTGTTATGGTTATATTTACAGTGGTGTGAAAAAGTGTTTGCCGCCTTCCTCATTTCCTGTTCCTTTGCATGTTTGTCACACTTAAGTGTTTCGGAACATCAAACCAATTTAAACAATAGTCAAGGACAACACAAGTAAACACAAAATGCAATTTGTAAATGAAGGTGTTTATTATTAAAGGTGAAAAAAAATCCAAACCATCATGGCCCTGTGTGAAAAAGTGATTGCCCCCTAAACCTAATAACTGGTTGGGCCACCCTTAGCAGCAACAACTGCAACCAAGCGTTTGCGATAACGTGCAATGAGGCTTTTACAGCGTCCTGGAGGAATTTTGGCCCACTCATCTTTGCAGAATTGTCCTAATTCAGATACATTAGAGGGTTTTCGAGCATGAACGGCCTTTTTAAGGTCATACCACAACATCTCAATAGGATTCAGGTCAGGACTTTGGCTAGGCCACTCCAAAGTCTTCATTTTGTTTTTCTTCAGCCATTCGGTGGTGGACTTGCTGGTGTGTTTAGGATCATTGTCCTGCTGCAGAACCCAAGTTCGTTTCAGCTTGAGTACACGAACAGATGGTCGGACATTCTCCTTCAGGATCTCTTGGTAGACAGCAGAATTCATAGTTCCTTTTATCACGGCAAGTCTTCCAGGTCCTGAAGCAGCAAAACAGCCCCAGACCATCACACTACCACCACCATATTTTACGGTTGGTATAATGTTCTTTTTATGAAATGCAGTGTTCCTTCTACGCCAGATATACTTGGACACACACCTTCCAAAGAGTTCCACTTTTGTCTCATCGGTCCACAGAATGTTGTCCCAAAAGTCTTGGGGATCATCAAGATGTGTTGTGGAGAAATTGAGACGAGCTTTGATGTTCTTTTTGCTCAGCAGTGGTTTTCTCCTTGGAACTCTGCCATGCAGGCCATTTTTGCCCAGTCTTTTCCTGATGGTGGAGGCATGAACGCTGACCTTAACTGAGGCAAGTGAGGCCTGCAGTTCCTTGGACGTTGCTGTGGGATCTTTTGTGACCTTTTGGATGAGTCGTCGCTGCGCTCTTGGGGTAATTTTGGGCGGCCGGCCACTCCTGGGAAGGTTCACCACTGTTCCATGTCTTCGCCATTTGTGGATAATGGCTCTCACTGTGGTTCGCTGGATTCCCAAAGCTTTGGAAATGGCTTTATAACCCTTTCCAGACTGATAGATCTCAATTACTTTCTTTCTCAATTGTTCCTGAATTTCTTTGGGTCTCGGCATGATGTGTAGCTTTTAAGGATCTTCTGGTGGACCTTACTGTGTCAAGCAGCTCCTATTTAAGTGATGCCTTGATTGTGAACAGGTGTGGCAATAATCAGGCCTGGGTGTGGCTATAGAAATTGAACTCAGGTGTGGACAACCACAGTTATAGTATGTTTTAACAAGGGGGGCAATCACTTTTTCACACAGGGCCATGATGGTTTGGATTTTTTTTCACCTTTAGGCTGGGTTCACACCGCTGCGGGGGGAGAACCGGATGTGATTCGCACAGCAAATCACATCCGATCTCCGTAGCGCTGCGAGTTCAGCCATACAGATAGTATGGCTGAACTCGCAGCGGTCCCGCAGCAAACTCGCACGGGACCCTTTTTTGGGTCCGCAACGGAATCGGATCACATGGGGGTTCACACCATGCGATCCGATTCCTGTGCGAGTCAGCAGATCGCACTGCGATATGCCGACGGATCTGGGGGTGTCATTAACATAACATTGACACCCCCAGCCGTCCGCATAGGGCAGTGTGAACTGCCGGCGGGAGGTATGCGATGCGGGAAAACGCCGCGGATTCGCGGCGTTCCCGCATCGCAGCAATGTGAACCTAGCCTTAATAATAAACACCTTCATTTACAAATTGCATTTTGTGTTTACTTGTGTTGTCCTTGACTATTGTTTAAATTGGTTTGATGTTCCGAAACACTTAAGTGTGACAAACATGCAAAGGAACAGGAAATGAGGAAGGGGGCAAACACTTTTTCACACCACTGTATATATATATATATATATATATATATATATATATATATATATATATTTATGGTTATTTATTATATTGATATATATTTTGATTAGAGTGTTTGAGTAATGTTAATAAAGGCTGTTATGGCCATTTTACTCCAAAAGCAAGGTGTGGTCTTATCTTTCCGGGTTATGTGCAAAAGGGGTGGGGTTTTTGGAGAGAATGGTAATGGGTAAGCAAAGGGGACCTTTAGACTGCACTGGTCATGCACCTACCATTGCCAGGAATGCAGCACCATTGCCAGGAATGCAGCACCATTGCCAAAGGTCCCCTACAGGAGAATCTCCTGTTTACACGGTGGCCTCTTTAATAGAAAGTCCCGCCTCCTTTGATGGACAGAACAGTCGTCCAATGGCAGCGCCGGAGACGGAACTTCCTATTACAGAGGCCGCCTGTAAACAGGAAATTCTCATTCTCCAGGCGGGCCGTTAAAAACTTAAACCGGCCGGACTTTGGACATGCCTGTACTAAACCCAGGAGCAGTCACTAGATTTGGTCTCCCACAGTACAAAAAACATGGAAATGCAATTGATTTAGTAAATATAAACTGCTAAATACCTTTTTTCATCAGCAGTATATAGCCGTCTTGTGACTTCTATCCATGTCTGGTTAAGCCCAGGTTCACACTGCTCTGGCATGAAAGTCGTGTGACTTCCAATCCGACTTTACCCTGCAACTCCAGTCTGACCTTGATCCTGCCCCAGGGTCCAGCGATGCGGGGGAACGAAGCCCCCCCTTCGCTCCCCGCTCCGCTCGCGGCGCCGTCATGCATACTGTGGGCACCCGGCTGTGGCTTCACAGCCGGGCACCCCCTGCGCATGCGCTCGCGGCGCAGGGCGCCGTGATACGCCGTACAGTCACCTGGGACACATGACAGGTCCCAGGTGAATGTGTGGCGTGAGGGGAAGTGATGTCACCAGCCCGGGCAATGAGGAAGGCAGATTACGAGGGACCCCCTAGCAACCGGTATTTAGAGGTGAGTAAAAAATTTTTTTTTTGCCAATTATTTTTTTTTTATTTTTTTTACGAATTTTAAGCAGTTTTTATTTTTTGGTGGCAACACCACTTTAAGGTGAAAAACTTTCAGGCTTTATAACCACTTTAATTTTAAGGAGATTTAGGGTTGTTTCATTAATTTTGAAATTTATAGCACAGCAGCTATAAAACTTTACAGAGCCATTTAATGTAGACTGGACAGGGACACAGCTGTTTCTGACTTTTTGGTCATAGTCAGTGCTGGGTTTGAAAGCCCTTATGCAGCCTTGCAGAAAATGAAAGCTACTCTGGATTTCACCAGGGGAGAGGGTATCTGATGAGCTCATGCTCTTCCCACATGCTGTACTTTCTGCTGACGTCTTTATGAAACCTTGCGTCTCACCGCGGACAATTTTCTACGAATCTGCAGTTTGTGTTTCGCACAGTGCTGGTGTTGTACCTGTAGAATGGTGCCAGCCTGACCCCTGCTGGATATATTGCTAACTGTCCAGAAAGCCTTAAGAGGATCTCCACATTTATTGTCCCTTTAAATAGTTCCTTTGGGCCAGCTAGATCCAAAGGAACTATTTAAAGTGGTTGTAAACCCTTGCAGACCACTTTAACCTTCAGGTAAGCCTAGATTAGGGCTTACCTGTAGGTGCTGGAAATATCTCCTTAACTTATACGGTTAAGGAGATATTTTCCTAAAAACAGGCACCGATGTCTACCGATGTCGCCGTAGACAACGGCGCAGGCGCACTGAGCGTGCCGTTAGTGAATGTGATCATGGTGTCACTGACTGCTCCCGCGCGCATGCGCCAGAGTGACATCATCGCTGCTCCAGCCAGTCACAGCGCCGGAGCAGCGATACCCGGAAGTCACTCCGGGTATCATGGCGGCAATGGAGGAGGTGAACGAGGGTTGCTTCAGGGGCTTCGATCTCAGGTAAGTAATTCATAAAGAGCTAGTATGCTATGCATACTAGCTCATTATGCCTTTGTCCTGCAGGGTGTTTTTTTTTTTTTTTTTTTTTTAGAGAGGGTTTACTTCATCTTTAATGTCCCTTTAAATAGTTCCTTTGGGCCAGCTTGGCCCAAATGAACTATTTAAAAGAGACATTAAATGTGGAGATCAGCTTTAAAGCACCAGATAAAGATGCTTTTGCCGTGGGCCCCACACACTGCAAAGGTTTAAATGCTTTTTGAGTTTAGTGGTAGAGAAATACAGTGCCTTGAAAAAGTATTCATACCCCTTGAAATTTTCCACATTTTGTCATGTGACAACCAAAAACGTAAATGTATTTTATTAGGTTTTTTTGTGATAGACCAATCCAAAGTGGCACATAATTGTGAAGTGGAAGGAAAATAATAAATGGTTTTCAATTTTTTTTTATAAATAAATAAATATGTGAAAAGTGTGGTGTGCATTTGTATTCAGCCCCCTTTATTCTGATACCCCTAACTAAAATCTAGTGTAACCAATTGCCTTCAGAAGTCACCTAATAAGTAAATAGAGTCCACCTGTGTGTAATTTAATCTCAGTATAAATACAGCTGTTCTGTGAAGCCCTCAGAGGTTTGTTAGATAACTTTAGTGAACAAACAGCATCATGAAGGCCAAGGAACACACCAGACAGGTCAGGGATAAACTTGTGGAGAAGTTTAAAGCATGGTCAATTTATAAAAAAAAAAATCCCAAGCTTTGAACATCTCACAGAGTACTGTTCAATCCATCATCCGAAAATGGAAAGACCTACCAAGACACGGCCGTCTACCTAAACTGACAGGCCAGGCAAGGAGAGCATTAATCAGAGAAGCAGCCAGGTCCATGGTAACTCTGGAGGAGCTGCAGAGATCTACAGCTCAGGTGGGAGAATCTGTCCACAGGACAACTATTAGTCGTGCTCTCCACAAATCTGCCCTTTATGGAAGAGTGGCAAGAAGAAAGCCATTGGTGAAAGAAAGCCATAAGAAGTCCTGTTTGTAGTTTGCGAGAAGCCATGTGGGGGACACAGCAAACATGTGGAAGAAGGTGCTCTGGTCATTTTGGCCTAAAAGCAAAACGCTATGTGTGGTGGAAAACTAACACTGCACATCACCCTGAACACACCATTCACACTGTGAAACATGGTGGTGGCAGCATCATATTGTGGGGATGCTTTTATTCAGCAGGGACAGGGAAGCTGGTCAGAGTTGATGGGAAGATGGATGGAACCAAATACAGGACAATCTTAGAAGACAACCTGTTAAAGTCTGCAAAAGACTTAAGACTGGGGTGGAGGTTCACCTTCCAGTGAGACAACGTCCCTAAACATACAGCCAGAGCTACAATGGAATGGTTTCATGGGTCTTCAAACTATGGCCCTCCAGTTGTTCAGGAACTACAATTCCCATCATGTCTGGTCATGTCTGTGAATGTCAGAGTTTTACAATGCCTCATGGGATGTGTAGTTTCGCAACAGCTGGAGGGCCGTAGTTTGAGGATCCCTTAGATCAAAGAATATTCATGTGTTAAAATCGCCCAGTCAAAGTCCAGACCTAAATCCAATTGAGAATCTGTGGCAAGACTTGAAATTTTCTATTCACAGATGCTCTCTATCCAATGTGACAGAGCTTGAGCTATTTTGCAAAGAAGAATGTGCAAAAATGTCCCTCTCTAGATGTGCAATGCTGGTAGAGACATCCCCAAAAAGACTTGCAGCTGTAATTGCAGTGAAAGGCGGTTCTACAAAGTATTGACTCCGGGGGGCGCCATACAAATGTACCCCACACTTTTCACATATTTATTTGAAAAAAAAATTGGGAAAATTCACAATGATGTGCCATTTTGTGTTGGTCTATCACATAAAATCCCAATAAAATACATTTATGTTTTTGGTTGTAACGTGACAAAATGTGGAAAATGTCACGGGGTTTGAATACTTTTTCAAGGCACTGTAAACGTTGGTGGGTACATTTACACCAGCCACTGTGTTACAATACGGTGTGCATCAGGTGTGAATCTACCCTAATACATACATTATTTCCCACTCCAGGAACCTTCCTCAATGCTGTGCAACCAGTCCCTTGAAGCCTCTTTTTTTTTAAGGTGCTCCTGCCAGTGGTCACATCAAGTACTATGCAAGGACCAATAGTTCTGCATTGTACGTGAGGTCACTGTGGGCCCACCCACAACCAGGAATAGAGAGAATTGGAGATGGTGGTATGGGACTGCGGGGTGCCATAATGATTCCCCTCAGGGGGTTGGGTCTATGACCCCTGACACTCACAGAATGTTGAATGATGGTGGCTGTCATCAACCCAGAAGACTGAGGACATCTAGTGGCAGAAATTAATTACTACAGGTGACAACACTGGAGAGGAGGTGAGTATTTTGGCCACAGCTTCTTTTTATTTTACACCTCCTGGGGCACCATATTTTTATTTTTTTATTTTACCTTGCTTAAAGTTGGGCTATAACTATACCCATGTATGCACATCCACATGGTACAAAAGAGCAGTAATGAGATAAGGCACTATATGGTTAAATTGCTTCAGCTTGCTGGGCTCACAACCTGTGTGACGAGTCAGGAAATGGTTGCTTACATCCCAGAATAACCACACGCGTGCTTTACTTTATGACAGAGTCTCTTTAAATAGAAAGATGACATTTCCCACTTTGTATTACTTAGCAATTATTAAAAATCTGAATTAGCTGCAAAAACTC
Organism: Lithobates pipiens; assembly: GCF_037356315.1. NCBI lineage: Eukaryota > Metazoa > Chordata > Amphibia > Anura > Ranidae > Lithobates > Lithobates pipiens. The sequence continues at coordinate 311,689,766 of NW_027507785.1, forward strand.
ATCTTCCCAGTTCATGTTGCTCTGTATATGTCTTTTCTGGAAGTTTTCTTTAATATTTAGAGATGGGTTTCTACCCTTGCATCCAGGGGTGGACTGACCACTCATGGGGCCCCCAAGCAATCAGAGATTATGGGGCCACGCAGTATACACACACACACACAGTATACAATCACACAGTATATACACAGACATGTTTCTATTGGCTGAGAAGCTACTGGAGAGGTGGGGCAGCTATAATCTCTTTTTTAGACCAAAAGGATGTCAGTAAGGGACATTTCAGAGACAGATGTAAAAAAAAAACAGATTTTTACATACTGTCCCTGGTTTTACTGAGGCTGGCAACCCTGATGGGGCCCCCTAGTGGCCCGGGGCCCTCGGGCAGTGCCCGAATGGTCAGTCCGCCCCTGCTTGCATCTTACCTTTGCATTATAACGTCAGAAGTTGAAGTTAAGTGGATTTCTTGTATGATGTTTAAGCCTCAGTACCATGAGACATCAGCTGGAAATTCCCAACTCTTAAAAATAGCCTTGGCAAGAGGCGGTACACTAAACCTTGCGTGATGATCTAGAACCAGTCAAAACAATGTGATATATGCTGGGAAATTTCTTCCCACAGAAGCATTTCAGCAGCAGAATGAGCATGTTCTGTGCCAGTGAACAGATAGCTCTCATCAATAATTTTATACGCTGAGAATCAGTTGAGCATATAGGGGACAGGTCCACTTTAAAGGCTGTTACTATTCCTACCTTTTCCGGATCATCAATAAACCCAAAACGAGTGTGGTCAATGTGATGGCAACCAAACATGTACCCAGCAGGGGTTCAAAATAGTTCTGCAATCTTTTATCTAAGAAACATAAAAAAAATGTATGTAAATCCATCAGAACTACTTATTACATATGAACATTGAATAACACTCTATCAATAACTAATTTGCATAATTTCACTGAGATATAACTTTCTTTTTTTCTTGTGGTTACATGATAAAGCTCATGTACCTCAACTCCTCACTGCACGATGGTGGGACAAAGATAAGTTAGACAAGCTCTAGGCCCAAGCATTGTATAAAAGAACAAATCCATGGCATCCCTTTAGATGTGCATGCTCCTCCATGCTGGCCACTGGATGGTGAAGTCTTTCGCTGTGCAGTCTGCTGATCAGTTGCTTGATAACACTCTCTCAGACCTGCTTCTGGACCAGAACTGTCTGGGCATAGAGGCATAACTTGAACCTTCAGAGTGAAAGGAACCATGAAGGGTACCCCTGGCCGATGCCCTTCCCACTTAACCCCGGGGCCCTGACTCCCATAGTGGCAGAACGGCAGTCCCCTGTCACAAGTTTGACCTTTGCAACTTCGGTAGTTCCACCACTGATGTCAGTTTTTTTTTGTTTGTTTTTTACTATTTTAAAAAAACATTTAGGACCCCCGTTGGGGGGCTTTAGCAAAATATCAGGCGTCTAAACAGACCTCTGATATTTCACCTTTGAGACAGAGAAAGGAGATCTTCATCTTTGCAGCCTCAGCAGCACAGAACTAATGGACAGAAATAGCTCTGTATGCTCCATTCACAAACTGAAGCAGAGTAAACACAGTTTACTACACCTCAGCTTTGAATGAAAAAAAAAAAAACAGTCAGTGTTTAGTACTGATGGCTCTATTCATTAATACAAGGAAGGGGCCAGTAAATTATACATTTCCCGGCTCCTTCCCCACTCTCCATCCACAGAATCCCCCACAGCGGCCCACAGGAGGTGGGAAGGGGATGCCTGGCAGCGCTGCGGGGGGCAGGGGAGCCAGGAGAGCACACAGAGGCCCACGGTAGCAGGACAGAGATAGCGAGGTGGCAGGTAGAAGAACCAATGCCCTCCATTTCCTTCCTGCAGCCGCTGAATGTCTGCAAGAGGTAGAGGAGGAGAAGCAGGCATTCAGCGGCTGCAGGAGGGCATTGGTTCCTCTACATGCCGAACGGGCTCCCTGGCACATGGGGCCAGGTTGCAATGGCGACCCCTGTACATACACTTCTGTCATGGCATCACTTAACCCAGAAGACTGAGGGCCTCTTGTTTTTGAATAGAAGTACTGCAGGGGGCAACTCCAGGTTCCCAGTGATTTTTGCAGCCTGAGCTCCACGTTTATTAATATTAAAATTGCCCGGAGTTGTGAATATTCTGTCAGGGTTTTACTGCTTTCCATGTTCCTACTGGGGAAATGCCCTTTTCCTAGTCAGGACAGGAAGCTTACTACTTTTTGGAGGTTCCATGTGCCCACTCTGGCAGCACTGGCATACAGCATTGGAATCCACAACAAGAACATACCGAGGAGGGTGGTTATGCTTCCATTACATTAAGACCATGAAAGGCTAGCATGCCCACCCTCAAAAAGAACAATACCTGCTTGGTGTTTGCATGTTCCCCTTGTACTTGTGCCAGTTTCCTCCAAGTACTCAGGTAGGTTAAGTGGCCCCTGCATGTGTATGTATGAATGTGAGATAGGGACCTTAGATTGTAAGCTCCTTGAGGGCAGAGACTGATGTGGATGTACAATATGTGAAGCGCGTAAATTGACAGCTCTATATAAGTACCTGAAACAAATGAATAAAAAGGAAGTGCAGGAATAAATTCATGGTTGCTCACATACAGTATGTCTAAATAATAATTTTTACATACTGTATGTGAGCAACCATGAATAATCACATATACAGATATGTGTACTGGAAGCAGTAACAGAAAGTACATTTTTAATTTTTTGGATTTAGTTTAATGTGCCACTCGATTCCCTCACTTCCTGTTTGGGGAAACCATTTTAAACCGTACAGGAAGTGAGGGCAAATCTCTCTGCAACGGAGCCTGGGATAAGAGTAAAAAACAAAACAGGGGGTATGCCCAGAATTTGGTTAGACGCCCTGCATTAGGCTTCGCCTCATGTACAGGTACCACTACGTGTACGTCTGAGGGACCCCCCTCCAAATCTAGACTGGTGCCTACATGGTCCACTTATAAGGGTCTCCAAACCCTGGTACCCTTGTTCCATTTTTTTTCGAAATTCGAAATTTTGAAAATTCGGAATTTCAGAAATTTTGAAATTTGAATATCCGAATTTTCGTATTTCCGAATGTTCACATTTTTGAATTTCCGAAAAGATCAAAGAACGAATGAAACAAAAGTAAACACATTTTTTTTCAGTGCACATGTCTAATGTTGCATACCACTAAATAAAAGAAAAAATTATAAAAACATACAGGGGTTCTAATGCTTGTCACACACATAGCGGGTTCTTATTTAGCCAGCCCTTATCAAATACTGAACATCCATCTTGGAAAGACTGATCGTTTGAACCAGGCAACACGCTTACCAGGTTCGATGAATGCACAGGAGTCGGGTCCCTGGCCAGCCTTGGTTGATGCGGATATGCAAACCGAATAGCGCCGATCTGTATTATAATCCTTGAATGTAAAGTGTCTCGCTTCTGAGTCTAGAATTTCACAAAAAGAAACAGAATTAGATCCCTCAAAGCTCTACAGCTTTATTGATATCATACAAGTAGTAATATTAGAGCTGGATTCCATGGCAATGTATGTTCTGGTAAAATGTATCTCGACCAATCGTGCATCAGCCATATCTTGACTCTGAAATTGGCAGAATGATTTACCCATCTCGGCCGATTGGTCGCTTATATATTCTAGCACGTTACTACACATCTTTTGGTCTTTAAGACCCGCTTCCTGATTCGCCGGGAGGAGAGACCAGAAGACAAAATCGAATGTTCATTCGCTAATGTCACATAAGAGGTTGGGCAGCCAAAACCTTTTGAAGCCACGGGCTCTAATCATGTGTTCCAAAAAAATCCCCATTGAAATCCATAGAGATTAGAGACCGGGCTCATGCATAGAGATTAGCATATCCCCGCAGAGAGATTAGGGGCTGGGTTTATGGAGATTGGGGGGGGGGGGGTTGGCGGTGCCCTTGTGCCCCTTATGAAGTGGCTTTAGGACTGAGCTGTCAAACTGATAGTTCAGAAATCTTAAAGTAGTGAGGTGTTGGATACAAATCCCCAAATAATAGGTGAATAATTTATTAGTAAAGCCAGATAGCTTTAATTCAGTGGCTCTAAACAAACAGACAGGGGTCTCCCAAATTGCAAAGTCTATGGGGGTTATTTACAAAAGGCAAATCCACTCTGCACTGCAAGTGCACTTGGAAGTGCAATCGCTCTAAATCTAAGGGGTAGATCTGAAATGAGGGGAAGCTCTGCTGATTTTATCATCCATTCCTGTGCAAGCTAAAATGCTGTTTTTTATTTTCCTTCCATGTCCCCCTCAGATCTACAGCGACTTTACTTCCAAGTTGCAGTGCAAAGTGGATTTTCCTTTAGTAAATAACCCCCTATGTGTATCTGAACCAGAAGGAGCGCCAGGCAGTCTTCATATCCAAAACTGTTTTAGTAAATCCATAAATAACAACAGAAGACAAAAAGGCCACCAACACATTTCAGGGACCAAAAATCCCTCTTCGTCAGGGCTACAAGCAATACAAAATATTGAAGCGATATATTTGAAAAAAAAAATGTTAAACAATGTATTTATAAAATACTATTAACAATAATGAGAGCTTATATAAGAGATATTTAGCAATTTACAAAATGCTCACTAGAGGGAGCTTTTACCAAGGTAGATGGGGGCAATTATAAGTGAATCATCAAAGTGATATTTATCCCATAAATGAAAATTATTAGATGTGGTGACTGCATTTGTTATTTTTTTCCTTCAGATTTTTTTCCCATCTGTTTTCAACTGGTGATCTAGCCAGTAACACACAGTAAGTCCAGGTTGCAGTTGATGTGGTTTTCCCCGCACATTTTGCGCTGCATTTTGCATTTTTAAAACACTTTTTTTATGCATTCTTGCATTGATTTTTCATGTTTTGCATTTTTTTTAATTGCCACTTGTTAGAGAGCAGACAGCCACCAGCTCCTGAACAACTGGCTATTCACAGCTTGTTAAGGAGAAGAAAAAAAAATGCATTTCTATTACACGAAAAACACAATATGCTGTGGGAAAAAAGTCCCTGACCCTTTCCAAAAATGCAGAGGCTGAAAAATGCATAGATGTGAATGTGCCCCATAGGAAACCATCTTAAATGGACTGTAGTGTGCTTCTGCAAACTGCAACATGCACCAAAAAACATATTAGTGTGAACACTCCTGTATTAGAGTTCCCCACTCTGGATAAAGCAGCAGCAGAGACACCTTTGGACAGCAGAATTGTAAGTCGGGGGGGGAGTGTTAGATACTTGCAGATTTAGATACACTAATAAATTGAAGCCGAACTCAACGCAAGCAAGGTCCACAAAGACATGGATGAGTGAGTTTGGGATGGAGGAACTTGACTGGCCTGCACAGAATCCTGACCTCAACCGAATAGAACATCTTTGGGATGATTTGGAGCAGAGAATGCGGGCCTGGCCTTCTCGTCCAACATCAGTGCCTGACCTCACAAATGCGCTTCTGGAAGAATGGTCAAACATTCCCATAGACACACTCCTAAACCTTGTGGACAGCCTTCCCAGAAGAGTTGAAGCTGTTATAGCTGCAAAGGGTGGGCCAACTCAATATTGAACCCTATGGACTAAGACTGGGATGCCATTAAGGTTCATGTGCGTGTAAAGGCAGACGTCCCAATACTATTGACAATATAGTGTGGACCTACAAATAACAAAAAAAGGTAACAAAAAAGCGAGCAGACTCGATGGACTACTTGATCTTTTTTTGTCACTTTTCTTTCTCATGAAAATAATCATTATTTTAATTCTGGTTCTGTAATACTTTACACGCTGCCATCTTGTGGTCATTTTACAGAATGCTACACTCATACCAGCACCAAATAAAACAGCAATTTAATAATTTACTAAAAAAAATCAGCAGTGATTTACAGAAGGTACAGAATCGTCCTGTTCACTTCTAACCCATGGCATAGCTTTCACTTCCTATGCCCTACCCTCCTCCTGCCCAAGCACAAAAACACTTTGTATTATATTACTTATTCACAAAATACAAAGGCTTCAGTGAGAGAACAGCAGAGGGGAAGAGAAACAAGATATACCTGTGCTCAGATCCCAATAGCTTCTACATGTATATAATATACCAGGTGCTAAAAGGGTGTGACCACATAACACTGAACACACCGGATGAACCCTCTGCACACTGTTTATACCCTTTCAAGCAAACTTGGCAATAATAAAAAAACGGGATATTTAGTTCTCACATATATTGCAATACGTGTCTGAGCTGGCCAACTGCATCAAAGTAATCCCTCTTTAGCCAGACCTACTCCGCTTTGCCACTGTAAATGCTGCTGCGGACACAATGCCAACCTGGGGCAAACTGACACTGAGGAAGGAGCAAGCATGCTCCGAATGCGAAGCCACCTCCTCTCACCCTGCACCCGGAAGTCACATCATCTCCAATCGCCTCTGTGTTCCCTGCTGTTCTCATAGGCTGTGAATGCTGGAATCCACCCATATGAGCCGTCAGCTGCACTTCTGAGACACGGACGTTTAAGAGAAAACCAACCCCCCCCCCCATTTTTTGCTGCAGGATTACTATCATGATTGTGTTTATGCTCCTTTTGTGAGTAGCTTCACTTTTGACTTATCATTAAATGGTTTACCAATACTGCACTTAGAGGCGCTGTGTTTCTTTTCCATTGACCTGCAATACAATAGAAACAAGATATACCTGTGCTCAGAGCCCAATAGCTTGTACAGCAGAGGGGAAGGGAGGGCAGAACTGCTGTGTGTGAGAGCGTCTCTCCTGTCAGAGCTCTGGGAGTGTAGCGATAGCTGTTCTCCCGGATCTCCTTAAAGAGGAAGCAAACCCTGATGGGTTTACTTCCTCTTTGATTCCCTGCAAAGGTAAAGCATAATGGACTACTGTGCATCGCATAGTAGCCCATTGTGTGTCACTTACCTGACACATGAGCCAGCGAAGTCACCGCTGTCCCCTGTAGTCCGGAGCCTCCATCTTCTCAGTGGGTCTCGATGCTCCGCCACTGTCATTCGACGAAGCCGCGATGACGTCACTCGCGGCATTTCCCATTGACAGCGGCGCGCTCAGTGTGCCTGCGTGCCGCTGTCTACGGCACATGCGCCGTAGACAGCGGTGCCTGTGTTTTGGCAAATATCTCCTAAACCGTGTAGGTTTAGGAGATATTTCTTGGACCTACAGGTAAGCCTTAATCTAGGCTTACCTGTAGGTCAAAGTGGTTTGTAAGGGTTGGCGGGCGTTGGCGGTAAAGCGGTGCTATTTTTAGCACCGCTTTACCGGTGTTTTAGCGGCGTTATGCAGTTAAAAACACCCCGCTAGCGGCCAAAAAAGGGTTAAAACCGCCCGCAAAACGCCGCTGCATAGCCGCATTACCCCATTGATTTCAATGGGTAGGATCGGTGAAGGAGCAGCGAATACATCGCTCCAAAGATGCTGCTAGCAGGACTTTTTTATCATCCTGCCAGCGCACCGCTCCAGTGTGAAAGCCTTCCGGCTTTCACACTGGAGTGAAAGGAGCCGCTTTTTTCAGACGCTATGCAGGTGCTCTTTTTAGCGCTGTAGCACCTGAAAAAGGCCTCAGTGTGAAAGGGGCCTAAAAGTGTCAGATGCAAATATAAGAGATAAGTCCACGTGGTGACATGCACCTCACTGGACTAATTTTATGCCGGCGGATTTTAAAAGTATCTGAATTCCTGGATTTCAGCTTTGAAAGTGGAACTGCAGTCCGCTCACATAATTTGTGATAAAAACATCTTCGTCATTCTGAAGCTTCCCTCCAACCACTTTGCATATTATTTTATATATACTGCGATTCTGTACTTGCCAAATATGCGGCAGAAATCTCCCTCCACTGAGTTTGGCTGCAACCATTTTAAACATGGGCAACTGAAGCTGCTGCCTGTTCACTTCCTGGATTCACACAGAGGCACACCTCCAGATCTGGAACCCTCATTGGCCCTCTTATGACTCATCACCCCTCCCTTCCTGGTCAATTCTCTCTCTCTCTCTAGAGAGAGAGAGAGCTGTGTATGATGTAATAAGCCTAGGCTTTTTACCAGACAAGAAACAGGAAGTGGGCTGTATAAGGTATTTACTGGCAAAAAAAATAAGTTTTACTATCCAAAGTTAAAATAACAAGGGTGGAAAATGTAATAAATGGAAAGATGAAAAAAAATGACTGAAGGTCCGCATTAAGTTACCTGTATTCTTGGGAGGGGGGTGGAAACATACATTGATTATTTTGCAATTATTCTGACACTACTTACTGTATGTGTACTGTACACTGCTGGACCATTCTGTCACATTCAGGGTGTATGTAGTGATAAATCCTCGCTGCTTACACACAGGAACCTCCAACCACTCGATTAATAGTGTGTTTGGTAAAATCTTCCTTACGGTTATAGAATCTGGTCCACTTTCAGGTTCTGCTTGTAAAATAAATGGTGATGTAAAAGTAAATCTGTTATACAACTGTTATGTGCATATTACTTTCCATATGATATTGCTGAGTGCTATACAGAGGCGTATACGGAAGCACAGGATATAAAGTAATGGAGGAAAAGGATCTATCAGAACAGTATACGGAGGCACGGGATAGGACAGAGTGCAATATGGAGGCAGAGGAGAAAAACAGGCTCTATATTGAGTCGTATTGGATGGTAAAATATATAGTGGCATAGGATATTGCATAATGGTACATGGAGGCATTATTTCAGAGCTCTAAATGGAGATATAGTATATAACAGATTAGGATATGTAAAAACAGCATAGGGCAGACAAATATACACTATATTACCAAAAGTTTTGGGACACCTGCTTTTTACACACACCTTTGTGGATATATATATATATTTATATATATATATATATATATATATATATCTTTTGCATGTTACAACTTCAAAAGTTGTTTGTTTGTATTTTCATCTTTATTGATGTTCCATATTGCACTTTTTGCACTTTATAATTGTTATTTTTGATAATTTATCTATACACTATATTACCAAAAGTATTGGGAAGGCTGTCCGCAAGGTTTAGGAGTGTGTCTATGGGAATGTTTGACCATTCTTCCAGAAGCGCATTTGTGAGGTCAGGCACTGATGTTGGACGAGAAAACCTGGTTTGATTTCATCCCAAAGGTGTTTTATCGGGTTGAGGTGCAGGCCAGTCAAGTTCCTCCACCCCAAACTCCCTCATCCATGTGTTTATGGACCTTGCTTTGTGCACTGGTGTGCAGTCATGTTGGAACAGGAAGGGGCCATCCCCAAACTGTTCCCACAAAGTTGGGAGCATCAAATTGTCCAAAATGTCTTGGTATGCTGATTCCCAAAGACAGGGGTAGGCAAGCTCGGCCCTCCAGCTGCGGTGAAACTACAAGTTCCTTGAGACATTGCAAGAGCCTGACAATCACAGGCATGACTCCTAGAGGCATAGGCATGATGGGATTTGTAGTTTCACCCTAAGAGTTCCCTTCACTGAAACTAAGGAGCCAAGCCCAACCCCTGAAAAAACAACCCCACACCATAATCCCCCCTCCACCAAATGATTTGGAAGGGTGGTCCAATACTTTTGGCTATATAGTGTGGATGAGCGCGTTTGAGGTGGAGGAACTTGACCAGCCTGCACAGAGTCCTGACCTTAACCCAACAGAAAACCTTTGGGATGAATTAGAAATCTGGAATAATGGTCAAACATTCCCATAAACACACTCCTAAACCTTGCAGGCGGCCTTCCCAGAAGAGCTGAAGCTGTTATAGCTGCAAAGGGAGGGCCAACTCAATATTGAACCCTACGGACTAAGACTGGGATGCCACTAAAGTTCATGTGCTTGTAAAGGCAGGTGTCCCAATACTTTTGGCAATATAGTGTATGAAGGCATGGAATAATAAAGGACAGTATGTGGGCCACATGGTATTTTGTTGTGTAAATGTATAGCGGCAGGGGATAATACAGAGAGCTATAAGGAGGTACAAGACATTATAGAGCGCTATAAGGAAGTGCATGATATTATACAGCAGAATATGGAGGCACAGAATATTAGAGATTGCTATATGGTGGCACAGGATATTACAAAGTAGTAATGGAGGCACTATAAGTAAGCACATGATATTATACAGCAGTATATAGAGGCACAGTATATTAGATCTTTCTATGACGGGGGGCACAAGACATAAATCAGCACTATATGCATGCACTGGATATTGCAAATCGGTACATCAAGCTATAAGACATTATAAAGTGGAAAGTATGTAAGCACCCTATAACATCCATGCTGTAACTACAATCAGCAGTGCAGAATTGATAATCACAGGAAGGATCTAAATCGTCTCGAGGAGTCATGTTAGGTTACTTGGTAAATAAATCCCTTAGATATGAAAAGACGACAAACTCACTGAACTCCACTGTGCTGGGCCGACTAACCCCAGAGCTGTATACAGCGTACAGCAATATCGTCACACGTTGGTCGGCTGAGATCGTATCTGAAAGGAAACAAGTCAAATAATCAAACACAATCATGTGGCTGCATAAGTGTTATTCACATAAATACTGTAAGTGCTGCACTCAAGGAATCTAATATATGAAAAATATATGAAAAAAATCATAAAGAGAATAAGTCCTCCTGAATATAAGTCCACCAAAGTAAGTCCACCATCCAAACTGCAGTGCGGTGCGAATCACATGCGATCCCACACAGCGCACCAGCATCCCTCTCAACTGTCCCTGACTTGGAGCATTGTCCCTCTGTCCCTCCTTCCTCCTCATTTGTCCCTCATTTTGATCTGATCTATATAATTGTATATAAAATGCATGTCCTATGCCTACATACATTCGCTAGTAGGTGTCCCTCATTACCATCTCAAAATGTTGGGAGGTTTGCGGGTCAGTGTGAACCCCGCCTTAAAGGGGTTGTAAACGTTTGTGTTTTTTCACCCTAATGCATCCTGTTGTAGCACTAACCCCTGAAGGAGCTAATGGTTTTATTCGGGGGTTACCGTTACCTCTTCTGCTCGCCTCTTCATCTTAGTGGGGTCCCGTGGAAAGTAGCCCAAATGAAGATATATCAGACACGTGGTCCTTTTTGAAGATTTATTTAGGGGTAACACCAAAGAAAAACACAAGACACAGTCCTTCAATAGAGGGTTAGAGGATAAAGGGGAGTTCAGGCACCTGGTAATTGCGGGTTAGAGGTATCAGTCAGATCCAGAGGACAAACAGACTGGATCCAGCAGTCACCGGATAGGCCCCTCTCACTTGACCTAGCAGCCAATGAGATGCCAAACAAAGTCTCTGCCACAGACTTGTTAATGAACTTAGAGATTCATGAGAGTTTTTAGGAAGAACTACCATACAGTACCAGATTCTTTAAGCCGACCCGGCAATACTGTAAGGATATTGATCTGGGATGCGTCCTCAAACTGAGTTTCCAGGCTCCTCCAGAAACACCAGCCTTGCAATCGGTCCTCCACTGGAAAAGTCCTCCCCTGGATCCTCCAGCTTTCCTCAGCTTCTCCCCGCAGGCGAGATAGCACAGGACCACCCCTGGATCAGTAGGCCCCAAGACATTCCTGGGCCTACACTCTCAGTTGCAGGACCATGCATCACAGACCCCAGGCCAGGAGGGCCCTGGGGTCGGGATCACGGACCCCAGAAGGCAAAAACAACCCCGCAACAACAACCCAGAAAAGATGGTGTCGGTACCTTAAATACCCTCTCCCAGAATGCACAGCAGGGAAACCACACCCACTGAACCATTTCTGAGCAAGAGGCGGCATTCAATACATCCAGCCTGCTGCTGTTCCCCACCCACTGACGGTGACACCTACAGTCAGGTGGGAATCAGTGCAACCCAGCTGAACTGGTACAGAAACCAGGACTTTAGAAAAATTAGTCTGAGCCAAACTACAGCTTCAGTTAATTAAATTTAAGAAAAAACAATAACGTCTGCTCATCAGGAGCAGGGCGCTACAATATGCATTAGGGTGAAAAAACACCTGGCAGTGATTGGCCCCCCGTTTTACTTACCTGAGCCCTGGAACTTGACCCGGCGGTGATGCGCTGTCTCTCTGCCCGGGGTTCTCGGCTCTTGATTGGATAGATTGATAGCAGCGCAGCCATTGGCTCCCACTGCTGTCAATCAAATCTAGTGACGCTGGAGCTGGGGGGCAGGGCTGAATCATACATTCAGCGGCTATGGACGCCGAATGCTGGATTCGGGAGCGCGCCCGCAAGGTAACCCCCTCGGGAGAGAGCTTCACCTAGGGGGTTATCTGACGTGGGGAGGCGCCGCAAGAGAAGAGCAGGTTCGGGCCACTCTGTGCAAAATGAGCTGCACAGTGGAGGTAAGTATGATATGTTTGTTATTTAAAAAAAAACTTACAATCACTTTAAGAGATGATCAATGGCTAACAGTACAGAACTCAACTATAGAAAAAGAAAAAGTGTCTGTATTCGATCTCTCCACTAGGTGGCACAATAAGCCAACCAAATGTGCCAAGGATAGGAAGAAAAATAAATTAATACAAATGATACTGAGGAAACAAATGAAACAAATAATTACCATTTAACGAAAGATGTGTTCTGTCCTTGGAGAGTTTCTGCCATGACACGTTTCTGTGTTTCCCATCACAATTGTCAGGATTCCACTGGAGAACGTACCAGAGCAGTGAGTGCCCTCTGTTGGGCGGACTCTGCCACTGAACATGGATTGGCCAAGTTGTAGCACTCAGATTGGCCGGTCGAGGTAAATCTGAAACAGTGGAATCAGTAGTAGCATGTTAATAATAATAATAATAAGGAAAATAATCACAACATCCACGAAGTATACAAATCAAGATGAGAGCAGTAGCACACCAAGGAATTCCTTGCAGTAAAAGCTTTAAAACAACACAACATGAAACTTGCTCGGGACCTCCTTTTGTGGTTCACCAAAAAAATGGGCCTAATCATGGAGATGTCATAGGAGAGGAAACACATCAGAGCACAAGGGCCCGGATGGGAATTCATGTTATTGTCAGAGATAGTGGACCCTCTGTTCCGCCAGAGCCATAGGGCAAGGTCTACCTAACCACCCAGTGTTTATAGAGCAGTGGTTGTCAACGTATGAGCTGAAGGGGGCCTCAAATGCGGCCCCTGACATCACCAAAGGGCCACACAATATTCATTACAGGTGGTCCCCGGGTTACAAACTGTAGGCTTGTTCTTAAATTGAGTCTGTAAGTCGGAACAAGTAAATTTTTTTTTAAATATAGCTCCAGCCCAAAAAAAAATTTGTAAGCTTTTTGGATAGCATAGAGAAGGGTTAACACCCCTGTAACGTTTGTTTTGCTGTCTGTGCCCCGTTCAGAAGATCTCACCTCACTTTTTGTTAGACATGTGCAATTTCGTTTAGTTCCGAATTTGTTTTTTAACAAATTTTGACAAATTCGTTAATTCAGAAATTTCCAAATTTTTCAATTTCCGAAAGTTCGAATTTCCGAATATCGGAATTTTCAAATTTTGGAAATTCAAAAATTTCATAAATTCGAAATTTCATAAATTTAAAAATTAAAACAATTGGAAATTTGAAAATCCAAAAATAAGAATGAAAATCTGAGTATTCGAAAATCTGAAATAACTTACTAATAATAAATATTAAATTAAATAGGTATTGGACTTTCCTTTCAAATTTGGCTGTTAGTAAACGTAACGAATACGAATTTATCTGAAGTTACGAATTATCTGAAATAACGAATGCCATATCTAAATGAATGGAATTGAACGATCTGATAAAAAGGTTTTATTATTATTATTGTTATTTATTATTATTAGATCGTTACGTTCCATTCGTTTAGATAAGGCATTCATTATTTCAGATAATTCGTAACTTCAGATAAATTTGTAGTCGTTACGTTCACTAACAGCCACATTTGAAAGAAAATTCTAATACCTATAATTTAATAGTTATTATTAGTTAGTTATTAGTTAGTTATTATTTCAGATTTCCGGGTTTTCAAACTTTCGGATTTTCATTCTTTTGAATTTTCAGATTTTCATACTTTTGAATTTTCAGATTTTCTTTTTTTTTTCCCATAAAGATTTTATTCCGTTTAAGAACATACAAAACAGAAACAGTTGTCAAATGACATAGTAAAACCAAGGACATAATACTAGTATCATTTGAAAGATACAACATGAAAGAACATCTTGAAATAAAATGAGCAAGAACGAAATATGGGATCGGTCATTAGCATAGGAGGGTGGAGGGTCTCATTCTCACTTTTCACCTCCCCCCAGTTTCCCCCCCCAAGATGTAATCCCAGGAAGGGAAGGGAGTATTGATTAGGTCCCGGTCAGGGTTTAGATCAGCCTTTCTCAACCTTTTCAACACAGAGGAACCCTTGAAATAGTTCTCCAGTCTCGGGGAACCCCTGCTAAAAATTAGAAATCTACAACTCATGATTCATTAGTGTGATGGTCAGTGGGAAGAATGGTCCTTACACTTGTAGTCATTGGGAAGAATTATCTCCTTACAGATAGCTAAAAAGATCAATGGTGTCAGTGGGAATTTATCCGAGAAATGGCCCAATGCTGAAGGAACTCCTAGCAACCTCTGGAGGAACCCTGGTTGAGAATCACTGGTCTAAGGCATAGCGTATCCTATTAAGGCAAGTGTGGCGGCCAAGGGGAGGCACCTCCAATTAAGTCGTAGTGTGTATGTTCAACTGGTATATATAAGGAGATGAGTACTCCATGATAGAGTAGACAGAGAATAGGGAAGAAAAGAAAAGGCAGAGATGAGGAAAAGAAGAAAGGAAAGGGAAAGTAAAGAGTGGGGAGGATGGGGGTTAGGTCCAGGGGATATTTATTAGGGAGTTGAGAGTGGGTCCGTGCCCCCCGTCCCCATGCCAACCTGCATGAATTTTCCGATTTTCAGTCTTATTTTTGGATTTCCGAAATTCCGAAATTCGGAAATTCAAAATTTCAAAAAATTTGAAGTTTCGGAAATTCTGAAATTTTGGAAATTCTGAAATTTCAAAATTAACGAATTTGTCAAAATTCGTTAAAAAATTAATTCGGAACTAAACAAATTGCACACATCTAAAAACTAATCCCGCGACCATATCAAAGACTAGTAATGTGCAATATATTACATTTTTGGTGTTGGGTTTAGATACAATCTAATATTTTTTAATAAATTATAAGCCTTCTTACCAGATTCTTCCTCGGTGTATACATTACTTTTGGGGGAGATCCCAAAGGAATTGAAGGCAGAGACCGATAACATCTTGACCCCTTTTGGGACCAGTGTGACACACTCCACCTCCGATACCGTACAATTCCTGAGAGTAGTTCTATTTTCTTTATCCAAATAAAATACTTTATATCCCAAGATTGTTCTTTGTGGAATTTCCTCATTATCTTTCTGTAATAGCATAGAATTAAATCAGTGACAACAGACAGCAATAAGACCAATTCATTTACACAGCAATGAAAGAAAATATTTCTAAGGATGTAAGATCTGTACACAGGCCATGGCAGCATCACACAAAGGCCTTGTCATCTACAGCACTATACAAATGGCAGTATGATATTGTGCACTAAAAATATACAGTCATCAAATTACAGTGCATCCGAAAAGTATTTACAGCGCTTCACTTTTTCCA
Source organism: Lithobates pipiens (assembly GCF_037356315.1). NCBI lineage: Eukaryota > Metazoa > Chordata > Amphibia > Anura > Ranidae > Lithobates > Lithobates pipiens. The sequence goes on from NW_027507785.1 coordinate 311,705,449, forward strand.
CATTTTGTTATGTTACAGTCTAATTCCAAAATGGATTACATTCATTATTTTCCTCAAAATTCTACAAGCAATACCCCATAATGACAACATTAAAGAAGTTTGTTTGAAATCTTTGCAAATGTATTAAAAATAAAAAATGAAAAAAATCCCATGTACATAGGTATCACAGCCTTTGCTCAATACTTTGTTGAAGCACCTTGGGCACCAATTACAGCCTCAAGTCTTTTTGAGTATGACACTACAAGCTTGTCACACCTATTTTTGGGCAGTTTCTTCTATTTTTCTTTGCAAGACCTCTCAAGCTCCATCGGGTTGGATGGGGAGCATCGGTGCACAGCCATTTTCAGATCTCTCCAGAGATGTTCAATTGGGTTCAAGTCTGAGCTCTGGCTGGGCCACTCAAGGACATTCACAGAGTTGTCCGGTAGCCACTCCTTTGTTATCTTGGCTGTGTGCTTGGGGTCCTTGTCCTGTGTAAAGGTGAACCTTCGACCCAGTCTGAGGTCCAGAGCGCACTGGAACAGGTTTTCATTAGGGATGTCTCTGTACATTTCTGTATTCATCTTTCCCTCGATCCTGACTAGTCTCCCACTTCCTGCCGCTGAAAAATATACCCACAACATGAATGAATGAATGACTTGTATAGCGCTGCAAATGCCAACTGAATCGCCTCAAGGCGTTTGATCCGACCTGCGTTGATTCCTTCTTAAAAGAGGTGAGTCTTGAGTTTTTTCCTGAAGACCCGATGGTTTCCTTCCAGGTGGATGTTCGTGGGTAGAGCGTTCCATAGTCGTGGTTCTTGGACTGCGAATCTTCGTTCTCCCCTTGATTTGTACCGGGACTTGGGGATGAGGAGGAAGTTTTGGTTGTTTGATCGGAGGTTGCGATTGGGAGTCTAGTGTTTTATTGTTTCGCATAAGTATTGAGGAGCGTCTCCTTGTGTGCATTTGTGGCTCAGGCAGAGGGTCTTGAATGTGATCCAATCCTTTACGGTTAGCCAGTGCAGCCATGATGCTGTCACCACCATGCTTCACTGTAGGAATGGTATTGGCCAGGTGATGAACGGTGCCTGGTTTCTTTTACAAAAGGTTTTATTAATAGTCATGACGCTTGCCATTCAGATGCCAAGATCCAGGAACCTTCTGGAACCTGTGAAGTGTCCCTGAAGGTTGCAGGGAAAGAGAGGGGGGCTGAAGTGGGAGTGTATACCTATCAAAACTAGGTAGCCACCCCCAAAAAAAATTATAATGTTCCAAATATGGTTGAGGAGGGGGAGGAGAAAATAAAGTGAAACTTCCCCTTCCCCTTACAAATCTCTCCTAATGCGGACCAATGTCAGCTGGTAGGTCTGGCACTTACCCCATCTAGGTGGCAGGTGGCAGGCAGTGGGCAGTGGCTCCTGTGTCCTCTCTTCCATCACTACGGCTTCCACTGCGTGTCTCCCTCCCCTCCTCCTAGGCATCAAAAAAGGATCGCCTGTACTTTCAGCCAATTGGGTGACGGGTCTCAAAACCTGCTTTCTGATCTTCCGGGAGGAGGATTAGTGTTAAAATAACGAATATTCATTTGCTATTTTAACACACTTGGGTGGGCTCGGTTCGCATTCTCTGTGCCCCGAGCCGACCCTATTTTAAAGCCTATTAGAGCCTCTGGCTCTAATCAGCTGCTTCAAAAAAAATAAAACCAGCCCTCCCCCCCCCCCATTGGAATCCATGCATCCGGCGTCATGCAAGGGGCTCCTTCGGGGGTTAGACATGCATGGATGGGGAGGCGGCGCCGTGCATTGGGCTGCCACCGCAAGCTGGCCATACACTAGTAGGTTTCCGAAAGAACATTCTCATTATGTTCGATGACTTGAAGAATGTTGTTTGAAAGTTCTTGAAAATTTTGTTGGCCTTTAGTATTGATTATGGAGCAAATATAGTTTCCCAAACTAAAAACACATAAACTGTTGAAAATGTATTTGAGAAAAAAATTCCAATGAATTTTCCCATCACTGCGGTCAAAAATGAGCGGTAATTTATTACATTGTATAAAAATTTGAATGGACATTTTTAAAATAAAAAAATTTGAAATGCTACTAGTGTATGGCCAAGGCGACATATTCTGCTCCCTTGACTCCCAAAATAGAGAACGAAATGGGAGGAGCAAGGTGGTGAGCAGGGCCGGTGCTAGACTGTTTTGCGCCCAGCAAGCCCAGCTACTTGCCCCCCCCAAAAAATAAAGGCTCCAAATGCAGCCTGTACAGGAATGCTTTCTCCCCTCCTTGCCATTGTTGGCTCCATGTGCAGACTGACTGGGGAGCTGAGAGGAAGGGTTGTTGCATGCAGCATGGCTTGTATGGCATCTCATTGGCTGGATACCTCTTCTTCATGGATCGGCTGAAGTATGCAGGAGATGTCTTTGTCTCCATCATCCAATCCTGCAGCGGCATGAGGAACGTTGGCACAGTGTGTGGGAAACAGAGCAGCCACCAGAAATTTTAGGGCCCCTTACACAGCTTTAGGCCTGCCCCCCCAGGCCTTGCCCCTTTTCACCCAGTGCATTATGCTCCCCAAAGTCCCCCCCCTTGCATCAGGGTCCCAAGAGTCCCCTCTCCTTAAATCATGGTCCCCAGAGTTCAGCTTTACAACAGAGACCCCCCCCTTTCATTAGGGCCTCCAGAGTCTTCCCTTACATTAGAATTCCAAAGCCCCCCCTTACATTGGAGTCCCCATAGCTCGCCCTTACATCAGGGTCCCCATAGCTCGCCTTTACATCAGAGTCCCCCTGCTGCGCTCCAAGCAGCAGTTCGCCCTAGGCGGCTTCCTAGTTTGCCTAGTGGTAGCATCGGCCCTGGTTCGTGAAAAGTGATGGGGGTGAGAGGCAAGGGACAACAAAGGGAGAAAGTGCTGGGCAGTAATGGATGGCTTGGGGTTCAGTTAGTCCCCAACCTTTCAACCACTTATCCCAGGTACGCCATGCTTGATTGGAATCCAACCATCTACCGCAGGGGTCTCAAACTGGTGACCCTCCAGCTGTTGCAGGAACTACAAGTCCCATCATGCTTCTGCCTGTGGGGGGAGTCATGCTTGTAACTGTCAGCCTTGCAATGCTTCATGGGACTTGTAGTTTTGCAACAGCTGGAGGGCCGCCGGTTTGAGAGCCCCTGATCTACCGGATATGTCAGCATTACATGTCATGGAGTGTAGTACTGGCCTAATATGCTATTATATTCTGTATATTGAGAGTCTAAATGGGGAGGTAACGGCTCACATTCCTTGCTGTCTTTTTAGGTTGATTTATAAAAACCTCCCACATCAGTGATTCCAAACCTTTTCTATGCCCCACAACCTTAGGAAATGTTTGCATAATAATACCAATAATTATGGCGATATTCTATTTGTGCAAATTTATTAAAAAATAATAAAAAATAATAAGAATTGAATTATTCTGCAAAAAATTGTGATCAGTTATTTGTCTATTTGTCTCCAATGCATACTATAGAGTGCTCAGTGTTTAAAAAGTCCACCAAGAGATAAATACAACCATGCTTGTTCACCTGAACACTGAGCACTAATCTGCATGATTATCCCCTAAGAATAAATTCCCCCTCCTCCCAATACAAATTTGCCCCCCTGCTGAAATCTTTGCAAAATCCTCCCCCCAAAAAAATTATTCACCCCTCCCAGCACAAATCCTCTACCCCTAAAATGTCCCCTCCTAGTACACATCTCCCCCCCCCACACTTCAAATCCCCACCTCCCAGCACAAATTCCCCCAATTCCTCCCTCCTAGCACAATTGTTTTCCCCTCCATCCCCTATCCCAAAACAAATCTCCTTAAATCACCATGCTTAGCACTCCCCCCCCCCCCCCAATTTCCCCTCCTAGTGGAATACCCCCTGCTGCCTCCCAAATTTCCCCTTCCAATACAAATCCCCTCCCCCCATTCTCCTTATGCCCCCCCCCCTTGTCCCGCCCTGAATCTGAGGACATGCTTTCAAACATCAAAATTATATTTAAGTACAAGGCTGGTCCCTACCGTTATGAAGATAGTCACTTCCTGGGTCCCATTGGGATACTCTGACCCAAGGATCCGCCACACGTTAGCAGTGCCTTCGGGAGCTGCACAGAAAAAATTATGAAAATCAATCTCAAAGCAACATTATACAGTATGGCTAATGGCATAAATATATGCTTGATTGTATACAGACTACTTGGAGGGTTAGCTTTACTTTTAGCATGCATATAAAAACCTTGTTTCACAAATATACACTATATAGCCAAACATATATGGACACTGCTTGGATGATTATGTTTTAGTGTTTTCAATGATGGGTACTGTTAACGTTATAGCATATGTAGCACCTTCTAGTGTGCTAGAGTAGGATGCACATACTAGTTGTTAGTGTAGGTAAATATGGCTTGGCTGGCAGCCAAGCTTGGATTGAATCTGGGTCAGGGTTGAGTGACTCAGGGAGACTGGATGACCCAACAAGCAGCACCTCTGGTACCTTCCCCTACTTGCTGTGACCTTGGAGAAGTTTCCAGAAGAATGGGTGGGAAGTTCGGAGGGGCTGCTTGGAAGGGCAGCCAAGTGGGCTCGCAGGGGACAGGCACCTCCTAAATACTCGTGAGTTATGACAGCAGGGGCAGTCAGGTGGAAGATGGAGAAGGAGTGCTGAAGAGGCTGTCGGTGGCCCTTGAGGGTAAACCCTTAGTTTGCTGGGGTAACCTCAGGCCTGGGGCTTGGGTGCTGAAGTGATCCTCTACAACACATGGAGAAATCTTCTCCTGGATGCCCAGATGGTAACAGTTCAGAAAATATCTTTTTCTGTTCCGGCATGATTGTCCCATATACAAAGTCAGCTCCATAATGATGAGTTTGATGAGTTTGGTTGGGTGGAGGAACTTAATTGTCCTACACAGAGCCCTGACTTCAACCCTATTGACCACCATTATTCAGCTCCATAAAGACATGTTTTGATGAGTTTGGTTGGGTGGAGGAACTCAAGTGTCCTACATAGAGCCCTGACTTCAACCTTATTGACCACTGTTATTCAGCTCCATAAAGACATATTTGATGAGTTTGGTTGGGTGGAGGAACTCAAGTGTCCTACACAGAGCCCTGACTTCAGCACTATTGACCACCCTAAGCAGAGGCGTAACTAGAAACCTCAGGGCCCCGGTGCAAGAAATTAGGAAGGGCCCCCCCCCCCCCCGAAAAGCATGATTTTGATACTATATTTTTTTCCACTGTACAACAAAGTAAAACATTTCTGTGCAACCTGTGTCCCCAGTGGAACCTGTGTCACCAGTGCAGTGGTGGTCCTGGAGAGGGGTGGTGGTACTGGAGGTGGGTGGCGGTGGTGGTACTGGAGGGGGGTGGCGGTGGTGGTACTGGAGGGGGATGGTGGTACTGGAGGGGGGCTGGTGGTGGTACTGGAGGTGGGTGGCGGTGGTGGTACTGGAGGGGATGGTGGTCCTGGAGAGGGGTGGTGGTACTGGAGGTGGGTGGCGTTGGTGGTACTGGAGGGGGATAGTGGTCCCGGAGAGGGGTGGTGGTGGTACTGGAGGGGGATGGTGGTCCTGGAGAGGGGTGGCGGTGGTACTGGAGGTTGGTGGCGGTGGTGGTACTGGAGGGGGATAGTGGTCCTGGAGGGGGATGGTGGTCCTGGAGAGGGGTGGTGGTGGTACTGAAGGTGGGTGGTGGTGGTACTGGAGGTTGGTGGCAGTGGTGGTACTGAAGGGGGGGTGGTGGTACTGGAGAGGGGTGGCGGTCCTGGAGAGGGGTGGCGGTGGTACTGGAGGGGGATGGTAGTACTGGAGGTGGGTGGCGGTGGTACTGGAGGTGGGTGGTGGTGGTACTGGAGGAGGGTGGCGATGGTACTGGAGCGGCATGGTGGTCCTGGAGAGGGGTGGCGGTGGTACTGGAGGTGGGTGGCGGTGGTGGTACTAGAGGGTGAGTGGTGGTACTGGAGAGGCATGGTGGTCCTGGAGAGGGGTGGCGGTGGTACTGGAGGTGGGTGGCGGTGGCGGTGGTGGTACTAGAGGGTGGGTGGTGGTACTGGAGAGGCATGGTGGTCCTGGAGAGGGGTGGCGGTGGTACTGGAGGTGGGTGGCATGGTGGTGGTACTGGAGAGGGGGTGGCATGGTGGTGGTACTGGAGAGGGGGTGGCGGTGGTCCTGGAGGTGGGTGGCGGTGGTACTGAAGGTGGGTGGCACAGTGGTGGTGGTACTGGAGGAGGGGTGGCGGTGGTACTGAAGGTGGGTAGCACGGTGGTGGTGGTGGTACTGGAGGAGGGGTGGCGGTGGTACTGAAGGTGGGTAGCACGGTGGTGGTGGTGGTACTGGAGGAGGGGTGGCGGTGGTACTGGACATCAGGATCCCCAGATACCCCCCCTTAATTTAGGGTCCCCAGAGAGCCCCCCTTACTTTAGGGTCCCTAGACAGTCACCCCCCTTAAAGAGGTTTCTCTGTACCTTGCTGGACTCCGCCGTGCACCTTGGCCCCCAGCAGATCTCTGTACCCCCCCCGCACCTGGGGGGAGGCAGCGATCAGCAGCTCTATGATGTTGATGGGCGGCGGGATCTTCCTGAGTCTCTGCACACACTGGAGAGGAGTCAGCACGGCTGTGAGTGAAGAGCGTGTCTCATGTAAACAGCAGCACAGAGACACCGGCACTCGGGAGTGAAGTTTCATTTTCCCTTGTCCTCTCGCAAAACACACAGCTGATCCTGCTCCCCCTTCGGCCCCCCCTCCCCTCCTCTCCTGTGTTCTCCGCGGGAAATGTGAGCTTGTTAGCTTCACGACTGAATGCCCGCGGAGAACACAGGAGAGGAGAGGAGGGGAGGGGGGGCCGAAGGGGGAGCAGGATCAGCTGTGTGTTTTGCGAGAGGACAAGGGAAAATGAAACTTCACTCCCGAGTGCCGGTGTCTCTGTGCTGCTGTTTACATGAGACACGCTCTTCACTCACAGCCCTGTGAATAGCAACCACGCCGGGGCCCCCCCACAGTGATGGAATTCCAGGGCCCAGTCGCAACTGCGACTGTTGCGACCCTGATAATTCCGCCACTGACCCTAAGCCATTGTACACACGGTCGGAGATTCCGACAACCAAATCCGTCGGAGTAATTCCGACGGATTAATTCCGGAAGAGGTCCGGAAGTGATGTTGCATACACACTGTCGAACTAAGTTGTCGGAAAATCCGATTGTACATAACATGATGACGTTATTTCATTACGACGGGACTACGTTCAGGCTAGTAGCCAATAGCTTTGGTCTAGGAATTTGATCTGAGCATGCATGGCACTTTGTCCGGCGGAGTAGACTACACATGATCGGAGTATGTCCGATCGGAGCATTTTGTCGGAAAATTTTACCGGCAAGTTGGACAACTTGGTCCATCTGATATTCAGACGGAAACAGTCCGATGCAGACCACACACAGTCGGAATATCCGACAAAACGGTCCGATAGGACACATTCCGTCGGAATCTCCGACAGTGTGTACAAGGGCTTAGAGTGACTTAGGCCGCGTACACACGGGCGGACTGTCTGCCCAACTAAGTCCGTCAGACAACCTTACAGACAGTCCATCCTACTTTTGAATGAACGGACTTGACCACACACGATGAACAGACAGTCCGCCGAAAGCTTGCGCAATGAAGTGTACAGCACGTACGACGGGACTAGAAATATGACATCCAATACACTGCAATGCAACCTTTCGCTGTGTAAATCCTTTCTGAGCATGCGCCATACTTAGTCCGTCGAACTAGCCTACTCACGAGCGGACTGTCCGCTGAAACCAAGTTTGGACGGACAATATTACGGAAATTCCGAAAGACTTAGTCCGCCAGACTGTCCGCTGAAAAAGTCCGCTGAAGCCCACACATGAGCGGATTGTCCGCTGAAACACGTTTCAGCGGACCAAGTCCGTCAGACAGTCCGCCCGTGTGTACGCGGCCTTAGAACACGGATTGTGTGAGTCAGGTTTTTCTCATCCAACATCAGCACCTGACCTCACAAATGTTCTTTTGGCTGAATGGGCACAAATTCCCCCGAATACATTCCGAAGTCTTGTGGAAAGCCTTCCCAGAAGTCTGGCAACTGGTATAGTCGCAAAGGGGGCAAATTCATATTAATGGCCATGGTTTAGGAATGGGATGTTGAACAAGCTCCTATAAGTATGGTGGTCAGGTGTCCTAATGATTTTGTTGGGCATATTAGTTTGCCAGTTATTGTCAGTTGTCATTGATTGCATACTGATGCCACTACATTTGATCTACACTGCTATACCTGGGCTTCTTCAGTGACCTCTGGGTATGATAGGGTTAAGTCCAATCATACCTAGACATGCAACATGTGATGAATATTTCCTAACTAATGCAACCTCCACCTCTAAAGCCAGCCATAGATGGAGCCATTTTCTTTCCTGCAACCTGTGAAAAATCGCTCGATTGTCCCATCAACACAGTCAGTGTTAATGGGGGAATCTCTCCCGTAAGAGATATTGCGCTCCATTCACAGAATGAACTTGCATGAGATGTTTAGGTGTCAGGTCACATTTTGCCTAAATATCGCATGCAATCCCGAAACTGTCAACTCACAAAATTTTTTTGTGGTATTTACCGTGGGAAAATCTGAAAATGCTTGTGAAAAGGCATTAAAATACATTCACAGAAGCAAATAACGAATTAAATGCATGCGGAAATTAAGCAGTGGTCCAGGCATGTGGTATTGGTGGAATGTGTACTGGTTGCCAAGGACGCGGGCAGCCGCCTGTTTCTTTACAATGCCTATTTATTAATGTAAATAAATACGCCAGCTAGTGCCAGGGGTTAAATTACCACATATTTTCAATACTAAAATACCACAAGACTTCATAAAATAACTCATGCGGTATTTTAGTAGTGTTTTTTTGTGAGTGCCAAAAAACGCTTTGAAAAACGCAGAGCGTTATTTTACTGCATTTTCTAAGGGGAAACATACTGCTTTGTGAATGGAGCTCATTGTGTTCTCCCAGTGGGGAAAACACAATGATTATTGCTAGCGGCTATAGCCCCTGGCAATAAATCGCATGAAAAATCTGAAATGCTGGTTGTACCCAAGTTGATCGATCAATCAACTAGGGTACAATCAGCCTGCCCATACATGGTTCGAATTGCGGCTGGTCCCTGCTGAATCAGGCCAAGATTCTAACCATCTGCGTTACTAAAGCTTAATTATTATTTTTTTTACATTAAAATAACAAACATGTCATACTTACCTGCTCTGTGCAGTGGTTTTGTACAGAGCAGCCTGGATCCTCCTCTTCTTGGGTCCCTCGCCGGTGCTTCTGGCTCCTCCCTCCTGCCGGGGCCCCCACAGCAAAGCGGCTTGCTCTGGGGGCACCCAAGCAGGCACGCTCCCAAGTTGCAGCTCTGTGTGTCCATTCACACATGGAGCCACGGCTGAGCCCTGCCCCCTCCATCTCCAGATTGGCTCACAGGTGCATCTCCTGATTGGCTCACTGGCTGCTATTGACAGCAGCGGGAGCCAATGGCTGCCAAAAGCCAATTAGGAGGGAGAGTCTCTCTTGGACATCGCTGGATCAAGAGGGGGTTTGGGTAAGTATTAGGGGGGTCTGGGTGGGACGGGGACTGCTGCAAACAAAGTTTTTTTTATCTTCATGAATAGAATGCATTACAGTAAAAAAAATTGTGCCTTTACAACCTCTTTAAGGACTAGTAGACTAGTATTACATTTGTGTCCTTGGGTTTAGATGTAATAGAAGGGGTACTCCATTGTATGCCATGGTAAAGGAGAAACATGACTACATACCTGATGGTGGAACCTGAAGAGGGGCACTCCAGTTACTCCAGTAACTATTTCCAATTTCCTCTCTGCATCGGACACGCAGCGAATCTGCAGTACGGATTTTATTGATTACAAAGCTCTTGTTTGTGCTGCCTGTTTGGCCAATCTGAAAAGAAATCCCAATAAAATAAACCGCACAGTTTTACGGATGTTTAAAAACTTCAAAAAGACCATTTCAAAAGGGGCGCATTGGAATAAAGGAATCAGGTCAGGTACTCATGTAACCAGTACACTGTTGTACCCTGTCCCCGGTGGCTGGACTGAGCTACACTTTGCTGCGTTATTGGCTGTTTCGATAGCTGTTTTGGTCGATGACCCAGGCCACCGTTGTTCAGGCCCACCAGAGGAGCCACGGCGGTGAACCACCAAAATACCTGTCATTCTTCCTGCCACAACTAACGGTCAACAAACAAAAGGGGGGCCTCCGACACTTCAGCCAAGGAGAATTCCAGAGAGAGAGAGAGAGAGGTGAGCGGGTTGCAGATACACAGTTATGCCGTGTACACACAACCGGACTTTCCAGCAGACTGGGTCCGAAGGGATTAGTCCGTCGGACAATCCAATCGTGTGTGGGCAAGTGCGATAGTTTTTCGAAAAATAAATCCGATGGACCTAGAAATAGAACATGTTTCAAATCTATCCGACGGACTCAATTCCGACGGACTAAAGTCGGGAAAACCGTTCGTCTGTGTGCTGGTCTGACGGTCTAAATACAGTGCAAGGGAAGCTATTGGCTACTGGCTATTGATCTTCCTTGTTTAGTACATCATCACGTTCAAAACTTTTTTACTGGTCTGAGGCTGTCTATTTACTAGTCTGAGGCCATCTCTTTCCTGGTCTGGGGCCGTCTCTTTCCTGGTCTGGGGCCATCTCTTTCCTGGTCTGGGGCCGTCTCTTTCCTGGTCTGGGGCCGTCTCTTTCCTGGTCTGGGGCCGTCTCTTTCCTGGTCTGGGGCCGTCTCTTTCCTTGTCTGGGGCCGTCTCTTTTTACTGGTCTGGGGCTGTCTATTTACTAGTCTGGGGCTATCTATTTTTACTGGTCTGGGGCTGTCTATTTACTGGTCTGGGGCTGTCTATTTACTGGTCTGAGGCCATCTCTTTCCTTGTCTGGGGCCGTCTCTTTTTACTGGTCTGGGGCTGTCTATTTAGTAGTCAGGGGCTGTCTATTTTTACTGGTCTGGGGCTGTCTCTTTACTTGTCTGGGGCCGTCTCTTTCCTTGTCTGGGGCCGTCTCTTTCCTTGTCTGGGGCCGTCTCTTTCCTTGTCTGGGGCCATCTCTTTCCTTGTCTGGGGCCGTCTCTTTTTACTGGTCTTGGGCTGTCTATTTTTACTGGTCTGGGGATGTCTATTTACTGGTCTGGGGATGTCTCTTTTTACTGGTCTGGGGCTGTCTATTTACTAGTCTGGGGCTGTCTATTTTTACTGGTCTGGGGTTGTCTATTTACTGGTCTGAGGCCATCTCTTTCCTTGTCCGGGGCCATCTCTTTCCTTGTCTGGGGCCGTCTCCTTGCTGGTCTGGGGCCGTCTCCTTGCTGGTCTGGGGATGTCTCTTTGCTGGTCTGGGGATGTCTCTTTGCTGGTCTGGGGATGTCTCTTTGCTGGTCTGGGGATGTCTCTTTGCTGGTGTGTGGCCATCTTTGCTGGTCTGGGGATGTCTCTTTGCTGGTCTTGGGATGTCTCTTTGTAGAATTGGGGATGGTTCTCGGGATGAATACCTGGTCACCAACTACCCCCGCAAACGTCCGCCCCACATCTCCGACCTATTCCTCTCAGGGACTGGGCTGCCAAGTTTAAAATGCCCGGGCCTATTTCTTGTCCCGGCCCAGGCCTGTTAGTGCTGCATGGTGAGGAGTGAAAAATGTGGATGGAACTCCGCTTTAACCTGCTGCACATTTTGACTGGCAAGTTGTACACTTGCAGAGCACTTGAAACACAAGTTCTAGTTGTTTGTAGCAAATTTGCATGGCAAGTCTCTAGCAAGAGCAAAGTTGCAGTGGTGAGGCTACAGCAAAAGCTCTGCAAGTCTACAGCAAGAAAATTCAGGCACAGTGACCCCCTGTGGTGGGAGGACTATTGTACAACATAACTGAACCAGAACTCACAGAATTTTTGCAAAGAAAGTTGATCCGGAGTCATGCAATGCAGACTTGCTGCAATTGTGCAACAAACTTGTGAAGCCTGACAAGTGTAGCAATCACTTAGCAAATCATTTTCAAACTTGTAGCTCAATTGCTTACTATCTGGGAAAATAATCGACTCCTGCAGGGGTAGTGCTACATATAGAAGAGCGATAAAAGAAAACTGATTTCCAGATAAATACTACAAAAATGGTACTTGCTGAACAAACATTATGTTTTCACGCTAAGTGCTTTGATCCTCCTGTCAATGAATACATTAAGATGTGGTGGTGGAAGGTGTTCCGCAGGAAGCACACAAGCGCTATCATCTCTGCAGGGATTTGTTTTTTTTTTGCAAACATTTTCTCATACAGAGATGGTGCAGAAGGTGAGGATCGCTTGTGTTAGAAACATCTGGGAAGAGCCGAAACTGATATCCTGTTGGGAGTGGTCTGTGGTCTACCATAACGGCATTTAAGGGGCAGCGGTGACTTTTCTAGGAAAAGATTGTTTTTTGTTTTTTTTTTGTTTTTTTTTATATTCTTGGCTCAAAAATTACACTGGTTCATTATTTTCTATGGAGCATAAACCACATATAACAAAGTATCAGTCAGTCTACTCCTTGAGTATAAATAGCTCAATCCATATAGTCCAGCCTTTCTCAACCAGGGTCCCATTGGTTCTTTCAGAGGCCACCATGCATTGTTTTGGCCTTGGCTGATTGACCTTCAATTTGATGGTGTCTACTTCCAGTTGTAACAGCCAAGGCTGGCTGACTGGGTAACATTCTAATAACCAATGTAACCAACTGACTAACCGTTTGCAGGTGTTTCCTAAAACCTAAAAAATTCTTTCAAGGGTTCCTCTGGGTTAAAAGGCTGAGAAAGGCCGCTATAGCATATCTCTAGTACAGGGATATGCAATTAGCGGACCTCCAGCTGTTGCAGAACTACTACAAGTCCCATGAGGCATAGCAAGACTCTGACAGCCACAAGCATGACACCCAGAGGCAGAGGCATGATGGGACTTGTAGTTTTGCAATAGCTGGAGGTCCGCTATTTGCGTATCCCTGCTCTAGTATTTTGAGATGGGAAGGAGGGACACCTAACTAGCAAACGTAGTTAGGCATAGGACACGCCCCCTGCCACACCCCCTCAAAAAGGAGAATTAACCAAAAATAAAAGGATAATTAAATCCACAAGGGCTTTCCTTTATATTAGCTTTTAAAAATTTACAAATGCAGCAATTTAGAATTTAGATGAAAGGATTAGCACTGGTTAACACGTTTTAACCACTTTCAGACCGGACCATTTTGCTGGCTTAAGACCGGACCACTTTTTGCGATTCGGCACTGCGTCGCGTTAACTGACAATTGCGCGGTCGTGCGGTGTGGCTCCCAAACAAAATTGACTTCCTTTTTTTTCCACAAATAGAGCTTTCTTTTGGTGGTAGTTGATCACTCCTGTGGTATTAATTTTTTGTGCTATAAACAAAAATAGAGCTACAATTTTGAAAAAAAAAACCATTATTTTTTACTTTTTGCTATAATAAATATCCCCCAAAAATATATAAAAAAATATTTTCTTCCCTCAGTTTAGGCCGATACGTATTCTTCTACATATTTTTGGTAAAAAAAAAATCGCAATAAGCAATTATTGATTGGTTTGCGCAAAATTTATAGCGTTTACAAAATAGGGGATAGTTTTATGGCATTTTTATTAATAATTTCTTTTCTACTAGTAATGGCGGCGATCAGCGATTTTTATTGTGACTGCAACATTATGGCGGACACATCGGACATTTTTGACACATTTTTGGGACCATTGTCATTTATACAGCAATAAGTGCTATACAAATGCAGTGATTCCTGTGTAAATGACACTGGCAGTGAAGGGGTTAACCATGGGTGGCAGTGTAGGGGTTAAGTGTGTCCTAGGGGTCTGTTACTAACTGTGGGGGGCTGAGCTGTGTGTTAGTGAACACTGATTTCTGCTCCAATCACAGGGAGCAGAGATCACTGTCACTTGTTACTAGGCAAAACGAGGAGATGCTGTTTACATTGACATCTCCTCGTTCAGCCTCCCCCTTGAGACGATCGCAGGTATCCCCGTGGCGATCGAGTCCGCGGGACTCAAGATCGGACTCACGGGGGTCCTGTCTGGCACGTGCGCGTGGCGGCGGCGGCATGCACTCGATGGCAGGGCGGCAATTTCAAATGGAGGTACCTGTACGCCAATTTGCCTGCCCGTGCTATTCTGCCAACGTACATCATCGTGCGCCGGTCGGGAAGTGGTTAAAAGATAAAAAGTGCATTTTATATACAACTATATAGATTAGACCAAAATGAGGGACAAATGAGAGGGAAAGAGGGACAGAGGGACATTGCTCCAAATCAGCGTCAGTCCCTCAAAATCAGGGACAGTTGGGAGCTATGCTTTAGTTTAGTCCAATAGTAGGAGAGATAAAATATAAAATAGTTCTACTTCCTCATAATAAAAAATCAGATGCATCCTGATTAATGCTTTGGACCTGCATGGATGTCATCTAGTACACTCCGGGATGTCATTGATATACATCTGGCTACCTAGATCGAACACCTGTGCATCAAGTGCAGTTGAAGATGGACGATCGCCCGGGTGTAAGGATTGGTACATGGTAGGTAAAAGAGGCCTTGTTGTTTTTATACCAGATTGGCATTATTATCAGCCCATTCAATTCTTGTGAAGCTTCACCTGGTTCCCCACAATGCAAAATGTTTACCTGAGTAGTCCGTTATCTGGTCCATGTAGTGTCAGTAGGTAAGAACAAACTGAGTTTTTATTTCTCCAAAATAAAAGGTGAAATGCATTGTAGTCGATGGTAAAGGCAAAATAGAAATAATTGTAAATCCTAAAGTTTTATTTTACCTTAATGCATTCTCTGCATTAAGGTAATAACCTTCTGAGCGCAACTTACCCCCCCCCCCCCCTCACCCTCCTGCCCCACAAATACTTGCCTGAGTCCGATATCGATCCAGCGGCGATACTTTCTCTCTCTCTCCCTCCTCACTGGACTCTGGGAGAGCAGTGGGAGCTATTGGCTCCTGCTATTGCCAATCAAATCCAATGGCAAGGGATCAGGGGGCGGAGCCAAGCCGCACTGT
Source organism: Lithobates pipiens (assembly GCF_037356315.1). Taxonomy (NCBI): domain Eukaryota; kingdom Metazoa; phylum Chordata; class Amphibia; order Anura; family Ranidae; genus Lithobates; species Lithobates pipiens. Next base: position 311,720,551 of record NW_027507785.1, read on the forward strand.
GTGTGCCAATGGACACACAGAGCACAGCTCGGAGGTGAGCCCACACGCATGCCACCATAAAAAGTGACTTCCTGTGCTGGCACGCGGATAAGAGAAGAAGCCAGAAGTGCCGGTGGGGGACCCCAGAAGAGGAGGATCAGGGGTGCTCTGCGCAAAACCCTTACACAAAGCAGGCAAGTATAACATGTTTGTAAAGTGTTTTAAAAAAAAAAATAATTAACACTTTAATGCGTATGTAAAGCCAAAACCTCTATTTACAGCCAGCTGCTGTAGGCCTCAGTCTGAAAGGACAGAGCAATCATAGCTGCTGAATTCCAAAAGTGCTCATAGTCCTACCCTTCTTTTCCACACAGCTTCCAAAGCCTGATAAAGGGAGGACTCTTCCTACACCTGAAATGCGTTGGCAGTTCTCTCTTGCCTTATTTCAGTCATAAATTAAGAAACCTTCTTGGGCTCTATGACCATTGGGGTGGTGTTATTGTATTTCTTACTTTAAAATAAAAATCTGATAGGATTATAGCCTTTTCTTACCCTACTAAAAAAAACATACATTTTTAATGCAGGAAAACATATGTAAAATGTGGATCTAAGAGGCAAAAAATGTCAACCATCATTGGTATTAGTGGGAGAAATAGTCCCTCATCATTGGTGTCAGTGGGAAGAATAGTGCCCCATCACTGGTGTCAGTGGGAGAAATAGGGCCTCATCATTGGTGTCAGTGGGAGAAATAGTGCCCCATCATCGGAGTCAGTGGGTGGAATAGTGCCCCATCACTGGTGTCAGTGGGAGAAATAGGGCCTCATCATTGGTGTCAGTGGGAGGAATAGTGCCCCATCATCAGAGTCAGTGGGAGGAATAGTGCCCCATCATCGGAGTCAGTGGGAGGAATAGTGCCCCATCATCGGAGTCAGTGGGAGGAATAGTGCCCAATCATTGGTGTCAGTGGGAGGAATAGTGCCCCATCATCGGTGTCAGTGGGAGGAATAGTGTCCGATCATTGGTGTCAGTGGGAGGAATAGTGCCAGATCATTGGAGTCAGTTGGAGGAATAGTGCCCCATCATTGGAGTCAGTTGGAGGAATAGTGCCCCATCATTGGAGTCAGTTGGAGGAATAGGGCCCCATCACTTTACTCTGAGGAGCATAAGCAGAATCTGCTTACCTTCCCCTTGTCTCCCCATTGTTCCAATCCACAACCAATTGCGGAGCAGATTGAACCCCAAAGTGTATGTTCAGCCAAAAAGTTTTTCATAGCTTTGGATAGAGTAGGGAAGGTCAGAACCCATGTAAGATTTTTACTGCTATCCGGGCCGCCATTCCAGAGATCTGTACTCACTATGCCCGCAGGCTGAAGGAAATAAACCTAAGGCCGCGTACACAAGGGCGGACTGTCCGGCCAACTTAGTCCGTCGAAACACATTTCAGCGGACAGTCCGCTCGTGTGTGGGCTTCAGCGGACTTTTTCAGCGGACAGTCTGGTGGACTAAGTATTTCGGAATTTCCGTAATATTGTCCGTCCAACTTTGGTTTCAGCGGACAGTCCGCTCGTGAGTAGGCTAGTTCGACGGACTAAGTATGGCGCATGCTCAGAAAGGATTTACACGGCGAAAGGTTGCATTGCAGTGTATTGGACGTCCTATTTCTAGTCCCGTCGTACGTGCTGTACACGTCATCGCGCAAGCTTTCGACGGACTGTTGTTAATCCGTGTGTGGTCAAGTCCGTTCATTCGAAAGTAGGACGGACTGTCCGTCGGATTGTCTGACGGACTAAGTTGGCCATACAGTCCGCCCGTGTGTACGCGGCTTAAGAGTGTATGGTCAACTTTAGCTAGGGGGCCCTAATCAAATTTTGACATGGGGCCCTATGACTTGTAGTTAGGCCCCTGACCAAATAGGAGTAATTGGGTCATCTAGGTTTACATAAAATGCAGTAAATACAGAGACTGCTTGTGTATGAACATAACCCTACATACCGTCTTCCATGATGGGTCTGTTGGAGTTTTATAATGCACTTCACAGAAGCTCGGTCTCTCCGATGTCTGGTTTCTCCAGCTAATAGAAATGTTGAAGGCTGATTTCAGAAGCTGAATTTCAGTGATTATAGGTGTGATGGGAACCACTGTGAAATATTAAAGTTGTCATATGTATGAAAAGAATAAATGGCACAACTCCAGCCGAACTGGTAAAATCTGATAAAATATATAACTGTAAGTCACTCTATCTGCCAAAATATTGTTACATTATCCACAACAGAACCATACATCTCTTTTTTTAAGTGCCCTATTATCCTAAAACCCCTCCCAGCCTGGACCATCGAAAATCTAACATCCTACTGGTGCTCCACCCCATACCATAACATGTTTAATCATTCCGGGCCCCATGCAGAAGAATGTAGCCTATCCACTCACTAGACACCAGTGACGTCACTGAGAATGCAGCCTATCCATTCACTAGACACCAGTAACATCACTGAGAATGTAGCCTATCCACTCACTAGACACCAGTGACATCACTGAGAATGTAGCCTATCCATTCACCAGAGACCAGTGACGTCACTGAGAATGGAGCCTAGCCATTTACTACACACCATTGACATCACTAAGAATGCAGCCTATGCATCCACTAGGCACCAGTGACATCACTGAGAATGTAGCCTATCCATTCACTAGACACCAGCGACATCACTACGAATGCAGCCTATCCATTCACTAGACACCAGTGACATCACTAAGAATGCAGCCTATCCATTCACTAGACACCAGTGACATCACTGAGAATGCAGCCTATCTATTCACTAGAGACCAGTGACATCACTGAGAATGTAGGCTATACACTAGAGACTGGTGATATCAATGATATCAATGAGAATCTGGCCTACCCAATCAGTAAAGACTGGTAATATCACTGACAATGCAACCTATAGAGCTGCACGATTCAGGCTAAAATGAGAATCAAAAAATTGGCTAACTTTACCGTTTTTTTTTTTTTTTTTATCCATTGAAGTGTATTTTTTTCCCAAAAAAATTGGGTTTAAAAGACCACTGGACAAATACAGTGTGACATAAAATATTGCAGCAGTTGACATTTTATTCCCTAGGGTCTTTGCTAAAATATATATAATGATTAGGGGTTCCAAGTAATTTTCTAGCAAAAAACTTTGATTTTAACTTAAGAAAGAAGGGTCAGAAAAAGATTTAGACTTTAAGTGGTTACACTTCCTGCATTCACACTTTTAAAAACTTGGCAGACTGCCTGTATTTTTTTTCTTTACACCCAGAAGTTTATCCCTTTGATCTAAGAAGGAAGAGTTAGTTACAAGGTTTCATTTAAAAAACTTGGCAGACTGCCTATTTTTTTTTTCTTTACACACAAAAGTTTCCCTTTGATCTATGAAGGAAGAGTTAGTTACATTTCATTTAAAAAACTTGGCAGACCGCCCAGATGTTTTCTTTTGACAGCTGAGTGAGCAGATAAGTCTCTCCACTTGTTATATGAAAGAATAGGCAAACTCTGCAATAGAGATGGTCAGAGGGGTTGAATCGAGATCGTGATTTTTTAATGATTAATTGTGCAGCTCTACTATCCATTCACGTGAGACTGGTGATACAACTAAGAATGCAGTCTATTTAATAACTACAGATCAGTGACATCACTGAAAATATAGCCTGTCCATTCAGTAGAGACCAGTGACATCACTGAGAATGAAGTCTATCCATTCACTAAAACCAAACACATCACTGAGAATGCAACCTATCCATTCATTAGATACTGGTGACATCACTGAGAAGTCAACCTATTCACTTACTACAGACCAGTGACATCATTGAGAAGGCAGCCTATGCAATTGGTAGTGACCAGTGACAAATGGCCAATAACAAGTAACACTGAATATACAGTAACTGAGGACTACAATATATATCCACCCACAGAAAGTGTGTTGGTGATGGGAGGGGGCAGTCACAGCCCGATGTCTGGCTGATGTGCCTAGGATTGATACTGGTAATAGGGACAACAGATTGTAAGCTCCTCTGCACAGGGACAGATATGACCAATTACATATAAACTGTGAAGCATTTTCAGAACATGCCTCTGCTATGAAAATTTGTGAAATGAATTATCATCTGTGTTAAATTATATAAGAAAAATACATGTAGACAGTATGAAATTCATATAGTTCATACCTATATCTGACAAGCGGACTCGCACCACATCCGATACAGAGTAATTCAGCTGGTTCCTTGCCGTAATCTGAATATCAAACACTTCATCCCGTGTTCGGTTCACTGTGATCCGCACAGAGCCATCTTTCTTATTCTCCACATATGACTCTTCAGTCTGTAAACTAAATCATAACACTGGTTAGCTTTCTTATGACTAAACACAACCTAAAATGTGAACTGTCTGTGATGCCCACACATACTAATCTGCTTTAAAAATGTTACTAAACCCAGGAGCCTGCATTCACTATATTTGGTCTCCCACAGTACACAGAACATGAAAATGCAATTCTTTTAGTAAATATAAACGGTTAAATACCTTTTTTCATCAGCAGCGTTACAGCCTTCTTATGACTTATGACTACAGCAGTCCATCAGCTTGTTAGTCTCTACCTGGTCCCCCTCTTTGGCCGATCTCTCCCGTGGCTTTGGTTATTCTACCCCCCCATGCGCGTGCCGTCACGTCCTCCTCCTCCAAGTGCCCAAGTCCCGCCCGGCGCTGTCCCAAAACATACACAGGCTGGTACGTTTTTAATAAGCAGCCTGCCGGCCCCGACCTCCATCACCACCACCGGCAAACATTTGCAACCATCTTTCCCATGGAGAGTGAGCTGAGGAGCCTGCTCAGCTACTGCCGCCTGCCTGCCATTGGCTGACTCAGGGAGGGGATGGAGGGCATGCACAGTCTGAGGGAAGCAATGTGACCTTTGTATGGGACATCAGAGAGCATCCCGGCGGGAAATTGCCACCCTGTGCCCCGGTATGGTGACCACATTTCCAAACTGCCATTCAGGGACAATTTTGCCAAGGACCGGGGGGGGGGGGGGGAGTGGGGATGATGTAGTCTTGGGGTTGATGGGGAATTTCGGCAGTGGGGATGATTTGTCGGGTGAATGGCTGGTGTTAGCACTGAAATAATCTCAACACCTTGCTTAATATGGTGTCAGGAAGATCAAATCACATTATTTCTATTACTACCTTTTAATATATAATGAAATACTTATTATTATTATTATTATTATTCAGGATTTATATAGCGCCAACAGTATAAAAAGCTGCTTTACAATATAAAAAGGAGACAATACAGTTATAATACAATAAAATACATGAGGATTAAGAGGGCCCTGCTCAGAAGAGCTTACAATCTAATAGGGTGGTGCAGGTGGTACAAAAGGTTATAACTGTCGGGAATGAGCTGATGGAAGTGGTAGGAGATCAGTTGGAGACATGATAGGCTTCCCTGAAGAGATGAGTTTTCAGGGATCGCCTGAAGGTAGCAAGAGTAGGGGATAGCCGGACCAGTGGAGGTAGCGAGTTTCAGAGGATGGGAGAGGCTCTGGAGAAGTCCTGGAGATGAGCATGAGAGGAGGAGACAAGAGAGCTTGAGAGTAGGAGGTCTTGAGAAGAGCGGAGAGGACGATTTGGGTGATATTTGGAGACAAGATCGGTGATGTAGCTCGGGGCAGAGTTGTGAATGGCTTTGTATGTTGTGGTTAGTATTTTGAATTTAATTTTCTGGGTGATTGGGAGCCAGTGTAGGGACTGGAGGAGAGGGTTGGCAGACGCTGAGCGGTTGGCAAGGTGGATAATTCTGGCAGCAGCATTCATGATAGACTGAAGAGGGGTGGAGCCTATGGAGGGGCAGGCCAATGAGAAGGGAGTTTCAATAGTCAAGGCGAGATATAACAAGGGAGTGAATGAGGAGCTTGGTGGTTTCATTTGTTAAAAAGAGGTCGGATTTTAGAGATTTTATGGAGGTGAATTCTACAAACAGTTCAACTCCCCATAATGCAGAATTAGTGGGAACCTTGAGCTTGTCACTTGCCACCAGATGCAGCGTGTCACTTGCCACCTTCGCCTGCCACCAGATGCAGCGTGTCACTTGCCACCATCGCCTGCCACCAGATGCAGCGTGTCACTTGCTACAATGGCTCATTTATTGGCTGAGTGCCATTGGCTCCCGCTGCTGTCAATCCAAGGCAGTGAGCCGATGAGAAGACTGAGGGGGCAGAGCTGAGCCGTGGCCTTGTGTCTGAATGGACACACAGTGGAACGACTTGGCTCGGGGTGCCCCCTATAGCAAACCACTACACAGAGCACCGCATACTAGCTCATTATGAAATACTTACCTTAGAACGAGGCCCCGACATCTGGCCCGATCCACGCCGAGGGAGCTGAAATGCTCCCTCGGCGTTTCTTCTGGGTATCGTGGTTCTGGCGCTGTGAGTGGCCAGAGCCATGATATCGTTACTCCCGCGCATGCGCGTGGGAGATTTCATCCCGGCCGGTCGACCACTGCCGGATTTTCAGCCGAGAATCCCCTTGTGCGCATGCGCCGCTGCAGTCAGCAGCGCATACCGAGGGGAATATCTCCTAAACCGTACAGGTTTAGGAGATATTTTTTTTACCTACAGGTAAGCCTTATTATAGGCTTTCCTGTAGGTAAAAGTAAAAAAAAAAAAGAGTATACAACCACTTTAAGGTGTCAGTATACCAAGACATTTTGGATCATTTCATGCTCCCAACTTTGTGGGAAGAGTATGGGGATGGCCCCTTCCTGTTCCCAGTGCACAAAACAAGGTCCATAAAGACATGGATGAGTGAGTTTGGGGTGGAGGAACTTGACTGGCCTCAACCCGATAGAACACCTTTGGGATGAATTAGAGCAGAGACTGGGAGCCAGACCTTCTCGTTCAACATCAGTGCCTAACCTAACAAATGAGCTTCTGGAAGAATGCTCAAACATTCCCATAGACACACTCCTAAACCTTGTGGAGGGCCTTCCCAGAAGAGTTGAAGCTGTTTTAATTGCAAAGGGTGGGCCAACTCAATTTTGAACCCTACGGACTAAGACTGGGATGCCATTAAAGTTCATGTGCATGTAAAGGCATGTGTCCCAATACTTTTGACAATATAGTGTATATTGAAGGAGAAGTGCATCTATGTTACCCACACATTGTAAAAATGATATTTATCTTTATTAAGATGCACCCACTGCTCAGTCCTTTTAATGTCACGTAGCTTTTTGAAAAAAACCTCCTATTGGGTTGAACATGTAAAGTGTGACCTTTACTTTTTAAATGCCACTTGCAGAGATGATATTATAGAGTCGCTGACTCTCAGTTCTTTCCCCACCATTCTGAGCAGATTGAAATGTAACTGGGACACCAGAAGCACGCTGCTCTGACATTGAAGAATTGCATCATCATTAAAGCTGATATGGTTTTGCTCCTCTGAGTGTGTGTGTGACCACAGCGAGGTGCAGCTAGAGGGGATCAAACCAATGTCACCAATAAGACAATAACACCTTTACCACATTATGGCTCGAGATTGTGATAAAATGACTTTACAACCCGCTATAAAAAAAAAAAAAGATTTTTTTAGATGCAATATCTGGGCCAAGGTGTGGGCGAGAACTGAGATGGTCGGCTCTCCAACTACTAAGGAACAACTTGTAACAATGTGTGGTACAACAAAAGAACCAGGATGTAGCTAAATTTATTCAAAGGGAAAGTATTGTGTATTTTTAGTAGGAAGATATTTGGTTTTATTAAGGGAGTTACATAGTTGAAAAAAAGTCACTTGTTCATTAAAGCGGAGGTCCACCCTAAAGTGGACCTTCCGCTCATTGGAATCCTCCCCCCCCTCCGGCGCCACAATTGGCACCTTTCAGGGGGGAGGGGGGTGCAGGTACCTGTACAGTACAGGTATCTGCACCCACTTCCGGCATAGCTATCTGCGGAAAGGGGCGTAGATTCTGCAGAATCTACGCCCCTTTCCAAAAGTCCCCCGCTGCCTGCTGGGAAACACACGGATCCCAGAGACAGCGGGGACCATCCTTATTGTGCAGCGCGACTCGCGCATGCGCAGTAGGGAACCGGGAAATGAAGGCGAAAGGCTCCACTTCCTGATTCCCATACCCAAGATGGCAGCGGCAGCACCCGAGAGACGATCGAGAGATCGGCTTCGGGTGCCGACATCGCGGGCGCGCTGGGCGGATAAGTGTCCTTATTTTAAAAGTCAGCAGCTGCAGTATTTGTAGCTGCTGGCTTTTAAAAAAAAAAAAACGGCGGAACTCCCAGCGGACTCCCGCTTTAAGGCCAAGTTAATCCAGAGGAAGGCAAAAAAAAAAAAACTTGGTGAAGCCCACCAGGCCATTTCACGTGGCCCTTGCACACAGGGGTTTTTTTCAGCCAGAAAGTGGCAGAACTCTATTTTGCTACCTTCGGTTCCCGTCCTCTGCTCCGCACCCACCACTGTCACTTGTAAACATAGAAGCCTTCTGGTTTTAGGAGGACAGATCCCTGCCTGCCCTGCACTCACGGCGGGGACGAGGCTGATGCAGGTGCAGTGTGGGATGGGGCAAGTCGTAAGCTGCACTGTGATCCCCATCTGTGCACAGATGCCGACCAATGATCTCCTGCAAGCAGGGGCGGACTGACAACTCATGGGGCCCCTGGGCAATAGGAGATTATGGGGCCCCCAGGCAATCAGAGATTATGGGGCCACACAGTATACACACACACAGTATACAATTACACAGTATACACATACATGTACACAAAGTATACACAGACATGTTTCTATTGGCTGAGAAGGTCCTGAAGAGGTGGGGCAGCTATAATCTCAGGATTTTTAGACCAAAGGGATGTCAGTAAGGGACATTTCAGAGACAGATGTAAAAAAAAAAACACAGATTTTTACATACTGTCCCTGGTTTTACTGAGGCTGGCAACCCTGATAGGGCCCCCTAGTGGCCCGGGGCCCTCGGGCAGTGCCCGAGTGGCCAAATGGTCAGTCCGCCCCTGCCTTCAAGGGAGGCAGAGATACCGACACTGCTGCAATCAGGTACTTGAGTCGGGCTGGGTGGGTAAGATGTGAGGAACATTTTGGAGGGTTTGCAAAGGTGGGGGATGAGAAAAAGTGGTGCAGAGGTCAAAGCTGAGTAGGGGTGGAAGTGAGATGTGGACAACCTGTGAAAGAGCTGAATCCTGCTGTCAGGTCACCTGAATCCAGGTGACAGATGCACCCCATTGGGGTGAGGAGTGCACCACAAAGTAGTGGACCCTACGGCTGACTGCTGCAGATGGAGCTCTAGGTGATTCAGGAGAGCAGGTATTCTGGAGCACCAACATGGATCACACTGGGCGCCAGAGCATGAGATTTCCCAGGGCGTGGAATCTAAGACCCAGCGGGTGTTCGCCAGAGGCTCCTAGTGGTGGGGATGGATTTAGCTGCAGTCTGGCTCCAAGTCGTAACCCCCAGCTCACACTCACAGTAGACTACAGGAAGGTAGAGAGGAAGCCGCAAACTGCAACAACAAAGGATAGTCAGGAGATAGCCAAAGGTCGGGGCAACGAGAAAGTAAGGATAGTCAAGGAACACGCCAAGGTCGAGATATGAAGCAGACAAGGACAGTCAAGAACAAGCCAAGATCGGTAACTAGAACCAGACGTAGAACACACAGCAGGGAGCACACGGAAGCCAAACACACAATATTGATCAGCAGGGCTGGCTTGCAGTGCACAGGTTAATATAGTGTTCCCTGATAGGGCCTGGGGTGGAGCCATGCTTTGAGGAGAGATTACTTAAGCAACCAGGTGAAGGGCAGCTGGTCTCTCAAGCTGACATGGAGAGGTAAGCTGACAGACAAACATTACTACAGATCCATGACACCTGTACACTGCATAGCACACGGCTAAACCCTGCAATTTGTATGTAATGCACTCTGTACATAGCACACCCCAGACTCTGTGCATAGGGCACCCCTGAAACTGCACTCGGTACGAGGCCACACCTGAACTCTGCTCTCTGTATGTAGCATGTAGCACACCCCTGAACTTTGCACTCTGTACATAGGGCACCCCTGAAACAGCTCATGATATAGAGTGCACCCCTGAACCCTGCACTCGTTACGGAGCCACCCCTGACTTGTACATAGTACATTCCTGAACTCCACGAAATGCACTCCTGGTATTTCTTGCCCTTCGGATCCGGTACTCCCTGGATCAACGATCCACAGTGCTATTTCTGATTTATTAATAGGTATAAATATTTGGCGCACTTGAAAACACAAGCAGACCTTTTTTGAAGCAATCTACTGAGAAATCTACTGAGAAACAGATCCTGTGGAAGTCAATTTTACATTTTCACAGCTCATAGTACAGAATCCTCTTCCTATGTGGAGGTTTTGTCTATTCTTTCAGGTGCACATGATTCTTGTGTGTCTTTTGTGGTGACTTAAGAGTGATCGACTTTCCACATAAATGATAATATAGGCGATTTATGTATTTGCTGATCTGATCATGTGCTGGCCAGAACTAGAGGGGAGAAATATTTGGGGTTCTTATATCAGATGATTGCAAAATTAGCAAACAGTTTGGCCTGACAGTGGGGAAAATTAATAGAATTGTGGGGTACATCACTAGAGGGATCACCGGCAGGAAGAAGGAGGTCCGGATTCCTCTATATAGATCTTTATATTAGTGGAGGGATCACCAGCAGGATGATGGAGGTCCGGATTTCTCTATATAGATCTTTATATCACTAGATGGATCACAAGTAGGATGAAGAAGGTCCTGATTCCCCTATATGGTAGATCTTTATATCACTAGAGGGATCACAAGCAGGAGGAAGGAGGTCCGTATTCTTTTATATAGATTTTTATATCACCAGAGGGATCACCAGCAGGATTAAGAAGGTCCTGAATCCTCTATATCCGCCTTTCTCAACCTTTTCAACACAGAGGAACCCTTGAAATAGTTCTCCAGTCTCGGGGAACCTCTGCTAAAAATGTGAAATCTACAACTCATGATACATTAGTGTGATGGTCAGTGGGAAGAATGGTCCTCACACCTGTGGTCATTGGGAAAAATTACCTTCTTATGCCGCGTACACACGACCAGACTTATGTCCGACAGACCTTCGAAGGAGTTCTGCCGGAGTTCCGACAGAGTTCTGACGGACTTTTCGAATGAGCGGACTTGGCCACACACAATAACACCAAACTCCGACGGATTCGAACGTGATGACGTACGACTGGACTCGAATAAGGAAGTTCATAGCCAGTAGCCAATAGCTGCTCTAGCGTCGGTTTTTGTCCGTCGGAATAGCATACACACGCGCGAATTTTTCGGTAGGAACTAGGTCCGGCAGAGTTCTGGCGGAAAAATTTGAAGCATGTTCCATTTCTAAAGTCTGTCAGACTTTTGCGAATCAAAAGTCCGTTGCAGCCCACACACGATCAAATAGTCTGCCGGAATCATTCCGTCAGACTTTGGATGTTGAAAAGTCCGGTCGTGTGTACGGGGCTATACAGATATCTAAAAAGATCAAAGGTGTCAGTGGGAACTTATCTGAGAGGCAGAAATGGCCCATTGCTGAAGAAACCCCTAGCAACCTCTGGAGGAACCCATGATTGAGAATCACTGCTCTATATAGAGCTTTATTATAATTAGAAGGATCACCAGCAGGAGAAAGGAGGTCTGGATTCCTCTATATAGATCTTTATATCACTAGGATCACCAGCAGGAAGAAGGAGATCCTGATTCCTCTATATGGGTTGTTATATCACTAGGGATCACAAGCAGGAGGAAGGAGGTCCTGATTCTTTTATATAGATCTTTATATCACCAGAGGGATCACCAGTAGGATGAAGAAGGTCCCGAATCCTCTATATAGAGCGTTATCATCATTAGAGGGATCACCAGCAGGAGAAAGGAGGTCCCAATTCCTCTATATAGAGCTTTTTTATCACTAGAGGGATCACCAGCAACGGAAGGCAGCCCTGATTCCTTTTTATAGATCATTAGTTATCACTAGATGGGTCACCTGTAGGATGAAGGTGGTCCTGATTCCCCTCTATAGATCTTTAGTTGTCACTAGCGAGTATAACCCTACAAGTACATACGGATATATGAATGCAGGCTCCTGGGTTTAGTAACATTCTAAGATCTCTTAAAAGGTTTTATCTAATAGACTCAGTACTTTTTTTTTTTAAATAATCATCACAAAAAAAATACAAACAAAAATAATAACCCGTACATCGCTGCCTACTTTTAGTTTTGGAGAGCGCGCATGCGCACCCACCCGCTTGGCTCCTACTGTGATTGTACACAGCGGGAGCCTGTCAGCACATCCCAGCCAATGATATATGGCCAGGAGCTGCTAATCGGCTGTGTGCAATCACAGCCCAGATCTCTATGTTGGTAAACAACACAGAGCTCTATACAGAGGGAGCGATCTGTCAGTTTGGGATGAGAAAATTAGATCTTTAATAAAAGCAGCACACTGTACACACATTACGCACTTAGGCACATATTAAACCCCTTGATTACCCTAGATGTTAATCCCTTCCCAGCCAGTGTCAGTAGTACAGTGACATAATACTGTGTATAATAAGTGTATAATATTATCACTGATCACTGTATTAATGGCACTGGTGATGTCAGTGGCAGTTAGTCAGTTAGTGTCTAGTGTCGCTATGGATGGAGTCACCACCAGCAATATATACCATAGTTTGTAGGCGCTATATAACTTTCACACAAACAAATATACACTTATTGGGATTTTTTTTTATCAAAAATATGTAGCAGAATACATTTTGGACTAAATTTATGACGAAATTCGATTTTAATTTTTTTTTGTATATGATTTGAAGCAAAAAGTAAAAACTTTTTTTTTTTTTTTTTTTATTTGTCGGCCTTTTTTCATTTATATCGCAAAAAGTTTTTAAAAAACGCTGTCGTCAGGGCAGGACTTAGGGTGGTGGGGGCCCCTGGGCTTGAGTCACTTTCGGGCCCTACCTTCTATACATTATCATATTTATCTGCGTATAACATGCACCGGCGTATAACACGCACCCCAAGCTTAGGAGGGAATTTTAAGGAAAATAACTTTTAGGAGGGAAGTTTAAGGCAAAAACTTACATTTAAATGCCCATCAATGCCATTTGCCAATGCCTTATCAGTGTCCATTTTCAGCCTTGCCCCAGTGTCATTTTCAGCCTTGTCATTTGCAGCCTTGCCATTGCAGTCTTGAACTTTAAAAATGGGGCCCGCCAAGTCCTGTGTATCTCGGTGGCTCTCGGGTCCTCTCGGCTGCTCTCGGGGTCCTCTCGCAGTCCCGAGCGGAGCCGAGAGTAGCCGAGTGTACTCGACTCGGCTCACAGTCACGCCCAGTCCCTGTGTTATGTCCATCATAGGGCGGGACTGGGCGTGGGCCAACTGTGAGCAGAGCCGAGTCAAGTACACTTGGCTTTGTATCTCGGTGGGGCCCGCGGGCCCCCTATTGGGTGGGGCCCATGGGCTTGAGCCCAGTCAAGCCCAATGGTAAATCCAGCCCTGGCTGTCATAATCAAATACCACCAAAAGAAAGCTTTATTTGTGTGGGAAAAAAAAAATCATAGAAATTTTGTTTGGGTACAGCGTTGCATGAATGAGCAATTACTAAGGAAAACAGCGCAGTACTGAATAGCAAAAAATGGCCTGGTCGTGAAGGGGGTAAAACCTTCTGGAGCTGAAGTGGTTAAATAACACCAATGACATATCTGGCAAAGAAGTCATTTAAAACAGAGCAACAATTATTGCTGAAATGCTGCCACTTATCTGCTTCCTGTTAACCCCGTTATCTCTTCCTCACTCACTCTAGATGAGCTCATCCTACAGATTGCTGTCCTTGTCACTCCCCGATCTGATTAACCAAGATAACATATACCAGTAAAAAGCTAAAAGCTTCCTTTCACATTGCCAAGTATTAATCACTCGGGTGAAGATTAGTGAGTGAAACTGAAAAGCAAAGACATATATATATATATATATATATATATATATATATATATATATATAGATAGATAGATAGATAGATAGATAGATATACAGGGGCGGACTGACCATTCGGGCCCTCGGCACTGCCCGAGGGCCCCATGCCACCAAGAGGCCCCATCAGGGTTGCCAGCCTCAATAAAACCAGGGACAGTATGTAAAAATCTGTATTGTTTTAAAAATCCCAAGATTATAGCTGCCCACTTTTCCAGTACCTTTTCAGTGTGTGTATGTGTATTCTGTGTGTGTATTCTGTGTGTGTATACTGTGTGTGTATACTGTATGTGTGTGTGTATACTGTGTGTGCCCATAATCTATTGCCTGGGGCCACCATAATCTCATATTGCCTGGGGGCCCCATAATCTCCTATTGCCCGGGGGCCCCATGAGTTGTCAGTTCGCCCCTGTATATATCTATCTATCTGGATAGATAGATAGATAGATAGATAGATAGATAGATAGATAGATAGATAGATAGATAGATAGATAGATAGATAGATCTTATATTAGCAAGATTAAATGGCAAAAATGTAATAAATAAAGTGATGTGACATTTACTTTTTTTTTATTATTCTCACCAGGGCCGATAAAGGCAGACTTGACAGGTGCCAAGGGACAGCAAAGCTGTGAGGGCACTGTTCTTCGTGTAACAAAGTCTAATGCCCCATACACACGGTCGGACATTCCAACCACAAAATCCATCGGATTGTTTCCAAAGGATTTTGGGCCAAACTTGTCTTGCATACACACGGTCGCACAAAGTTGTCGGAAAATATGATCCTATTGGAACGAGGTGACGCCAAACACGTATGTCGGGAGTATAAACGGGCCAGTAGCCAATAGCTTTCGTCTCTTAGTTTATTCTGAGCATGCGTGGCACTTTGTCCGTCGGAATTGTCTACACACGATCGGAATTTAAAACGATCGGATTTTGTTGTCGGAAAAATTTATATACTGCTCTCAAACTTTGTGCGTCAGAAAATCTGACGGAAAAAGTCAGATAAAGCCCACACACGATCGGATTTTTCAACAACATAATCCGATTGGACTTTTTCCGTTGGAATTTCCGACCGTGTGTATGGGGCATGAGGCTTGATTCACACCTATGCATTTTTGCATGTTGTAGATTTTCACTACAGTCCATTCAGCATGGTTTCCTATGGAACACGTTCTGTAGTGCAAACTTGCAAAATGCAAAAAGCACTAAAAATGCATAGGTGTGAATCAGGCCTAAGGCTCGATTCACACTAATGCATTCTTTGAGGTATTTTGCATTTTGCAGAAATGCAGGGGCATTTTTTAACATGGGTTCCTATGGAACATGTTCACATCAATGCATTTTTGTGCCTCTGCATTTTTGGAAAGGGTCGGGACTTTTTTTCCTGCAAAATGCAGCGTTTTGCATGTAAATGAATTCAATGGACCCGCATCCAAAACGCAAGTACCGCGTCTTTACTGCGATTTTGCCACGATTTGCGTTGTTTTTTTTCTTTTTTTTACACTGTATATAGCTGCTTGCTAAGGAGGGGGCTGGCCGCCACGTCCTTAACAACCAATGAGTTATCAGCTGTCAGCTGGCTTCCCACTAAATGTAAAAAAAAAAACATACCGGCTACAAAAAAATTGTGAAAAAAACTGCATGGGGTCTCCCCCAGGTCCATACCAGGTTCTTGGGTCTAGTATGGACTCAGAGGGGACCCCCACGTCAAAATGGAAAAAAAATGGCATGGGGGTCCCTCCAAAATCCAGAACCTTATTGGAGCATGCAGCCCAGCAGGTCAGGAAAGGGAGGGGACGAGCGAGCGCCCCCCCTCCATCCTGGCCCCCCCATGTGAATGAGTATGGGGTACCCTACCCATTCACCTGGAAAAAAAAGAAGTGTAGTGTTAAAAATTACAGTAGACAGTTTTTGACAAGTCTTTTATTAAAAATCTTCTTCTCCGCTTCTTCCTCCAGTCTTTCTCCATCTTCTCCCACATCTTCATCCTCCTATCTTCTCCTTCTTTTGTCTTCTTCTTTCGCTCTTCCTCTTCCTCTTGTGCCACTCCCGCCAATGACCCTCCTCCGATGCTGCATCCCGCTGATCTGTCGGCGCCGATGTCCTGCATTTCTTAAATAACGATGGGGGTGTGGCAATTGTATCACATTTTCCGGAGGCCACGCCCCTTGTGACGTCACATACCCATCATGCCCCGGGCTGTGAAGTGATAAGGGGCAGGATCACCGGATGACATCACCCGGTGACCCCGCCCCATGCCTATATAAGTCGTTGCACACCACGCACACGGCATTACAGCAGGAGAGAGCATTGAGTCAACATCGGAAGAAGAGAAGAGGGAAGAAGACGAAGGAGAAGACCGGGGAAGAGCTAGCAAAAGAGCAGGAGAACCCACCAGAAGGCACTGGACAGCGGGAGAAGAACCGGAAAGCGCGGAGAAGAGAGTGGAGAAGTCGGAAGAGACCCCCGGAGGTGCCTAATAAAAGACTTGTCAAAAACTGTCTACTGTAATTTTTAACATTACACTACTTTCTTCCAGGTGAATGGGTAGGGGTACAATGTACCCCATACTCATTTACATAGGGTAGGGCCAGGATCTGGGGGCCCCCTTGTTAAAGGGGGCTTCCAGAATACGATAAGCCCCCTGCCCGCAGACCCTGACAACCCCCAGGCAAGGGTGGTTGGGAAGAGGCCCTTGTCCCCATCAACATGGGGGCAAGGTGTTTTGGGGTGTGTGGGGTGCAGAGCCCCCCTGCCCCAAAGCACCCATCCCCCACGTTGAGGGCATGTGGCCTGGTTCAGGAGGGGGCGCTCGCTTGTCCCCTCCCTTTCCTGACCTGCCGGGCTGCATGCTCGGAGAAGGATGGATTTTGGTGGGCCCCTACACCATTTTTTAAAAACAATTGGTGTGGGGGTCCCCTCCGAATCCATACTAGAACCAAAGGCCTGGTATTGACATTGACCTGGGGGAGGACCCCACGCCGTTGTTTCTCTCGATTTTTTTTTCTTCTAGCCAGCATTTTTTTTTTACATTTAGCGGGAAGCCCGCTGACAACTGATGGCTCATCGGTTGTTAAGGATGCGGTGGCTTCCCACCCCCCTCCTCAGCAACCAGCTATATACAGTGTAAAAAAATGCAAAAAGAAAATCACGGTAAAAATGAAAATGCGCGTCCAAAGATGCATCTGGCACCGCAAAAAGCACTGCAGAAACGCTCAAAAGCAACAGGCATAGATGTGAATCGAGCCTCATTTAGGCCTGGTTCACACCTATGCCTTTTAGGCTGGGTTCACACCGCTGCGGGGGGAGAACCGGATGTGATTCGCACAGCAAATCACATCCGATCTCCGTAGCACTGCGAGTTCAGCCATACAGATAGTATGGCTGAACTCGCAGCTGTCCCGCAGCAAACTCGCACAGGACCCTTTTTTGGGTCCGCAACGGAATCGGATCGCATGGGGGTTCACACCATGCGATCCGATTCCTGTGCGAGTCGGCAGATCGCACTGCGATATGCCGACGGATCTGGGGGTGTCATTAACATAACATTGACACCCCCAGCCGTCCGCATAGGGCAGTGTGAACTGCCGGCGGGAGGTGAGCGATGCGGGAAAACGCCGCGGATTCGCGGCGTTCCCGCATCGCAATAGTGTGAACCTAGCCTTATAGTGCATTTTCAGTTTTGCAGAAACACACTACAGTCCATTTAACATGGTTTCCTATGGATGTAGTTCACATCTGTGCATTTTATGGGCCAGGAACTTTTTTTCAGATTTTTGGTTCTATAGACTTCAATATAACAAAATCGTGTATTGAAAAATCAAAATGCACCTGGAATATGCAAACTGCAACCTGCATAGGTGTGAACCATGCCTAAAAGTATTGTTTTAAATGGTTTGGGTTTTTTTTCTTTCACATTATCTTACTTTTTCTTTGTTGTCCATCCTTGTTCTCTCTGCATGTTTTTTTCTGTGAGATCTTTTTGTGACGGACTCACCCGGGACATGGGTTTTTGGAGGGGACTGAATGCTAACCTCTTGCTACCGATTTTGGGCCCTGGCATTTGGGGGAGCGGTGCTCTTTGTGAGCTTCATGCCTGGGGACCCTTGAGGTGGTATTACTTTGGATTCAGGTCCATGTCCCCGAAGACACACAGACACTGGGGACCCTGTATGTGCCATATTAGAAATATTAGAGGAGAGGTACAGATACCAGCCTGCATGGAAGAGGAATTCAGAAGGAGGTTGCGAGAGATGCAGATACAGCACAGAGGACCAGTATCAGAGCAGGTCCTGCTACGATTAGAAATAGTAACTGATTCAAGATCCTAAAAGCTATTTTCGGCTAGACTTGTATTCAATGCAGCTATAATAATATATCTCTGATGGTCAGACTGGAGAAAGCGGTATTACTGACAGAAGCACTCAGCGGAGTGTGGGATAGGTTCCCTCACTTTTATCGTGGATTTTGCTGACAATAATATCAAATGTGTCACAAGTAGCTTTTAAGGGGGCTTATTGAGCACATATGTGGAAGCACTGATTTTTAAACTGTGAGTAATAGCAGGGAGCTCTATAAGTTTCATGTAATGTCTCTCCAGTCTATGACTGTCTCCTGAAGCCCCCCCCCCCCCCCCCGTTTCCAACAACTCCTATAACACATTCACAGTCTTTGACCATCTCTTGTAGCATGTCCACAGTCCCTGACCATCTCTTGTCGCCTGTCCACAGTCCCTGACCATCTCTTGTATCCTGTCCACAGTCCCTGACCATCTCTTGTATCATGTCCACAGTCCCTGACCATCTCTTGTAGCCTGTCCACAGTCCCTGACCATCTCTTGTAGCATGTCCACAGTCCCTGACCATCTCTTGTATCATGTCCACAGTCCCTGACCATCTCTTGTCGCCTGTCCACAGTCCCTGACCATCTCTTGTAGCCTGTCCACAGTCCTTGACCATCTCTTGTCGCCTGTCCACAGTCCCTGACCATCTCTTGTAGCATGTCCACAGTCCCTGACCATCTCTTGTAGCCTGTCCACAGTCCCTGACCATCTCTTGTCGCCTGTCCACAGTCCCTGACCATCTCTTGTAGCCTGTCCACAGTCCCTGACCATCTCTTGTCGCCTGTCCACAGTCCCTGACCATCTCTTGTATCATGTCCACAGTCCCTGACCATCTCTTGTCGCCTGTCCACAGTCCCTGACCATCTCTTGTAGCCTGTCCACAGTCCCTGACCATCTCTTGTATCATGTCCACAGTCACTGACCATCTCTTGTATCATGTCCACAGTCCCTGACCATCTCTTGCATCATGTCCACAGTCCCTGACCATCTCTTGTAGCCTGTCCACAGTCCCTGACCATCTCTTGTCGCCTGTCCACAGTCCCTGACCATCTCTTGTAGCATGTCCACAGTCCCTAACCATCTCTTGTCGCCTGTCCACAGTCCCTGACCATCTCTTGTATCATGTCCACAGTCCCTGACCATCTCCTGTCGCCTGTCCACAGTCCCTGACCATCTCTTGTAGCCTGTCCACAGTCCCTGACCATCTCTTGTATCATGTCCACAGTCCCTGACCATCTCTTGTATCATGTCCACAGTCCCTGACCATCTCTTGTATCCTGTCCACAGTCCCTGACCATCTCTTGTAGCCTGTCCACAGTCTCTGGCCATCTCTTGTAGCCTGTCCACAGTCTCTGACCTTTTTTTTTTAGCATGTCTGTAGTTTCTGACCATCTCTTGCAACATGTTCTAGGTGTCTGGTGATCTCTTGTAACTTCCCCATAATGCTGACCATCTCCTGTAGCATTCCTGTAGTCTCTCACAGCTTTCTGTGACACTACATTCACTGAATATTATAAATATACAGTATATCATTGGCTGCACTCTTAAAGTGTATGTAAACTAGTCCACTAAATATACATGTGAAAATATTTTGTTAATCTGTTCAATACTTAATTTTGCCATGAATTTTGTGAGCTGATAACTTCCTGTGCTCTCTGCCTGTGCAGAAGTAGGTGTTACTGAGATGGGGAGCGGTTATGGAGCAAGAGCGGTTATAGAGATGTGGAACGGTTATGGAACTGAAGAAGAAGGGTTATAGAGATGAAGAAGAGGGGGTTATGGAGATGAAGAAGAAGGGTTATGGAGATGAAGAAGACTTATGGAGCTGATAAAAAAGGGTTATGGAGATGAAGAAGAAGGGTTATGGAGATGAAGAATAAGGGTTATGGAGATGAAGAATAAGGGTTATGGAGATGATGACGAAGGGTTATGGAGATGATGACGAAGGGTTATGGAGGTGATGACGAAGGGTTATGGAGATGATGACGAAGGGTTATGGAGATGATGACAAAGGGTTATGGAGATGATGAAGAAGGGTTATGGAGATGATGAAGAAGGGTTATGGAGATAGGGAGTGGTTATGGGGGTGAAGTAGGGTTATGGAAATGGAGAGAGATTATGGAGATGAAGAGGGGTTATGGAGATGAAGAGCAGTTAAGGAGCTGAAGAGGGGTGGAGATGAAGCAAGGGCTGTGTTCTTTGTATTCAATCACAACTGAAGTAGGCAGGGCTGAAACCACATGTATAGAGCTTCAGAGCATAAATTCAGAGCTAACATTTTTAGCTATTTAGCTGCTATCATATGTATGGGCAGGGCTGCACTGGGACAGAAATTTGGCCCTGGACTTCATCCAGACCGGCCCACTTACATTTTGAGTGTCCCATCACCAGCCCCCTTACAGCAGAGTGTCCCATTACCAGCCCCCTTACATCAGAGTGTCCCTTCAGCACCCCCTTACATCAGAGTGTCCCTTCAGCACCCCCTTACATCAGAGTGTCCCATCAGCAGCCCCCTTACATCAGAATGGCCCACTGAGCCATCGGCCCACCGGGAAACTCCCGGTAGTCCCGATGGCCAGTACATGCCTGTGTATGGGCAATGCAAAAGACAGACTTTGGTGCTTAATTATACAGACAGTAATCATGCCTTTCCAGTAAATGGCTTTTTTCTTTACTTTCCACAGCTGTAGTCTGGTTTCTTTGGGCAATACCTTGAAGACACCCTCAATGTAACTAATGTGACTGAAAATAAGATATTAATAGGACTTACTTAACAACATGTACATCATAGCTTGTGGTCAAGTATGTATCTTGCCCTGTATCCCACGTACATGTCATCTCAGACGATAATTCTCCCAGAGAACATGATATTTTAGAGGGTCTGTCAGGAGGATCTAAAAGGAAACATACAGTATTTTGAAAAAAAAAATGGATTACAGTGGCCTAAAGTACACTATATTGTCAAAAGTATTGGGACACCTGCCTTTACACGCACATAAACTTCAATGGCATCCCAGTCTTAGTCTGTAGGGTTCAATATTGAGTTGGCCCACCCTTTGCAGCTATAACAGCTTTGACTCTTCAGGTGTCCCAATACTTTTGGTAATATAGTGTAGCCAATGATACACTAATCTTAGTTCTCTGTGTATCTCTTTATACTGCACATACACATAACTAACCTTCTTCCTTATCTTGTAAGGTAGGTGGCAGTGGCATAGCGTGGATTGTCAGCGCCTGGGGTAAGGCAAGTAATTTGCACCCCCTAACTTGCAAACTTTTAGCACTCTCCGAGTTCTGTCCCTTCCCTTCCTACAATAGTACTAACCAACCTGATTCCTATACTGACCACTACACTACAAGGACCACTATACTGTCCACTACATGACACTGACCACTATACTTTCCACTACATTACACTGACCACTATACTGTTCACTACACATTGACCACTACACTACACTGACCACTATACTGTCCACTACACATTGACCACTACACTGACCACTACACTACATTGACCACTACACTATACTGTCCACTATACTGACCACTATACTGTCCACTACATTATACTGTCCACTACACTATACTGTCCACTATACTGACCACTACACTAACCATTATACTGTCCACTACACTGACCACTATACTGTCCACTACACTACACCGACCACTATACTGTCCACTATACTATACTGTCCACTACACTATACTGTCCACTACACTACACTGACCACTATACTGTCCACTACACTATACTGTCCACTATACTACACTGTTCACAATACTGTCCACTACACTGGCCACTATACTACACTGACCACTACACTACACTGACCACTATTCTGTCCACTACTCTATACTGTCCACTACACTGACCACTACACTATCCTACCTACAGTATTCCTATACTGACCACTACACTGCATGACTCTATCTGCCTTCTACTCTCTCTCTCTGGCTGCCCCCTCTCCCCAGACCATGTCCAACGACCCCCGCCCCCCCCCAGGCTAGCAATACGACTCACCTTCTATTCTTTGTTCTCCATCGGTCCGGAGGGGAGGAGGAGGAGGAGAAGACAGCGGCGGCTCACACTCACAATTTCTTTTGTCCCCCACGCTCCGCCATGTTCAGACTCCAGCGCACTGTGATTGGGGCCCCGCCACCACACATGACCCCATACTCTCAATCACAGGGCATCGGAGACTGAACATGGCAGCCAGAGCGTGGGGACACAGGAAAGTAAATTTAGGAGGAGGCAGCCAGAATTTTGCCTCCCTAAATGTTGCGCCCGGGGCCACGGCCCCCTCCGCACCCCCCACGCTATGCCAATGGTAGGTGGTACACACACATATGTGCAAAAGATAATAAAAAGCACTGGTATGCATGGGTTGCACACACACACACACACACACACACTTACATCCCACTTTTAATTTTGTCTCGTATATGATAAACTTCCGGACGCATTCCAAGTAACAGATAATGTGGTGATGCTCCGTGACACCCAGGAGTTGCATAGTGGAAAAAGTTCCATTCTGCCAGTCCGGATTTCTGTAATTTTCATTTACTTCAAAAACAAACTGTCCTCTCCCTCTGCAGGGGTCCTTGAAAAATGTGCAGATCACCAGGACATCGGATCCTTTTGGCACCACGGAGGTCGGTTTAAATATGATATCTCCTCTCCTGGTATAGAAACCTACAGGAATTAAAAATATTTTCATATATAAAGTTATATGTTACAACAGAGCACAACTATTTAGTTGGACAAACTGATATGGTGGTTATGCACACTGCATTAAATCTCAATTGATA
Organism: Lithobates pipiens; assembly: GCF_037356315.1. Taxonomy (NCBI): domain Eukaryota; kingdom Metazoa; phylum Chordata; class Amphibia; order Anura; family Ranidae; genus Lithobates; species Lithobates pipiens. Next base: position 311,743,741 of record NW_027507785.1, read on the forward strand.
TAGGATTTATTTTCCGACCGATCGCTCGGAATAATCAATCTATAGTCAACAACCCTTTTGATTGATATGCCACACACACACACACACACACGCGCGCGCGGAAGTGAACAATTTTAATTTATTGATGGCATCCCTGTTTTACCATCTAATCTCATAATCTGATCGACCGAAATACAATCGTATTCATGAACAAAGGGGTCAATTCACTAAGCCCTTGTACACACGGTCGGAGATTCCGACAACCAAATTCGATGGATTCTGTCCGTCGGATTTTGTCCAACGGATCTTGTCCGAAACTGTTGCATACACACAGTCGGATGAAGTTGTCGGAAAATCTGATCGTTCAGAAGGTGATGACGTTATTTCGTTACGATGGGACTACGTTCAGGCTAGTAGCCAATAGCTTTGGTCTAGGAATTTGATCTGAGCATGCGTGGCACTTTGTCCGATCGGAATTCTCTACACATGATCGGAGTACGTCCGATCGGACCAGTTTGTCGGAAAATATTTCCAGCAAGTTGAAAAAGTTGGACCGTGTGTACAAGGGCTAAGAGTTACATAACGGATGAAAGAAAAAAGAGGTAAAATAACACTTGCGCTATATCAGTTTTCATCTGTAGCATGTATAGAACATGCTGCAGCAAAAATGACAATACCAAAGAAAAGAAATGAATGAAATGACATTTAAAATTGTCGAAAAACAAAACCATTGCCAACAATAGATTTTTTTTTAATGCGCCCCCCCCCCCCCCCACAGGGTCCATACCAGGCCCTATGGGTTTCGTATGGATTTTAAGGGGAACCCTGCACCAATTTATTTTATTTTAAACGGAGCGGGGTCCCTCCCAAAATCCATACCGGACCATTATCCGAGCATGCAGCCTGTCAGGTCAGGAAGGGGGAGGAGTGAGCACCCCACAGCCCTTCCCTTCCCTCCTGAACCATACCAGGTTACATGCCCTTACCATGGGGGGGGGGGGGTGGATGCTTCGGGGTGGGGGGGCTTTATGCAAATGAGTCACATGGATTAGTTATGGCATGCGGTAAATGTTAGTGAATTGACCCCAAAGTATCTCAATGCTGCAGATTGGTGTAAAAAGATCGATAACTTTCCACCCTGGCCGATCGACTGATTGAATTCAACCAAAATTGAGTGCAATTTGATCCAAAGGGAAATTATGGTGATTTTTTGAAGATTTTATTGTTTTGATCAAATCACAGATCAACTGGAAAAAAAAAATCAAAGCATGCACGGCCACCATTAGCCTTGGTTCGCACTAGCCTATGCTCTGAAATTTGATCTGCTGTCAGGCATTCAGGATGTGATCCTGCTGCCTTCTGAATGCCTTTTTTTTTTGCCAAACAGCAATTTATAAAGGGGTTAATGCACCATAACTGCAAACCAAGTGTTTGACTTGTGGTCAAGGCACAGCTCCATTTACTTGAGTGGCCAAATTTGACAGGGGGCACCGCTTGTCAACGCAGCATGCTGCGCCAATTCTGACGCAGCCGTGCTGCAGCATGTGAACAGCTTTCTCTGGCTGTTTTTTTTTCTCTTCAGATGTTCCCAGCACAGAGAACGAGCCGTACTAATCATGTGATCATTGTGACAGCCAATCATAATTAGGCAGACCTTCTTGCCCCTGGGCAAAGTAGCCCAGTTAAAAGGATGCCAGGGTGGGTGGGAAAGGGGTTAAATAATCTCAGGGTTATATGGAAGGTTCCCAGCTGTGATGATGACCCCGTCTTACCTTCGGAAACTGTCGATGTGAATAAATGAAATATGCAAATGACACTCCATTTGGAAGGCGGAGCTCCCATATCTGAATGTAACATCTTGCGTTATGTAAGGCATCTTTACTCCTGCAAGGGAAAAATATTAAAGTCTAGTTAATAAAAGTTTTACTGAAATTCATGTATTCTGCACTATAATGTAACACAGGTTACTACATTGAAAGATACTCGGATATAAAGTAGACCTGTGTTTCCTACCTACAGTATAATGCCATTTTGCAGGCAGAGTCATATTTAAAGGGGTAGATTTATAAAACATTCATGGATGAACCTCACACACTTTCATGCAGGCTGAAAAAATTTAGGCTAAGGGCTGTAATTTATGTAATAGATTCATTCCCATTATCGTCAGCACCATCTAGTTGCCAAAATGTGGTATAGTTTTCTGAAACAGCTCAACAAGAAAAATACCACATTATGGCCACTAGATGGAGCTGGCCTTTATTGGAATTAAGCTATTACAGAAATTATGTTCAAAGTTTGTGCAGTCTGCACAAATGTGTGTGAAACATGTCCAACTAATGTTTTAAAATAGACCCCAAAGTGTATACAGACCAGCCATTCTCAACCAGGCTTACATGGAACTCTAGGGTTCCTCAAGAGGTTGCTAGATGTTCATTAAACTGTAGCTGGTCCACTGTCAACAAATTCTTCACCAATATAAAGGGGGCATTCTTCCTACTGGCCACCAGGGTAAGGAACTTTTTTCCCACTGACCACAAATGTAAGAAGCATTGTTCCCACTCAGCACCAGTGTAGAGGGGGGGGGGGGGCATTCTTCCCATGTAAAAGGGGGCATTCTTCCCATTAGCCACCAATGTAAGGGACATTCTTCCAACTGGCCACCAATGTAAGGATCATTCTTCCAACTGGCCAGCAATGTAAGGGGGATTCTTCTTAGTGACAACCAATGTAAGGAACATTTTTCTAACTGACCGCCAATGTAACGAACATTCTTCCTACTGACCACCAATGAAAGGAACATTCTTTTAACTGGCCACTAATGTAAAGAACATTCTTCCAAGTCCAACTGGCCTCTAATGTAAGGGGTATTCTTTCAACTGGCGACTAATGTAAGGAACATTCTTCCTACTGGCCACCAATGTATGAGGGGGCTCTTCCCACTGACCACTAATGTAAGGGGGGCATTTTTCCTACTGACCACCAATGTAAGGAACATTCTTTCCACTTACCACCAGTGGAGCCCACCTATAAGGGGAGCAGGGGCCCTTCCCCCCAATCCATGCGCCTGGCCTAATCAACATGCCGGGTGCTGGATGCATGGATTCCAATGGGGGTTTTATTTTTCTAATTGGCTTAAAAAAGTGTGGTCTACAACCACACTTGTGTGACATTAGCGAATGAATACTCGCTAATGTCTTCATGCTTCTCCTCCCAGCCAATCAGGAAGTGGGTCCTGAGACCCAATTGGCCAGGGAGTCTTATCCCTTATACACACGGTCGGACATTCCGATGGACAATGTCAGATAGGACCGTGTTGTCGGATAATCCGACAGTGTGTGGGCTCCATCAGACTGTTTCCGTCGGAGTATCCGACGGACCAAATTTTCCAGCTGGGCTATAAAATTTTCCAACAACATTATTTTGTCCGATCGGACTTTGTCCGATCATGTGTAGAGAATTCCGATTGAACAAAGTGCCACGCATGCTCAGATCAAATTCCTAGACCAAAGCTATTGGCTACTAGCCTGAACGTAGTCCCGTCCTATAGAAATAATGTCATCACGTTAAGTACGATCGGATTTTCTGACAACTTTGTCCGACTGTGTGTATGCAACAGTTTCGGACAAAACGGATTTGGTTGTCGGAATATCCGACCGTGTGTACAAGGGCTTAGGACTCCCGGCCAATCGGGTCTCAGGACCCACTTCCTGTTCGGCTGGGAGGAGAAGCAAGGGCCCCGGCTCTTCCCTCAGCAAGCTGGACCAAGGAGCAGCATTGGCCTCCTTAGGTAAGACCACTGATCGCTGCTGTCCATCCCCCATGGGGGGGCCCTGATCGGCGCTGTCTGTCTGCCGTAGGGGGGGCACTGTTCGGCGCCATCCGCCTCCCGCGGGGGGCAGGTTCGCTTGCCCCCCACAAACTATTGAGCACCAGCCACAACGGCTGACCACCCATGTACAGTGCCTTAAAAAGTATTCATACCCCTTGAAATTCCACATTTTGTCATGTTACAACCAAAAACATAAATGTATTTTATTGGGATTTCATGTGATAGACCAACACAAAGTGGCACATCATTGTGAAGTGGAAGGAAAATGATAAATGTTTTTCCAATTTTTTTTTCCAAATAAATATCTGAAAAGTGTGCCGTGCATATGTATTCAGCCCCCTTTACTCTGATACCCCTAACTAAAATCTAGTGGAACCAATTGCTTTCAGAAGTCACCTAAGTAGTAAATAGAGTCCACTTGCGTGTAATGTAATCACAGTATAAATACAGCTGTTCTGTGAAGCCCTCAGAGGTTGGTTAGAGAACCTTAGTGAACAAAGTCAACAAACAGCATCATGAAAGCCAAGAAACACACCAGACAAGTCAGGGATAAGGTTGTGGAGAAGTTTAAAGCAGGGTTGGGCTATAAAAAAAATATCTCAAGCTTTGAACATCTCATGGAGTACTGTTCTATCCATCATCCGAAAATGGAAAGAGTATGGTGCAACTGCAAACCTACCAAGACATGGCCGTCCAACTAAACGGACAGGCCGGGCAAGGAGAGCATTAATCAGAAGCAGCCAAGAGGCCCATGGTAACACTGGAGGAGCTGCAGAGATCCACACCTGATGTAGGAGAATCTGTCCACAGGACAACTATTAGTTGTGCATTCCACAAATCTGGCCTTTATGGAAGAGTGGCAAGAAGAAAGCCATTGTTAAAAGAAAGTCATAAGAAGTCCCGTTTGCAGTTTGCGAGAAGCCATGTGGAGGACACAGCAAACATGTGGAAAAAGGTGCTCTGATCAGATGAGACCAAAATATAACTTTTTGGTCTAAAAGCGAAATGCTATATGTGGCGGAAAACTAACACTGCACATCACCCTGAACACACCATCCCCACCGTGAACCATGGTGGTGGCAGCATCATGCTGTGGGGATGCTTTTCTTTAGCAGGGACAGTGAAGATGTTCAGAGTTGATGGGAAGATGGATGGAGCCAAATACAGGACAATCTTGGAAGAAAATCTGTTAGAATCTGCAAAAGACTTGAGACTGGGGCCGAGGTTCACCTTCAGCAGGACAACGACCCTAAACATACAGCCAGAGCTACAATGGAATGGTTTAGATCAATGCATATTCATGTGTTAGAATGGCCCAGTCACAGTCCAGACCTAAACCTGATTGAGAATCTGTGGCAAGACTTGAAAATTGCTGTTCACAGACACTCTCCATACAATCTGACAGAGCTTGAGTTATTTTGCAAAGAAGAATGGACAAAAATGTCCCTCTAGATGTGAAAAGCTGGTAGAGACATCCCCAAAAAGACTTGCAGCTGTAATTGCAGTGAAAGGTGGTTCTACAAAGTATTGACTCAGGGGGCTGAATACAAATGTGCCCCACACTTTTCACATATTTGTAAAATATTTTGAAAACCATTTATAATTTTTCCTTCCACTTCACAATTATGTGCCACTTTGTGTTGGTCTATCACATAAAATCCCAATAAAACACATTTACGTTTTTTGTTGTAACATAACAAAATGTAAAACATTTCAGAGGGGTATGAATACTTTTTCAAGACACTGTAAGGGGCATTATTCCCTGACCCCTATATTAAATTGGTTTTATTAGGTGTTCCGTAAGACCTGAAAATGTAATTATTTCAAGAGTTCCTGTGGGGTAAAAGGTTGTAAAGGGCTGATTTTTTAACTAACGCAGCCACCACATCTAAAGACTGGTAGGGTGCAATATATTATGTTTTGTTCCTCAATTTAGTTTTAAAAAGGTATCCATTTAAATGTTTCTAAAACCAATATTTGTTGTTAATTCTTTTTTTGCTGCCCCATTGGAGAGTTTTTCTTAAGCCGTGTACACACGGGCGGACTGTCTGGCCTACTTAGTCCGCCGAAACACATTTCAGCGGACAGTCCGCCCGTGTGTGGGCTTCAGCGGACTTTTTCAGCGTGCAGTCTGGTGGACTAAGTATTTCGGAATGTTGGAAATACTGTCCGCTGGACTCGCATTTCGGCGGACAATCCGCCCGTGTGTGTGCCAGTCCGCCCTACTTTTGAAATGAGCGGACTTTTCCCGCCCGGAGAAAAGTCCACTCATTTCGAGCGGGTATTCCGGTAGGCGGGGCCCGCGACGGAGACGTCGCTGGCCCCGCCGCCTGGTATGGACTTAAAGGGGAACCCCAACGCCAAAAAAAATCGGCGTGGGGGTCCCCCCCAAGTCCACAACAGACCCTTGTCCGAGCACGCTACCCGGCCAGCCAGGAAAGGGGGGCGAGCGAGCGCCCCCCCCTCCTGAGCCGTACCAGGCCACGTGCCCTCAACATGGGGGGGTGCCTTGGGGAAGGGGGGGCCGCGCGGCCCCCCCACCCCAAAGCACCTTGTCCCCATGTTGATGAGGACAAGGGCCTCTTCCCGACAACCCTGGCCGTTGGTTGTCGGGGTCTGCGGGCGGGGGGCTTATCGGAATCCGGGAGCCCCCTTTAATAAAGGGGCCCCCCACCCTATGTGAATGAGTATGGGGTACAATGTACCCCTACCCATTCACCTGTGAAAAAAAGTACAAAAAAAACACAACACAGGGTTAAAATATTTTATTGCACAGCTCCGGGGGTCTTCCGTCTTCGGGGGTCTTCTCGCCGGACTCCTCCGCTATCTTCTTGTAGCTCTTTTGCTAGCGGAGGAGTCCGGCTTTCTTCCTCGTCGCCGGCCTCTTCTCCCGACTTCGGGGGTCTTGTCCCCCTCTTCGGTTCTTCTGCCGGGCCACCGTGCCTTCTTATAGCTCTTTTACAGGTGGTGGCCCGGTCTTCTGTCGCCGCCGTCGCCGCCGCCTTCCGTTCTTCTTCTTCTTCTTCTTCTTCTCCAGGAGATGTTGCCTTGACAATCTCTCCGGCCGGAATGCCAGGGACGCACTGCGCGGCCAATTATATAGGGACAATGGGGCGGTGTCACATGGCTTTATGTCACATGGGTTGGTCACATGGTGACCCCGCCCCCTTACGATGTCATAGTCCCCATGTGACATCAACCCATGTGACCAACCCATGTGACATAAAGCCATGTGACACCGCCCCATTGTCCCTATATAAGTGGCAGCGGAGCGCGGCCCTGGCATTGTGGCCGGAGAGAGCGTCGAGTCAACATCTCCTGGAGAAGAAGAAGAAGAAGAAGAAGAAGAACGGGCGGCGGCGACAGAAGACCGGGCCACCGCCTGTAAAAGAGCTATAAGAAGGCGCGGTGGCCCGGCAGAAGAACCGAAGAGGGGGACAAGACCCCCGAAGTCGAGAGAAGGAAGGAAGCCGGACTCCTCCGCTAGCAAAAGAGCTACAAGAAGATAGTGGAGGAGTCCGGCGAGAAGACCCCCGAAGACGGAAGACCCCCGGAGCTGTGCAATAAAATATTTTATCTCGTGTGTTGTGTTTTTTTTGGTACTTTTATTTTACAGGTGAATGGGTAGGGGTACATTGTACCCCATACTCATTCACATAGGGTGGGGGGCCGGTATCCGGGGGCCCCCTTATTAAAGGGGGCTCCCGGATTCCGATAAGCCCCCTGTCGCGCGGCCCCCCCTTTCCTGGCTGGCCGGGTAGCGTGCTCGGACAAGGGTCTGTTGTGGACTTGGGGGGGACCCCCACGCCATTTTTTTTCGGCGTTGGGGTTCCCCTTTAAGTCCATACCAGGCGGCGGGGTCAGCGACGTCTCCTTCGCGGGCCCCGCCTACCTGGAGACGCGCTCGAAATGAGCGGACTTTCCTCCGCGTGTGTGGGCGAGTCCGTTCATTTCAAAAGTAGGGTGGATAGTATGGCGGACTTAGTCCGCCGCATTAGTCCGTTTAAAAAGTGCCGTGTGTGGGCAAGTCCGTTCATTCCGAAGTATGACGGACTGTCCGTCGGATTGTCTGACGGACTAAGTTGGCCAGACAGCTTGCCACGTGTGTACGCGGCTTTTCACTTTCTGTCCCATAGAAACAACAATAAGTAAATCTCTCCATCAGGGAAAGTCACAATTAGATAGTGTGAATGGGCACTCAATAGGGAAACCTATCACAGTGAAAACTAAGGGCTCTTTCACACTGTCGGACTCCCCCAGCAGAACGGATTGGATATTGGTGGGTGTAAAGGGACATGTCCGTCGACATTCGCCGCTCCATAAAGGGCAATGCATGTTCTGATCGGGTCCGCCTAAAAAACTGACAGGTGAACTCAATCTGTCATGGCCGAGATACATTCAAATATTATATTTTTCATGGAACTTTTAGCTTTGGAGTCATCACTCCAGGAGAGCATTCCCTCCTCCCAACAGGGAAGGCTGATTAAGTTATACCATCCATTGGGGAGTTAAAGTTAAGAGACAAAACGTGTGTCGAAACCGAGTAAACATGAATCTGATACGAAACCAGCTAATTATGGTCAAATTTGTGCTTTCAGACATAGATTATAAAACCTTAAATTAACCACTTGAGATCCGCGCTATAGCCAAATGACGGCTACAGCGCGGATCTCCTTTTCCGGGACGACGTCAATAGACGTAGTCCCGTGTACGAGCGGCCTGCGGGCCCCCTGAGGGGCGCGCGCGGCGCGCTCTGTGATCGGCGAGTCCATGAGACTCGCCTGATCACCGATCCATGCAAGGGGTCGATCCCGACCCCTTATCATGTGATCAGCTGTCAGCCAATGACAGCTGATCATGTGATATAATGGAGCCGGTAAGCGGCTAGTATTCCTCCTCGCGCTGACAGCGCGAGGAGAAAAAAAAAAAAAAAAAAAAAAAAAAGCCGATCACTGGCGGCCGTGATCGGGACATCAGTCCTGATCACGGCCAGCAATGCAAGCGCCCACCTGCCCCTTGCCAGTGCCCACCTGCCCCCTGCAGTGCCACCCTAATTAAAAGTAAGTGCCCCTGTCAGTGCCACCCAGCAGTGCCCATAGTGCCACCCAGCAGTGCCCACAGTGCCACACAGCAGTGCCCACAGTGCCACCCAGCAGTGCCACCCACAGTGCCACCCACAGTGCCCACAATCTGCCTCAAAGGTGCTGCACCCCAGTGCCGCCCATCAGTGCCCAGCAGTGCCGCCCATCAGTGCCCAGCAGTGCCGCCCATCAGTGCCCAGCAGTGCCACCTATCAGTGCCCATCAGTCCCATCTATCAGTGGTACCTATCAGTGCCCATCCGTGCCACTTATCCGTGCCACCCATCCGTGCCATCTTATCTGTGCCCATCTTTGCCCATCAGTGCCGCCTTATCTGTGCCCATCGGCGCCGCCTTTTCTGTGCCTATTAGTGCCGCCTTAACTATGCCTATCAGTGCCCACCAGTGCAGCCTATCAGTGCCCACCAATGCAGCCTATCAGTGCCCACCAATGCAGCCCATCAGTGCCCACCAGTGCAGCCTATCAGCGCCGCCTAATCAGCGCACTTCAATGAAGGAGAAAAATGACCCGTTTGCAAAATGTTATAACAAACTATTAAAACATGATTTTTTTTTTTTTTTTGCATCTTTTTTTGTTTGTTTAGCAAAAAATAAAACTCCGAGCTATAACTAAATACCACCAAAAGAAAGCTCTATTTGTGGGAAAAAAATGATAAAAATGTCATTTGGGTACAGTGTTGTATGCCCGCGCAATTGTCATTCAAAGTGCATCAGCGCTGAAAGCTGAAAATTGGTCTGGGACTGAGGGGGGTTTAAGTGCCCAGTAAGCAAGTGGTTAAAGGAAAAGCTTGGGTAAATAACCCATTGTTTCAAAGGGTGAAATGGTCTCCATAGTCAAACCTAAATGTTGACTCAAGCTTTCCCTCAGACAATGACTGAGATGCAAGGTTAATGTTACACTAGAATGACAAACAGGCACAAATCTCTGAACAGTAAATAATCATTGTGTGACTAAATTGTCTAAAAGGAGAAATTGTCTGGACAGCTAAAACCCTGATTTAAATAGCTTCATTGGGCCTATCTAAATTAATTTCAAAGGCTCTAGGGCAGTGATTCTCAATCAGGGTTCCATGAAACCCAAGGGTTCCTCCAGAGGTTGCTAGGGGTTCCTTTAGCAACGGGCAATTTCTGCCTCTTAGATAAGTTCCCAGACTCACCGGGGAGGGGGGGCGTGACAGCGTCATGACGTAGGGGGCGTGGCCTCGGAGCTCGATCCTCCGCGTCCCCCCCCGCTCTCCCTCGTCTCCCCGCTACCCCGCTACACGGACCGCGGTGTGCCGAATGCAAGCACGAGCCTAGCGTACTGGCCTGCAAACCCGGACGCGAGGGTGTAGAACGACGGAGGAGCCGAGCGGACTGGATAAGATGATAAAGACGCCGGGGACATGAGGCACAGCACCGCCGCTCCCCGCTCGCCATACATTCGGTACACGTTTGTTGAGTAATCTGCATTCCTGTGGAACCTCGTCCCCCCTGCCAACACTCCCCAAGCAGCACAGAGGTGAAGAGACCGGACCTTCTGAGAGAGTAAAAGCTGTCAGTGGAAGGCTGGGACAGACTATTCTGGACTGAACCAGGGAGGTGGTAAGCTTGATAGCCTGCGAGGGCTCAACACAGCTATATAGTAATCCTGCATGTTGTTATCCGGGAGAGGAGTGTGATAGCAGCGACAGGGGGAGGATATCAGTGGTCTGGAGAATGACACAGGAAATGTAAGGACTTGGTTGTGACCCTCTGGAAGAGCAGTACCTGTACCTGATATGGAAATTATGCTGAAGATCTTTTTTGGGTGCCAAGGTGTTCTTGTATTGTTGAAGCTCCGGTTCTGTTGAAGATTCTAGGGTCTGTGAGCTTTCTCATAGTATACAGCGGAAAAAAGGAGAAGAAAAGGAAGGGGAAAAGGGAACCGCCCTATAGACTGAGTGGGGAGGAGTAACCAAAGTACCCATAGTGATCATTGCCTTATGCCGGCCCTGAGATGAAAAAATAGAGAGCTGGAGGAGAACAATGGTGACTGTCATTGCTTAGTGTGAACCTGCTTAATTGGGGGCTTGGTAACATTGGAGATTACGACGGGATACCCTGAACGTAAAACCTCCCACGGTGTTTAGTAAAAATCTGATTAAGCGGACCCTCCTTTTTTTTTTTTTTTTTTTTTTTTTACAGGTGGTCGGTAAAAACTCACTTATGGACTTCACCCAGACTTTTGCTTGATATTGCTCTGGGGTATATAGTGTTGTTGGAGTTAGTATGAATTAAGGTGGAGACAGACGTAGATTTGGCGGCTATTGGGAAATCCCCCCGGGGGTTTTTTTTTTTTTTTTTTTTTTTTGTTTGTTTTTGTACACTATGAAGGGGAAATCAAGTAAGACGAAATCAATTACCCCAGTCTCAAGCCCGGTAGGGATCCAGAAATATATGGCGGCAAATTCTACCATAAGAGAAGAGGAGATGGGGAGCCCTAGAGTGGGGAAACCGGTGCGGGTGGGAGCTAGTAAGCAGAGAGGGGGGGAAAGCAGAACAGAGAAGAACATCCCCGCTAAATCTGCTGAGACCCAGAAAAATGGAGGGGTGGCACAGGGGGATGCGGGAAGACAGGAGGAAGTGCAGGAGGAAGGGAGGCGAGACACGGAGGAAGGAGGGATACCCCCGGGAGGCTATGGAAGATCGTCACCTGTAGAACAAACCTCACATTTAAAAGAAATGCTCGGGGAGATGTTCGCAAAAATGGAAACCTCCCTCAAGGTAGAAATCGCCACAATAAGGGTAGATATTGGGCAAGTATTGGGGAGAGTAGAGGAAATAGAAAATAGAGTTGAGACCCACGAGCAGAAAATAGAAGAAATACTAGAGCAGGTTACAGCACTAAGGAAGGGAAATAGGGCATTAATGCATAAGTTAGAAGCCCAGGAAAATCGCAGTAGGAGAAAGAACTTACGGATAAAAGGGCTCCCCGAGTCCCATAATAGCTTGACACTTAAGGAAGTAGCTCAACAAATCTTCAATCCACTGTTAGATAGGGAAATTTCAGAACCTCTAAGAATAGATAGAATACATAGGATAGCACGATCTTCAGGAAGGGGGTCAGAATACCCGCGAGATGTAATAGTGAGGTTTCATTATGTGGAGGAAAAAACTCGGGTGATGGGAAAAATTAGAACCAATCCAGGGCTGTCCTATGGGGGTGCAGAACTCCAGATTTACTCAGATTTAGCAGTAGAGACCCTAAGGAGAAGAAGACGACTTAAACCGCTTACAGAGATGATGACGGCAGCAAATATCCCATATCAATGGGGATTCCCATCATGCTTAATTGGGAAGAAAGAGGGACGGTCTGCGGTCCTCCGTTTTCCGGAGGATGTACAGGATTTCTGTGAGCGGTTAGGTATAAACACCCCTCCGCAGTTAGAATGGGAAAAGGAAGAGGAGGTAGGGGGGACAGGGAAAATCGTCAAAAATGGTAGGACGCAGGAACCTTGGACTAAGCAGAGAGAAAGGGGGACTATTAGCGGTGAGCGGGCTTAGCGGGGGACGGGGGGACTGGGGGGGGGGAGGTGAGGGAGGCGGGGTCTCCTATGGTTGTGGGCTGGAATGAGCCCTAGGGAAACTATGGAGGTGGGCCGATCAGGCTTGAAGATCGTCCAGTACCATAGGAACAACGGGAAAAGGGTTGTCTTACCCAATCTTTTGAGATGTTCCATTCTAAGACAGGGGGGGGGGGTGGGGGGAGGGTGAGGATGAGGGGGGGAGAATTTCTTTTTTTTTTTTTTTTTTGGGGGGCTCTCACTCGATCCTTTCTTAGAGCTGCAGGAGTAGATCCAGCTGGGTCCACTGGACGCGTCAGATAAAGAGGAAATTAATATTTGCAACAAAATATGGAATTTTTGAACGTTGTTACTTATAATGTAAGGGGTTTAAATACAAAAAGGAAAAGATATAGGATTAATGATGAGTTAAGGCATATGGGAGCAAACATAGTATGCCTTCAGGAAACACATATAACACATATTTCAGGAATTAAGATAAACACAGGGGATTTCCCGGTGTGGATATATGGGGACTCCCCTCCTCCTTACTCCAGAGGAGTGGCGATTGGCTTTGGTAAAGCAACGAGATTTGACCTAGAAAAGCTTTAAGTGGACCCAGAAGGGAGATATTTGTGTGTAAAAGGGATGTTACTGAACATGAAATGTACTATTGTAAATGTATATGCCCCGAATAAGAATGCTGATAAATTCCTAAGGAAGCTGTTAAAAAAGATAGAAGATTTTAAGGAAGGGAACCTGATTCTAGCAGGTGACCTTAATTGGAACATGGATGTGAAGAAGGAGAAGGTCAGGGAAGGAGGAAGTAGACCTCCCAATGATAATCAGAGAAAGTTGGTAAAGGCTTTGGCAAGTTTTCAATTACAAGATGCTTGGAGGGCACTACATCCAAGGGATAAGGAATATACCTGCTTCTCCCCGGTACACGGCACTTTCTCCAGAATTGATTACATCTTTTTAGAGTATCAGCTCCTATCAGCACTAAGGAAGGCTGAAATAAAATCAATAACGATCTCAGACCATGCGCCAGTAATAATTCAGTTAGAGATTAGGGGAGTACGTGTGCCGGGGACAAGCTGGAGGCTTAATGAATTATTGCTACAGGATAAAGAATCAATAAATAAGATCGAACAGGAAATGGAACAATTTTTCAGGTTGAATGATACTCCGGGAGTCTCTGTCCCAATACTGTGGGAGTCTCATAAAGTTGTAATTAGAGGTATACTAATTGGGATTGGAGCGGGAAAGAAGAAAGAGAGGGAGAAAAAGAAGCGGTTACTGTATGAGGAGATACAGAGAGGGGAACAGAGTAGGAGGACGGAGGGTAGCCCGGAGAGTCAGGAGTTGAAAAGGATGAAGAGTGAGTTAGAAGAGTGTCTGGAGCAAGAGAGGAAGGCTGCTTATCATACGTTAGAAAAGGAGAGATATCTCTGGGGAAATAAATCAGGAAAATGGTTGGCCAGGAGGGTGAAGGAAAAAAAAAATAGAACCTTTATCTCAAAAGTAAGAGACAAGAAGGGAGAAGTACAATTTATGCCGGATAAGATAATGGACACGTTTCATGCATATTACAGTGCCCTCTATAATATTGGAAAGAGTAGGGGGGGGCGCGACCCGAGAGGAAATAGGTGACTACCTGAAGGGGCTAGATTTACATAAACTAACGCAAGAGGACATGGCCTCACTAGAATCCCCAATTAAGATTGAGGAAGTGGAAATAGCGATTAAAAATACAGCAGTGGGGGGATGTCCGGGTCCGGATGGGTTTCCGATTTTATATTATAAGAAATTCCAAAAACAACTCGTGCCAAAATTATGTGAGTACTTTAATGTGGTGGGGGAGGGGAGAGGTAAGTTTAGGGATGAAACAATGCTGGCACATATAGCATTAATCCTGAAGGAGGCAAAAGACCCTATGGCAGTTGAAAGTTATAGGCCAATATCTCTCTTGAACTCAGACATTAAGTTGTTTTCAAAAATTATTGCGGAGCGATTGAGGCCCTATGTGCCGCATTGGGTCCAGAAAGATCAGGTGGGTTTTGTTCAAGGGAGAGAAGGGAGAGACAATACCCTGAAAACCATTGTGTTGATGCAGGAGGCAATCAGACAGGGAGCCCCCACGGTGCTTGTGTCGATTGATGCTGAAAAAGCATTCGACAGGGTTAGTTGGGACTTCCTGTTTGAGGCATTAAGGCACTTTGGAATAGGTGAAAAGATGGGAAGATGGATAGAGGCCCTATATGACCACCCTAAAGCCAGAATAAGAGTTAATGGATCCCTTTCTCGCCCCCTTGAGTTATTCAATGGGACGCGTCAGGGCTGCCCCCTCTCCCCGCTTCTTTTTATAATGGTATTAGAGCCCCTCCTGGCAACCATTAGAAAAAACCAAGATATCCAGGGAATCAAAGTAATGGACAAGGAGTATAAGATAGCAGGCTTCGCCGATGATCTTTTACTCTATATGACTAACCCGAGGATTTCTATCCCGGAAGCTATGAAAGAACTTATGAAATTCGGGGAGGTCTCAAACTTTAAAGTGAATATGTCGAAGTCTGAGATATTAAATTTAAATCTATCAACAGTTGAACAAAAGGCGCTCCAGGGGAAGCTGCCGTTTAGATGGTGCTCGAAAGAACTAGGGTATCTGGGAATTAATTTGACAGTAAAAATGGGAGGCCTGTTTGAGGCTAATTACATCCCTCTTCTTAACAAAATTAAGCAACAACTGAGTAAGATTCAATACAGAGCCCTTTCGTGGACGGGAAGAGTAAATGTTATAAAGATGTTTATCTTACCGATATTTACATATACTTGCCAAATGATTCCTATTTTATTATCCCCAGCGTACTTAAATAAACTTAAAACTATGATCAGAAGATTTATATGGAGGGGAAAGGTAGCGAGGGTGGCATCTCATATCCTGACTAGAAGTAAAGAGAGAGGGGGGCTGGCCCTACCCGATTTTAAGAAGTACTACGAGGCTATTATGATATCACGTGTTACGGACTGGATATATAATGGAGGGGGTAAGGACTGGGCAGAGTTAGAAATAAATTTAAGCACAAAGAATTTAGGAGAATTATTATGGATACCAGCAAAAACTAGAGAGTTAGCGGTAAATACAAGTACACTCACGAAAAATACACTGCGGATTTGGGACACAATAAACAAGAGACATGGGTGGTCACATAACTCACCATTTATTCCGTTGTTGGACAATATTTTTTTTAGACCAGGGCAGGAGGAGTACATATATTTTAGTAGGTGGGCTAGGAAAGACAGTATTAGATTACACGAGGTTATGGTAGGGGATAGACTATGCACATATGAAGAAACCATTGGGAAATGGGGACATAAGCCCTTAGATAAATGGAGATATTCACAATTATTCTACTTTGCCCAGTCCTTGCCTCATCCACTGAGGGGAAAGGAAAAGTTGAGGCCCTTAGAAAAATTATTAGCGAACCGGAATAGCCTGGTAAAAAGAACAACAAAAATATACAAAATTTTGATAGAAGAAGCGGGAAATAAATATCCTGAATATCTGGGGAAATGGGAAAGGGAAATAGGCTCTCTAAGTAGTGATGAACAGAGAAATAAAATATTGAGACGTACGTATTCGGTAGCGATAGATTCACAAACTAGGGAGATGTCCTATAAACTCCTGACTAGGTGGTATATAACTCCACAGCAAGGAAATAAGATCAGCAAGGAAAATTCCTCTAGGTGCTGGAGAGGATGCTCGGTGGTGGGGTCCTTTGCTCACTTATGGTGGGACTGTCCTAAAATACAAGTATACTGGGGGAAAATAATAGAAGCAAGTTTTAATGTAACAGGTGAAAGGATTAGAAGCGATCCCTGGGTGTGCCTATTTCATGGCACAGTAGTTAGAGAGGAAGAGTATGGACAGTCTTTGACCCCCTGTTTGTTGAACTCTGCCAAAGCCTTGATTCCACGGAAATGGAAAAGTCAGGATCCCCCCACAATGAAGGAATGGGTAGAGAGACTGGAAAAAATAAGAAATATTGAAGCTACGATATATAAGTCAGAAAATGCGGAGGAGAGGTACCTGAATAAGTGGAGGCATTGGTTACAATTTAGAAAATCTGACAATTACTGGAAACTACTCGAATGCTAGTGACCCCTAATAATGAAAGGACCGAGTGAGAGGGGTAGGGAGGGAGCGGGAGGGGCGTAAAAAAAGGGATTTATATTGGAGATAATGTTAAAAGGATTGAATTTTGTAAAAACCGAGATTGTTTGTTAAATTTGAAAAATAAAGAATTTAAAAAAAAAAAAAAAAAGATAAGTTCCCAGTGACACCATTGATCTTTTTAGCTATCTGTAAGGAGGTAATTCTTCCCAATGACCACAAGTGTAAGGACCATTCTTCCCACTGACCATCACACTAATGTATCATGAGTTGTAGATTTATAATTTTTAGCAGGGGTTCATTGAGACCGGAGAACTATTTCCTCTGAGTTGAAAAGGTTGAGAGAGGCTGCTCTAGGAGGTAATTTAAAACTTGTATACATGTGATATTGTAAACATATGTGATCATAAGTGACTCAAACTTATACTAGACTCCAGGTCCTAAATACGTCCATCAATTTAATATCCACTGACCCCATGAGTTATCTGAAATAAGTTAGAAATATAAATTTTGATATAGAACAAATGAAGAATTGTGTTTAGATACCCATCATTATTGTAAAGACATAGAAACTGTGACTGCATCTAAATAAAAATATATATAACATGTGTTATCCCAAGACAAATAGGCTTTCATAGGATATGCAGGAGTCATGCAATTATCCATATAAACATCTATTTTGTGTGATATTAATGTCAGGAAAGGGTCCGTCCGCTGGTAAGATCCATCATTTGGCATGCAGTGCTGAGGTCCACCAGCAGGTGTCTCCTGGCAGTTTGTAACTGTCTGGAGAGACTTTCCCTGCTGGTGTTATGTCATCATTGGGCCGCAGTACTAGCGTCCATCAGCGGATGGATCCTGGCAGTAGGGAGCAGGCAACACTTCCTGCGCTCAGGTGTTACTTGAGGACAATTAATGCAGTCTTATAAATACCCGGCAAGCCCACACATACTTGCCTTGGTATCTCTCTCCCTGGGCCCTGACCTTGAGCCTGCTATCCTGACCTTGAGCCTGCATCTGACCCGACCTGATCTAATCCGATCCCATCCTGGACCTGTCCCTGTCCCTCCTGTTTGCCTTGGATCCCTGCTCTGCAGCCCATCCATCCGTACTCGCCCTGTCCTGTTTATTTCCCATCCTTACCTATCTGCTGATCCCCCTGTGTATGACCTCGGCCTGGCTTTTGTTACGATTCTGGTATTTCCCTTTATTTGTACATATCATTGTTGTTTGTGGTTTTGGGTTGGTTGTGCACTATTATATTCACTTACTTTTTGCCTATGTAAATAAACACCATTATTTTTCACTTACATGTGTTTCTGGTTTCCTCTGTGCAGGGCCGTTTTTAAGGCAGGGCAAAAGGGGCAGCTGCCCTGGGCCCTATCACTGTTGTGGGGCCCAAAGTAGCTGCCTCATACTTGCCAACTATCCTGGTTTAAATTCCCTCGTCCCTTGAGGTTTTAGTCCTGTGCTGTGTCCTGATATCTCAGTGTGAAGTGCTGCTACTAATGCTGCCCAGCTCTGCCCTATTGTGTACAGGTGACTCACCGCCAGACCCTGTGTTTACATGTAAATAACCGTCATTCATATGTAAATAGCGGCGGCCAGCGGCATTGATATGTATATCTTGTCCCCCTGAGGTTATATCCACAGTAATCTCTAGCAACCAATCAAAAAGCAGAAATCATGTGCTGTAACCTCTAGCACAGGGATATGCAGTTAGCGGCCCTCCAACTGTTGCAAAACTACAAGTCCCATCATGCCTCTGGGTGTCATGAATGTGGCTGCCAGAGTTTTGCTATGCCTCATGGGACTTGTAGTTCTGCAACAGCTGGAGGTCCGCTAATTGCATATCCCTGCTCTAGCAACTAATCAGTGAGCCATAATGTGTGCTCTAACCTCTAGCAACCAGTCAGTGAGCGGTAATGATACACTGTAACCTCTGGCAAACAATTGCAATAGCCACCCGATCTGATTCAGTAAACAGATTTTGAGTCTAGCTGCTATTTATTGTATGTCTCAGAGCAGGCGGAGAGCAAAACTGCATGGGGGGGGGGGGGGCCCCAAGAAAAGTTTTGCCCAGAGTTCAATCAATATTAAAGATGGCCCTGCCTCTGTGCAGTCCACACAGTCTGGTCTACTAATTCAATTCACTGACAATGAATTAATCAAATTTATACGAAGTGTATTGTATTTTGTAATAGTTGCCAGGGTCCTTGAACAATATAGACATATATTCATAAGCCCCAATATATAGATAGATGCCTTTTATGAAAGAGGACATATTTTCTTTTAATAAATAATTCAGAACACATTTTTCTGCCCTCAGACACACCTAGTGGCTGAAGATGATATTACCTGGACTCACCAGGTAAATGATTAGAGTTCTCCAACCAATGGAGAATACAGCCAAAACCTTCTGGGCTGAGTTTATGATAATTTTATGAGCTTATTGTCCCAGATGATATAAAGGATGTGAGGGCCATAGAGAGAGGATCACACACCCACATGCTGGATACACCCCTAGACGATCAAGAAGCCTGATGATATTTGACCACTCCCCATCTTGCTGGACCTTATGACTGGAACCACTCAATGTACATAGATGTTGTCAGATAGCTTCCCCTTTTAAACTGTTGGTAAGATACAGACGTTACAAATATTCATTATTTTTTTTCTCAAAATTATAGGGATTGTATTGTATAGTTTATGTGTTAATATTATCATGTGCAGTGTGTATGGTAGCTTATCATTATCATTTGCCCATATTTATTGTCTAGGCTGTGTATTATTAAAGCCGTATTTTGGGTGAATTCAGCCATAAACTTGTATTACATCAATTTAAATGACTGTGGTCCCAGGGAGAGTATTTATCTCCCCATTCAATTTTGGAACTCTGTTGGATTAATATTTCTTTTAAATTGGCAATATTTATCTGTTGACTTCGTGAGACATACTTTGGATTCCTTCCGACCGGAGAAATTCAAAGGACTGTTTCCCCCGAGCGACAAGGGATAATGCATATTACATATTACCGCATATATTTTTCTAACAGAACAATTTGGGCTCTCCTGAGTTATTTGTAAAATATTAAGAAATATCGTTTTATTGCCGTGTTGATGTTTTAATAATGTGTGTGTGTGAAATATCAGTCGCTGGAAATTCCAGTTCTGTATGAAATTGTATAACTTAACTTGTTAATTAATAAAGTCAAATTATTTACTTATTAATTTTGTTGGGAGATATTTATACATTGATAAGAAATCCCCATAAATTAATGAACTCGGGAAAGGATTGTGGTATGTACTGATTAAACTAAGTTCACAAATTTACCGTAAGGTTGGAGGCACTGAAAAACAAAACATGAGATCTTAATTAAGATTCCATACCACACTCAAATCGGTCCGCCCCGTGTGAAAGCCATAAAGCTTTCCCTTGTGTTGCATTACTTCACATGTGTGTTGCACTAAGGCAAGCCCTTTACTGAATTGCAGTGCATTGGGCTCTACTGTACAATGTTTTGGGGTGCCATTCACACGACATGGCACTAGAACCCACCGCACGTAGAACAGGTGTGTTGCTTGCTATACATTGTAGTAATTAGTGGTAATGTGCAGAAAGATGTTGAAAGAAAGTTGTGGATGTCAATGAGTCTGGCATGCAATTTAAAAAAAAAAAAAAAATCACCAAATTATTTGAAATCCATCAATTCCCTTTAAGCAAATAATCTACAAGTGGTTTAGATTTTAACCACTTGCCTACCATTACCAGGCACTAACACCCCCTTCCTGCCCAAGCCATTTTTCAGCTTTCAGCTCTGTTGCACTTTGAATGACAATTGCGCGGTCATGCTACAATGTACCCAAACAAATTTTTTATAATTTTCTTCACACAAATAAAGCTGTCTTTTGGTGGTATTTAATCACTGCTGGGTTTTATATTTTTTTTACAAAAAAAGACAAAACATTTTGGAAAAAAAAAAGGTTTTTACTTTGTTAATGTTGTAACTAAGTAATTTGTCGCCTTCACTGATGTGCGCTGATGAGGCGGCACCGATGGGCACTGATAGGCTGAACTGGTGGGCATTGATGAGGTGGCACTTATGGGCACTGATGAGGTGGCACATGTGGGCACTGATGAGAAGGCAGTAATATGCCGCACTTATGGGCACTGATAGGTGGCACTGATGGGCACTAATAGGCGGCACTGGTGGGCACTGGTAGGCAGAGGCAGGCATTGATAGGCAGCACTGGTTGGCACGGATAGGCAGCATGGATAGGTAGTACAGATGGGCACTGATGGGTGGCACTAATGGGCATTGATGGACAGCAGTGATGGGCATTGATGGGCAGCACTGATTGCCAGCACTGACTGGCATGGCTAATGAGCACTGATTTGTGGCACTTGAGGGCAGTGGTGGGCACTGATTGCTGCCACTGGTGGGCACTGTATTTTACACTTTATTTCTTTATTATAATCATGGCACTGATAATCAGTGCCCTGATTACATCCCTAGATGTCCACCTGTGAGGAGATGCCGCTGATTGGCTCTCCTCTCCTCACAGTGTGAGGCAAGGAGCGCAGATTACTGGCATCTCTGTGTTTACATGTGACCAGCTGTGATTGGACACAGCCAATCACATGGCTCTTTACACAGATCGGGGTTGCACCGTGTCCTAGCAACACAGTGTGGCCGCGATTGCCACACTGCGTGGCCCCGCGGCGTCCCAGAACAAGAGCTGTACTGCCCTGTCATTTGACAGTGCACTGGTGGCAAGCAGTTAAAGGACTGCTAATTTCTCCAGGCATGGCTTTCCCTGCAAATTCATCCCACATTTTATTGTGGGATCTGCAAGTAACTCTTGCAACAGTTGGGGTCAAAGCTCATGCATCTACAGCCAGAAAAAGGTGTCAAGCATATCTCTATGTCACTCTGCTTTCTCCGCCTATCAGCACTGATTGGCTCTTTAAGCTGCTTCTTCCTCTCACACTTTAGCCCTGCTGTACAAGGACTGTGAGAGGCTGATATGAGACCAAATTTGGATACTTACACTGCTTGCATTTAAAAATAAATTTAATTATGGATTATTGATTTCAGAGCTGCATTAATTTGTGTCTTTTAAATCTGCCTGCAGCTCAGTTTTAAGTGTGTGGTACAGCCAAGAACACTACTGAATCATCCTGAGAGGGAAAAATCTGGTACTGGTAATGTGCTAGATATCACGTATTGATGACCATCTTCAGGATGGAAATATTTCCAAAGAAAGCAGCAGTATACAGTCATGTGCAGGGCTGTTTTTTAATCATTGGAGTCAGTTAGTGCACAACCTTTTTTTTTTTTTTTTAAAGTGATATTAAAGTGTTGCTAAACCCAGGAGCCTGCATTCACTATATCTGATCTCCCACGGTACACAAGACATGGAAATGCAATTATTTTAGTAAATATAAACTGCTAAATACGTTTTTCTCATCAGCAGTTAGAGCAGCCTTGTGACTTCTATCAGTCCGGCCAAGCACTGGTTAAAGCATGTAGGAGGAGTTTTCTGACTGTCCTATGAGGCTGCAAGACCCCTGACCCTCTATCTGGACAGTGCTGATTGGCCCTGTGCTGATCACATGCACTCTCCCAAAAATAAAAAAACAACTCTCTAGCAATACACACCAAACTGAGCATGTGCGGCCTGACTCCATATGCTCTGTTTTATCAGAAAATTATCAGGGGACAGTGGAAGAAGGGGAGGATCAGAGAAGACAGGATCAAACAGCCTTTTTACACAATGCAGAAAATTAACCCCTTAGGTTCCACAGTGAGTTTAACAATAATGCTGTACTGCATACATGATTTTACGTGGGTTTAGTAACACTTTAAAGGTTCAGATTGTTTAAAAAAAATAAAAAATTACAAACATGTTATACTTAGTATAACATACTTAGTAATAAACAAAGAACCCAAAGAAAGTGATAAAGGGTATCATAATGTAGTAATTTAATTAAATTTCTTCAGTAGATAAAAGGACATTTACATTTAATGGTGCTAACGTCAGCAATGGCCGTTCCAATGGCCGTTCCAATGGCCAGAAACTGTGCCCAAAGACAAACCAGAAATTACGTCAACGATGGTGGACACACATTCCCAATGCATTTCGCAAAACTGCATCATCAGGAAGCTCCTCCAAAGACAAACCAGAAGTTACAGCAACAATGGCGGACACATAGCCTCAATGCATTTCGCAACTCTGCGTCATCAGGAAGCTCCCAGAGGACAAACCGAAAGTGACATCAATGATGGCGGACGTGCAACCTCAATGCATTTCGCAACTCTGCTTCATCAGGAAGCTCCCCGAGGACAAACCAGAAGTAACGTCAATGATGGCGGGCGCACAGGCTCAATGCATTTTGCAGCTCTGTGTCATCAGCTTCCTAAAGGCTGAACAACCTTCAGCCTTTACAACCACAACATGGTACCCCCGAGGACCAGGGATCCTCTAGCCCTGTGAATCTGTCGGTGAGGTCCATGTCTCTCCCCCCCCCCCCCCCCACAGATCTTTAAACCGAGATCTACACTTTTCCCTTTTCTCAATACAAACCCGAACATCTGGGCATTTACTCAACAAGTTAGTAATGCCATAGAACAAAGTAATTTCCCGTCCAGTAAATCTCATAATTTGACCCATGAACAGCAACAGGCACTTAAACAACTTCAGGCAAATTCTAATATTATTATCAAGCCAGCGGACAAGGGTGGTAATATTGTTGTTATGAATGTTTCACAATATATCACCATGTGCTCCAATATCCTCAAAAACCGTGATTGGTACCGTCCTATTTCCACCTCCTTAATTTCTCATTTTGACTTGGAGTATCGTAAAATCATTTTTAAAGCTTACAAATCTGGTATCATTGATAAAAATACTTGGGAATTCCTAAACGTTAAGGACCCAAAACTCCCAACGTTTTATGCACTCCCTAAGGTGCATAAATCGTTAGTGGATCCACCTGGGCGACCTATCGTTTCGAGCTGTCAAAGTCTTACTGAAAATGCAAGTTGTCTAATCGACAACTATTTGAATCCTCATGTAATCTCCCTTTCCTCTTATGTAAAAGACACTATTGACCTTTTAAAAATACTTGAAGGTATTTCCTTACCCCGGAAATGCTGGCTAGTCTCGATTGACGTTGAGTGTTTATATAATGCTATTCCACATCATAAGGGCATACAGGTTACACGTACTTATTTGGAAGAAAGAGGTTCAGCTTCCTCTAAATACAATGAATTTGTGATTGATTTACTGGATTATATCCTTAGACATAATGTGTTCCAGTTTAACCAATCCCACTACCTCCAGGTGCAGGGGGTTGCGATGGGGACCAAGTGTGCCCCATCGTATGCCAACCTGTACCTGGGGGGGTGGGAAAAGGATATCTTCTCAAGAGAGGATCTCGCTCTGTTTTTGGATAATATTCTGGCCTGGTACAGGTACATTGACGATGTCCTGTTCTTCTGGTCAGGATCTGAATCTGAGCTGAAACGTTTTTTTTGATTTAATCTCTGTTAATTGTTTTAATTTAAAATTTACATTGAAATATAGTCAAGAATTGATTGAATTCTTAGATCTAATCATTAAAATTGATTCAGAAGGTAACCTTTATTCCTCACTTTATAGGAAACCTACGGCAGGTAACACCATACTGCATGCAACTAGTTTTCACCCTGATCCTCTACTACAAAGTATTCCCTACAGTCAGTATCTGAGACTCAAACGTAATTGCAGCAACAACGACGATTTTCGAATCGCAGCCAATGACCTGTACGACTCAGGATTCGTGGCTACAGCCACGCTTGCTTGAAGAGAGCTTACAACAGAGTAAAGGCAAAGGATAGAACCTCTCTCCTTTTTTCTACCAAAACTAAGACAAAAACGAATACTGTACGTGTGATCACTAAATATTCAAATCAACATAAGCCCTTTAGGGACATTTTGCGACAATTCTGGCCATTACTGCTGGCTGATCCCATTGCCAGTCAGTATATACAGGAATTGCCGGAAATCACGTTCAAAAGTGTTCATTCTCTCAAAGATCACCTGGTAAAAAGTCATTTCACTGATAGTATGACATTGACTAGTCCCAAACAATTAGGAACATATTCCTGCGGTCAATGTGATATATGCCCCTACATTAACAATTCTTCTAAAGTCAAACTACCCAACGGTAGGTGTTTTTTTCCTAAGTCCCGCGTGATCTGCTCCACTCCAGGCGTTGTCTATCTGGCGCAGTGCCGGTGTGGAGGATTTTATGCGGGGAAGACCAAACGATCCTTTTCAATACGTATCAAAGACCTGTCATGGTTATGCAGTGATCTTCCTGTGTTTGCTTACCTTCCCTCATGTCTTCAGACTAAGAAGCCAGCTACTTCCACCTGGTGGTTTTTATAACCTCTCCTCTAAGCATGGCTCCACCCCAGGCCCTATCAGGGAGCCTATATAAACCTGTGCACTGCAGGGCTCAGTGCTGATCAACCATTGTGTATTCCTTTGTGTATTAGCTTCCTGTTTCCTGTCGTGTGCTCTGCTTCTGATTTCCGTTACCGACCTTGGCGTGTTCTGACCATCCCTGCTTGCCTGTGACCCTGACCTATTGGCGTGTACCCGACTATTCTGTTCTGCTTGTGGCCCCGACCTTGGCTTTGTCCCTCACCATCCCTATCCTCCTGTTGCCTACTGTGGGTGTGAGCTGGGGGACCCTGGGGGTCGCGACCTGGAGCCAGTTGCAGCCAAGACCATCTTCACCACTCGAAGCTCTGGTGAACACCAGCTGGCTCTTAGACTCCGCGCCCCAGGGAATCTCACGCTCTATCCCCAGTGGAATCTGTCCCCGTCTGCAGCAGTCAGCCGTAGGGTCCACAACCTCGCGGTGCACTCCGCATCCCTACGGTGTGCACCTGTCACCTCGCCTCAAGGTGACCTGACAGTTTGATCAGCCATGGACCCAGCTGACGTGCCGCTTCCTGCAGATGATCCATTGCAGAGCTTAGTTCGGCGACTTGAGACCCAAGAATCGCATCAGACGCAGGTGATGCAATTCCTTCAGGATTTGGCATCCCGTTTTGAACAGGTTCAGGCCTCATTAGGACCCCCAGTTCAACAACCTCAACCACTATCTGCGACTGCACCTATCGCACCAGTCGCATCCACGCATTCATTAGTACTGCCAGCTCCGTCCCGTTTCTCTGGGGACTCCAAGGCCTGCAGGGGCTTCCTCAGCCAATGCACAATTCATTTTGAACTTCAGCCCCAAAACTTCCTGTCCGATCGGGCAAAAGTCGCATATATCATATCCCTCCTGTCCGGCGAGGCGTTGGCTTGGGCCGCCCCTCTGTGGGAACTGAATGACCCAGTGGTTTCTAGCCTGTCTGATTTCTTGAAACTTTTTCGGAATATCTTCGAGGAACCAGGTCGTGTCTCCTCAGCGGCTAGCGCTCTTTTAAGTCTCCGTCAAGAGGCCGCTTCTGTGGGACAGTATGCTCTTCAGTTCCGTATCCTCTCAGCTGAATTGAGCTGGAATAATGAGGCCCTAGTTGCAACCTTTTTACATGGCCTCTCTGATAGAGTGAAGGATGAATTAGCAGGAAGATCCCTTCCTGCTGATCTGGACAGTGTCATCACCTTGTGTAACCAGATCGATATTCGCTTTCAGGAGAGGGCCCTGGAAAAAAGACGCCAGCACTCCCCGTTCTTTAGGCATCCTGAGTCCCCAGTCCCTTCTCCTCGATTCGAGGAGCACCCCCTGCCTACCGAGGAACCTATGCAGTTGGGCTGGACTAAGTTATCTCCCGAAGAACGCGCTAGGCGCAGAACTCTGGGCCTATGCCTCTATTGTGGGGCTAAAGGTCATTTCCGTGACACTTGTTCTCTTCGTCCGGAAAAACGCTCAGGGCTAATACATCTGGAAGGTGGAGTATTAGACCCTGAAATATCACCTTCACCATCTCGTCTTCTCCTTTCTGTGTTGCTTCATGTCGGTGCTTCCTCTCGTTCGGTCTCAGCACATCTTGATTCCGGAGCCGCTGCCAATTTCATGGATTGGGAAACTGCATCCTCCATGAGACTTACCCTTTTGCCCCTTACAACACCATTGGTGGTCTTGGCGATTGATGGCACGGTTCTCCCAGGGGGTCCTATCCGCTTCCAGACTATTCCTGTTAAGATGTCAGTAGGGACACTCCACCAGGAGTGGATATCCTTCCTTGTCTTACCTAAGGCTTCATCTCCTATCATATTAGGTCTTCCTTGGTTTCGGCTCCATTCTCCACACGTTGACTGGTCTGCTGGACGGATCCTGGCTTGGGGTTCCTCCTGTTCCTCTTCCTGTCTACTCAAGGGTACCCCAAAGGAGAGACTTCCCGTTACCACCACCCCAGTATCTTCTGCTTTTCCTGCTGTATATGGCGATCTCTGGGACGCGTCCTGCAATAGTCGGACTGGTGCACTCTCTGGGTCATGTGATACTCTGGATGAGGAGCCCACCTATGAACCTGAGTCGATCATTCGCTCCAGTTCGCATAACCATTTACCTCTGCCTGTCCCTAATCTCCCTTGGACGCACAGCCAGGCTAACTTGTCTGCAAGTTCCAGAGTCGCTATGCCTTGTGATGCGATTGAGATGGTCGCTACATCTGACAATACTAATCAGTCGGCCTCCACACCACTTATGCCAGTCCAGCCCATGCCCTATGAGCTTCCTGCTTCTTGTTCAGGACCTTCTGTGACCCAGTCTCACCCTACTACTACTATGTCCGTTCAAACCCATTTAAGAGGCTCAATCCATCCTTTGGATAGAATACCTCATTCGGCCAAGAGGGGTTTTCAATCTTTTTCTCAGGGTTCTGTTTGTGTTTCTGCTATCCAGCTTAAATCTTGCGACATGTCACCCTCTAACCAACCTGACCTCAGGGATCCACTGACCTCTGCCCAGTTTGGTGGTCCTGTGATGGATGCCCAACTCAACTTTAAGGGTGAGGGGGTCCCTGCTCAGACTCCTGATCTTCTCATGCCCTTACCCATTCCTAAAAAGCCTTTAGTCCTCAAGTCCTCTCGTCCTCTCCCTACCTCTGCTTTGGTTTCTGAGGATAATCTAAAATACGAGGTTAGTCAAGTTTTGGATTCCCGGCTCCGTAAAGGCATTCTTCAATACCTCGTACTTTGGAAAGGGTTGGGTCCTGAGGAGAGGTCTTGGATCACTGCATCTGAGGTCTTTGCTCCCTGTCTGTTAAGGAGGTTCCATCTGGAGTTTCCCTTTAAGCCTGGACCCAGGCAGGGAAGGGGGAGGCCTCGTAAGAGGGAGGGTACTGTCATGGTTATGCAGTGATCTTCCTGTGTTTGCTTACCTTCCCTCATGTCTTCAGACTAAGAAGCCAGCTACTTCCACCTGGTGGTTTTTATAACCTCTCCTCTAAGCATGGCTCCACCCTAGGCCCTATCAGGGAGCCTATATAAACCTGTGCACTGCAGGGCTCAGTGCTGATCAACCATTGTGTATTCCTTTGTGTATTAGCTTCCTGTTTCCTGTCGTGTGCTCTGCTTCTGATTTCCGTTACCGACCTTGGCGTGTTCTGACCATCCCTGCTTGCCTGTGACCCTGACCTATTGGCGTGTACCCGACTATTCTGTTCTGCTTGTGGCCCCGACCTTGGCTTTGTCCCTCACCATCCCTATCCTCCTGTTGCCTACTGTGGGTGTGAGCTGGGGGACCCTGGGGGTCGCGACCTGGAGCCAGTTGCAGCCAAGACCATCTTCACCACTCGAAGCTCTGGTGAACACCAGCTGGCTCTTAGACTCCGCGCCCCAGGGAATCTCACGCTCTATCCCCAGTGGGATCTGTCCCCGTCTGCAGCAGTCAGCCGTAGGGTCCACAACCTCGCGGTGCACTCCGCATCCCTACGGTGTGCACCTGTCACCTCGCCTCAAGGTGACCTGACAAGACCACATTAAGCCCATAATAAATAAAAAGATAGTGACGGCTATCAGCAGACATATAGGAGTTCATCATGCATTTGACCCGGATTTGATACATTTCTCAGCCTTGGAACATATACCACTGAACTCACGAGGGGGTTCTGTTGACAAGTTGCTTCTTCAAATTGAGGCTAAATGGATTTTCACCCTAAAGGCCACTCAATATCCTGGTTTCAATGAAAATATTAGTTACAGATCTTTTCTATAATCTACTTGCAGGTATATTTCTCTAGCGTGATTCTCCCGAGTCCATCTCATGGGCCCTGTGACTGGATGCCCCCTCTCCTTTCTCTTTTTTTTTTTTTATTATCGCATGGTTGTTATTTTTGTATTTATTGTAAATTTGTAATTTATTTTTGAATATAGACAATTACTGTATAATTTCTTTCCTCATATATCTATATGGTGTGTTGGCCCTCTGGGTGTGAGATCCTTGGACGCAGTTTGGTGGCTTATGACACTGGGATCTCTGTTATTGCCTCTGAACTGCGCCCACATGGTGGTGTTCCGCTTTGCGCTGGCGCCCTGTTGGATTAAAATCGATCCCTGTATCTCCCTGGTTTATTGTCACCGGGCTTGTCCGCTATCTATGGGAGGACATATGGACACCCAGGGTGTCCCTTTATGCATTTAACTGCCTGGGATGCCCGCCTTTTGGGTAGGTTTCTGTGCCTGCGCCCACCTATGTGTGGATTAGTCTCAGTCAGCTGAGTAATCTGCCTGCATTTTTCCTTTCTCTGCTTTGCGGAGGCTGTGTTGTCCATCCCCATTCGCTAGTACTGGCTGGCTGCCGCTCGGTTGGAGTTCGTTCTCCATCACAGCGGAATTATGGGTAATGTAGTCTTATCCTCAGCCTTTCCACCTCTGAGCATACGCAGAGCCTTCTCCATATTGTCCGCATCGAGCCGGTGACGTCAGACGCCGGCTCGATGGACGGGGGATTTATAAGCCAGGCTGCTCACATAACAGTTAGCGCACGGAGAGTATTCGAGAGGATACTCGGCGGCGCTCTGTCTAACCAGTTAGTTACTAGTGAATCTTGCCAACTCTTGGTATTAAGTTTATAGGTGGTTTATCCCTACTGATTAATTTTTACTCTGATTGTTCCTAGGGAATTAACTGACTGGCAGACATCTGAGTTTGCTACCAGCCCTCTTGATCAGCTAACTTGTAATCTAGCTGATTTTTAACAATTTGTAACCATTAGCCTGTGAAGTGGATATATTCAGCCTCGCTGGCTATAGATTATTCCCACGGTAGTAAGTACAGCCTTATTACTATTTTGCTTTTTTTATCTCCTTGTCTCATAGTCTATTTTTGTTTAGCTTTTTTTCAGGGCTCAGTTTATATCACTTATATTATTTATATATTTCTACAAATCTCTCCTGTTTCAAACAGTAATGTTCTATATTGAATGAGGCTACTGCACCTTTCCTCATTGTTTGAGGCTGTCGTATTGAAATTGATATATTCTGTTATTTAATTATATAATTTTTTGATGTTTAAAATAGCCCTTCTTTCTTTATGCTCTTTTTTATTTGGCTGGATTTTCTTCTCTTATAATTTGTACTTATCCATTTCTGTAGCCTTGATTTACCCCCGTCTATGTCCTCCATGTTGTTGGGCAGCTATTGGTGAGGCCAGGGTGATGCACCTTTTTTACATTTTGTGTTCGGTTTCTGGCATGTGGGTGTTCAGGCAATAGACGGTAAGCGCCATTTTGATAGATCTCGCACTCATGGGTCCGTACTTACTACTTATTTTTAATGCGATTTAGCCATTATTAATCACAAATATCCATATACAATTGTGTATGTAATTTTTGCTTTTTTGTACACTAATTATTATTAATCTATTGCTAGTTTGCACTTCCCCTGATGAAGCTAATGCGAAACATGTTGGGATAAAGTGCCGTCTGCCTCTCAATTTTCACCTTTGGGATTCCTCGCATTGAGTAATTGTTTGTGCAGAGTATTCTGTATTATTGCATATTATGTATGCTGTTTTAACTGTACCAATAAATGTATATAATTTTTTAACTATATTTTGTTATTTTGGTATAAAAGCACCGCAAAAATCCCCCTTTTCTTCCCCTTTTGTATAACTTTAATTATTTATTTAAGAAGAAAGAACGTTCCAGAGCATATACATGCACAACATATTACAGACATGTAAAACATTACTTGATAAGGTACTGTTACCGAATAGGGTCCATGTGACACAAGTATAGTAATCTTGCTATTTTTTGAAAGGCATGGTCAGTACCTTAGAAGGGACAATAATGCTGTAGTAGGAAGACAAGGTTGGGGAAGGGAGCAGCTGGGATCATCTCCTTAGGGGTCAGTCCCACCTGCGATTGCACCCACACCAAGATTAGATGCCAGAACCCCAGTGGGAATTCTGCAAATAGCTGCAGGAGGCAGCCCCATTGAAAGCAATGGGAGGCTGCAAGCTAATCATGGCCACTCATGCGTGCAAAAGCGATCGGCCCTTGCCACAGGCAGTCTGCTCGTTTACAACCTTAACATTTTTTAAGGGTACCCCCTACTAAAGATAATTTTATCTACAGCTCAGCATTAACATGGTCATTAAGCTTGTAGAATAATAATAATAAGATTTTTTTTGATCAGATCCAATGCAAACCCATTGTACAATTCTAAACACACCATGTGGTGGTCCAATCTCCTACCCGCCATCTCTTGTCCATGGCCATCATTATATAGGAAGCAATCCTTCTTATATCTGTTTGCCCTTCAGGCAGCAATTGAGGAAACTCAAACACAAACTTTCTGTTTTATCAGTCCTGCTTATCTGTCTGGCTGATACAAGTATTGTATACCTGACAGGAAATTCCCAAAAAAATAGAGTTGAAGAGGAAACTGCAACACGGAAATGCAGACAGAAGCCTTTATTCGGTTTACAGAATTTCACAATAGAATATATTGTTTTCTGACTTCCTCCAACCTCCCAGAAACACAATTCTAATCTCTGTGTGACATTTCTAACCTTTACACTCCAAATTGGGCAATGTGTACTTCCAGAACTATTGAGGAACTAACATTTCTGATAATAGAATAAACAAGGTTGTCTGTTTCTGCTTAAAAAGGCCACATCCCTAATATGTATCGATAAAGAGATCTCCCCACAAAAAAATTGGGGTCGGGCACCTGAATAGGTGGTGGCTACAGCGGCCATGAATAGATTTGCGCTGTGCATCCATAGTACACAGAGGGGGGTGGCTGGAGAGAGGGGGCGGCGCCTGTGTGCCCCTTAATGGACCACTGCTTCAGAGTGATTCGGGGGGGGGGGCGCTGGGATCGCCTATTAACCATTGCTGACCGGGCCATAGCTGAAAGACGGCTACAGAGCGGTCTCTTATTCTGGGAGGATGCGGACGTCCCCCTGGGGCGCGCTCCTGGAAAAATCTGTGACCGTCGGGTCTTCCCGGATGACGCTGGTAGCGGCTGTTTAACACGCGATCCCTTGTAAACAAACCGGCGTCATGTCATGACGTTGGTTCCTCCCTCCTTCCCCTCTAAAACTTTGCCCGTCGGATATTTCGACGGAAACAGTCCGATGGAGCCCACACACAGTCGGATTATCCGGCAACACGGTCCGATCGGATATTTTCCGTTGGAATTTCCGACCGTGTGTACAAGGGCTAAGGGGTAGTTTTTAGATCTTTTAACAGGATCCTTATGAAACATCAATCCTATGTAGCCTTGCTCAAAACATATTCAAAATAGACTATAAAAACCTGAGGCGTATGCAGTATGATTGCAGGATAGTCATGTACCGGTGTTTATCCGGATCCAACTGCTAATATGCTCCAGCTTGTCATGCTCTGCTTATCTGACTCCGTGTGTGCTGACAATTTTCATCAAGGCATTACCATATGTACTACGATTGTTAAAATCTTCCCTGAAGAAGGAGGTTTAGGGACCCCAAAACGTGTTGGCGATTGGTTTATATACAACATTTGTACTCACATTTAGTGTTTTCTTTTTGCCTTGTGACCATAGACCACATTTTTCATGTCTTTTGTATCCATGTTTTATACTGTTAATTTATTTTAAATATTTTTTTGATACTAAAAAAAAATATATATATATTTAATACTATTATGCTGGACCTTTGCACATTCCTTGAGCCTATAAAGTCCCAATTTTTTTGAGGGGAAATATCTTTCTCTAACATTTCTGATAATTTATATTATATCTGTACCGTGCCACTGTTCTATATGTACCCTTGTTCTATCCCTACCCTTGCTCTATCTCTACCCTTGCTCTATCTCTACCCTTGTTCTATCTCTACCCTTGTTCTATCCCTACCCTTGTTCTATCCCTACCCTTGTTCTATCCCTACCCTTGTTCTATCCCTACCCTTGTTCTATCCCTACCCTTGTTCTATCCCTACCCTTGTTCTATCCCTACCCTTGTTCTATCCCTACCCTTGTTCTATTCCTACCCTTGTTCTATTCCTACCCTTGCTCTATTCCTACCCTTGTTCTATCCGTACCCTTGCTCTATCCGTACCCTTGCTCTATCCGTATCCTTGCTCTATCCGTACCCTTGCTCTATCCGTACCCTTGCTCTATCCGTACCCTTGCTCTATCCGTACCCTTGCTCTATCCGTACCCTTGCTCTTTCCGTACCCTTGCTCTATCCCTACCCTTGTTCTATCCCTACCCTTGTTCTATCCCTACCCTTGCTCTTTCCGTGCCCTTGCTCTACTGACCTTCTTGCTCCTTCACTTCAGTTACTTCTTCAGAGTTTCTCACTCAATAATTATCACTTCATTGCTTCCTTCTCTAAAATCTAACAAAACACTCTAGCTGGGTTCACACATATGCGAATTGGATGTGAGTTTCCCTGCATCCAATTCACTTGACAGGCAAGTGTGACCGGCTCTCAATGTAGACGATTTACACATGTCCGGGGCAGCCACGGTCTGGGGCATCTTTGGATCCAGTTCAGGTGTGAATTCAGGCTAAAATTCGGACCTGAATTGCACCTGAACCAGTGTATGCACCGGACCCCAGACATGATATCCCGCGGCCACACATGTGTGAACCTGGCCTCACTGTCAATTATGCACAGCTTATCCAACACTTCTTCCTACTTCACTATATGACCAGACACACACTGGTGGTTATTTACAAAAGGCAAATCCACTTTGCACTACAAGTGCAAACTACAAGTGCAAAGTGCACTTGGAAGTGCATTCACTGTAGATCTGAAGGGAAGATCTAAAATGAGGGGAAGCTCTGCTGATTTTATCATCCAATCACGTGCAAGCTAAAATGTTTTTTTATTTTATTTTCCTTGCATGTCCCCTTCAGATCTACAGCGACTGCACTTCCAAGTGCACTTTCAGTGCAATTTCAAGTGCACTTTGCACTTGTAGTATGCACTTGTAGTGCAAAGTGGATTTGCCTTTCGTAAACAACCCCCACTGTCACCTTATATACAGATTGCTCATTCGCTTTCCTCATTTTTCTATCCTTATGCCTCTATATCAGCCTGTCTCAACATTTTAACCCCAAAGGAACCCTTAAAACTGCAGGTCTATAGGAACACCCTATACTAAATAATTTATCTATAGCAAATGGTACATTTGCTTGATGATTAAGTTGCAGATATAATAATTATTAAAATTAAACAAAAAGTGGTGTATTTAGTGATCAAAATCATTCTTTTGTTTTTGAATTTAGATACTAGTACCCAAATACGCATAAATATGGATGTTAAATCACCTGTAGTAGTCACTAAATAGGTTTTGTATATTTGTGGGAGTATTTAGGAAAAGTGACACCCATAGGGGATAGTTTTTCAACACTGCGCTTTACACGATAAAATGGTTTTCAGTAATAATCATTAAAAATAATTACCATCATCAAAAGACAAATGCAGATAGTTAACACTGTAGTGACCCTTTACCTTGGTGGCCAATGTGATGCCATTACACTAGTGGTAAATGTGAAGCTTCTTATATTGGTGGTCAGTATGGTGAACCTTACATTGGTGGTCAGTGTGGTGCCCCTGATATTGGTGGTCAGTTTGGTGCCCCTGATATTGGTGGTCAGTTTCGTGCCCCTGATATTGGTGGTCAATTTGGTGCCCCTGATATTGGTGGTCAGTTTGGTGCACCTTACATTGGTGGTCAGTTTTGTGCCCCTGATATTGGTGGTCAGTGTGGTGCCCCTGATATTGGTGGTCAGTTTGGTGCCCCTGATATTGATGGTCAGTTTGGTGCACCTTACATCGGTGGTCAGTTTGGTGCCCCTGATTTTGATGTTCAGTTTGGTGCCCCTGATTTTGGTGGTCAGTTTGGTGCCCCGATATTGGTGGTCAGTTTGGTGCACCTTACATCGGTGGTCAGTGTGGTGCCCCTTACATTGGTGGTCAGTGTGGTGCACCTTACGTTGGTGGCACACCAAGCATCCATTAGATATAATATATAATAAAATATGTTTTCTGTGTTATGGGTGCTAAAAAAAAAAGAAGAAAAACATAATAGAAACTGTAATTGCAGGAAAGTTACAGTGTGAAAACATTGCTAATGTAAAAATAGTTTGGTAATATTTGCAGATATCTTTTTTTTACATCTTTTTTTTAAACCACAGTAACTAACTACCTGCAAACCACTTGATAAGCCTCATCCAGGTTTATTGAAACGCTAAAGCACCATTCGACTCCAGAAAAGCTGACTATAAACCTTCATGGGAGAGTTGAATGGTTTTCCACTGTGTACATGGCATGAATTTAAAAAGTAAATATATGTACAGTCTCTATTAAAAAAAATAGATGTACTCAGAAAGCACATGGGAGATACCAGATAATATCAAGACAGCGTGTCCGGGTACAGGAAATGTGTTTGTCTGTTGAACGAGAATACTTAAATAAAAATTCTTAAAAGCAAAAATAAACAAAATAATTCTTAGGCCGCGTACACACGCGCGGACTGTTGGCCCAACCTTGTCCGCTGAACAGTGTTTGGGCGGACAGTCCGCTCGTGTGTGGGCTTTCAGCGGACAGTTTCAGCGGACAGTTGGACGGACAAGGTTTTACGGAAATTCCGAAAAACTGTCCGCTGAAACCTTGTTTCAACGAACAGTCCGCCCGTGTGTAGGCTTGTTCGTCAAACTAAGTTCCGTGCATGCTCAGAAAGGATTTTCAAGCCGAAAGTTATAATGCAGTGTATAGGACGTCGTATTTTGCGTCCCGTCGTACGTGCCGTTCACGTCATCGCGCACGGTTTCAGCAAACTGTTCGTTCGTCGTGTGTGGCCATGTCCGTCCATGCTAAGTTTGAGCGGACTGTTCGCTCAAACTGTTGGACGGACAAAGTTGGGCCAACAGTCCGCGCGTGTGTACGCGGCCTTAGGGCCAGTTCACACCACATGCGTCCAGTCCAGTGCGTCTTTTTTTTTGCATGAAAAACACATGGAAGGTAGATTATATGGTTTTCAATGGCATAGTTCACACCAGTTCTTGCAGTTCCAGTGCCAGAAAAAAAAAAAAAGTAGAACATGCTGCACTTTTCCTGCACTGTACTGTAATGCTGTAAAACGCATCAAGAACGGACTGGAACACACACGTCCTTATTGAAGGTAAGGAAAAAAGAGGGGACAAAAATGTAACTGCCAGTGCAATTAAGAAAAAAGAAATAAAAAAGTATTATGGACAGAACTTGACAGTGTTGTTGTCATTGCAGTAATAAGGCTTCAACCACCTTATTCATAAAATAGAAAACCGACAAGAAAAAAATACCAGCTCTGCAGATCAGCTTTTCTGCTCAGTCAGTAATGCTTACTAAACAAGTGAATGATTGGCTGCCGTGTTATGTCTGTAGGTGTTATAACTTAGAAAATCCCAGCAAACATTGCCAGGGGCAACATGACTCCTCTTCCTTTTCTGTGATAGTGTCCAAAATTAAGCAATCATTTCCAGAGGACACTAATAGTTTTTACCTGTTGTTCCTATTATGAGGGACTCCCACCATCCCATCTCTGAGCTCCTAGATCTATCAGTCTGCTATGCCCACTATGAAGGGCTTCCACCATCCCTGCACTAGGATAAGATCCCAGGTCTACACACCTGCTGTGTCCATTATAAGAGGCTCCCATCATCCCTGTGCTGAGATCCCAAGGTCTGTACATCTGCTGTGCACTATGAGGGACTTCCGGCCATCCCATCGCTGAGATCCCAGGTCTACAAGCCTGCTGTGACCATTATGAGGGGCTATCACTATCCCTACACTAAAATCTCAGGTCTACACCTCTGCTGTGTTCATTATGAGGGTTCCCACCATCTCAGCACTATAATCCCAGGTCTACACCTCTGCTGTGTTCATTATGAGGGTTCCCACCATCTCAGCTCTATGATCCCAGGTCTACACCTCTGCTGTGTTCATTATGAGGGTTCCCACCATCCCAACACTATGATCCCAGGTCAACACCTCTGCTGTGATCATTATGAGGGTTCCCACCATCCCAGCTCTATGATCCCAGGTCAACACCTCTGCTGTGTGCATTATGAGGGTTCCCACCATCCCAGCTCTATGATCCCAGGTCAACACCTCTGCTGTGTGCATTATGAGGGTTCCCACCATCCCAGCTCTATGATCCCAGGTCTACACCTCTGCTATGTTCATTATGAGGGTCCCCACCATCCCAACACTAAGATCCCAGGTCTACACCTCTGCTATGTTCATTATGAGGGTCCCCACCATCCCAACACTATGATCCCAGGTCTACACCTCCGCTGTGTTCATTATGAGGGTTCCCACCATCCCAGCTCTATGATCCCAGGTCAACACCTCTGCTGTGTGCATTATGAGGGTTCCCACCATCCCAGCTCTATGATCCCAGGTCAACACCTCTGCTGTGTGCATTATGAGGGTTCCCACCATCCCAACACTAAGATCCCAGGTCTACACCTCTGCTGTGTTCATTATGAGGGTTCCCACCATCCCAACACTATGATCCCAGGTTTACACCTCTGCTGTGTTCATTATGAGGGTCCCCACCATCCCAGCTCTATGATCCCAGGTCTACACCTCTGCTGTGTTCATTATGAGGGTTCCCACCATCCCAACAGTATGATCCCAGGTCTACACCTCTGCTGTGTGCATTATGAGGGTCCCCACCATCCCAACACTATGATCCCAGGTTTACACCTCAGCTGTGTTCATTATGAGGGTTCCCACCATCCCAGCTCTATGATCCCAGGTCTACACCTCTGCTATGTTCATTATGAAGGGCTCCCACCATCCCTGTGAATGGTTTACAGTTTATTTTTTATACGGGGAATGTAACTGTAGAAGCTGGAACACCGAAAACTCCCAAGTGAACAGGAACAGAGTAAAGAATTCTGTCTGGGAGTTCTCACTGTTGGGGTCCAAGATCCGCATATAACTTAAGCGCCTCCAGGACTTCTCCCATCCTCTACCCCAGTATGTCTGGTTAGCTCCTACCCTATCCACCTTTAGGTGATTTAGTTAGCATCCTTTTTGCAGTGCTTTTGCTGTGCGTTTTGCATTTTTGCACATTTATGCTTTTTATTGGCCTGTTTGTTTGTTAGGCAGATTGAAAACCGCAAAACACAAATCACGGTAAACAGATCGGAAGGCGCATGCTCGGTAGCCAGCAGCGCCGTATCTAGGAAGGAGGAACGAGTGAGCTTCAAATGCCCACACTAAAAATGGGAACATGCTTGCTGGGGACAACAAAGTGAGTTTATTTAAAAAGATCATGAGTTATAATACCTACATGTGATACATATACCATTATGAATAGCATTAGGTGCGACCACCCCGGGGGTTATTAAAAAAAAAAAATATTAGGTGAATCGATCCTTAACCACTTGCCGACCAGCTGCCGTCATTATACTGCGGCAGGTCAGCTTGTTCCCGCAAATTGCCGTACTGGTACGTCGGCTCCTTTAAGAGCTATAGCAGGTGCACCTGTTGCACGGCGGGGGAGCCGCTATGTCCGCCGGCCACCTGCGATCGCGCCAAAGAGAGCCAGAACGGGGATCTCTCAATGTAAACAAACAGATCCCCGTTCTCATAGGGGAGTAGAGAGAGATATCTGTTCCTAGTGATCAGGAACAGCCATCTCTCTCCTCCTCCAGTCAGCCCCATCCCCCCACAGTTAGAAACACCTCCCAAGGGAACACATTTAACCCCTTGATCACCACTAGTGTTAACCTCTTCCCTGCCAGTGATATTTATAACAGTAATCAGTGCATTTTTATAGCACTGATCGCTGTATAAAATGTCACTGGTCCCAAAAAAGTGTCCAATCTGTCCGTCGCAATGTCGCAGTCCCGCTAAAAATTGCTGATCACTGCCAATACTAGCAAAAAAAAATAAAAAATTAATAAAAATGCCATAAATCTATCCCCTATTATGTAGACGCTATAACTTTTGCGCAAACCAGTCAACATAGGCTTATTGCGATTTTTTTTTTTCAAAAAATATGTAGAAAAATATACATTGGCCTAAACTGACCTAAAGAAATTTGAGGGGGTTTGAATATTTATTAAAGCAAAAAATAAAAAAAATTTTTTTCAAAATTGTCAGTCTTTTTTTTTTGTTTATAGCGCAAAAAAGAAAAAACGCAGAGGTGATCAAATACCACCAAAAGAAATCTTTTTTTTTTTCAAAAAATATGTAGAAGAATACACATTGGCCTAAATTGATTGAGAAATGTGTTTTTTTGTATTTATTATAGCAAAAAATAAAAAATTTATATATTTTTTTTTTTCAAAATTGTCAGTCTTTTTTTTTGTTTATAGCGCAAAAAAGAAAAAAAACAGAGGTGATCAAATACCACCAAAGAAATCTTTTTTTTTTTTCAAAAAATATGTAGAAGAATACACATTGGCCTAAATTGATTGAGAAATGTGTTTTTTTGTATTTATTATAGCAAAAAATAAAAAATTTATATATTTTTTTTTTTCAAAATTGTCAGTCTTTTTTTTTGTTTATAGCGCAAAAAAGAAAAAAAACAGAGGTGATCAAATACCACCAAAGAAATCTTTTTTTTTTTTTCAAAAAATATGTAGAAGAATACACATTGGCCTAAATTGATTAAGAAATTTGGGGGTTTTTTTTGAAAATTTATTATAGCAAAAAAAAAAAAAAAATATATATATATATATATATATATATATATATATATATATATATATATATATATATATATATATATATATATATATATATATATTTTTTTTTTTTTAAATTGTCAGTCTTTTTTTTTTTGTTAATAGCGCAAAAAAGAAAAAACGCAGAGGTGATCAAATACCACCAACAGAAATCTTTTTTTTTTTTTCAAAAAATATGTAGAAGAATACACATTGGCCTAAATTGATTAAGAAATTTGGGGGGATTTTTTTTAATTTATTATAGCAAAAAATAAAAAATGTATATTTTTTTTTTTTCAAAATTGTCAGTCTATTTTTTTGTTTATAGCGCAAAAAAGAAAAAACGCAGAGGTGATCAAATACCACCAAAAGAAATCTTTTTTTTTTTTCAAAAAATATGTAGAAGAATACACATTGGCCTAAATTGATTAAGAAATTTGGGGGTTTTTTTTGAAAATTTATTATAGCAAAAAAAAAAAAAAAATTATATATATATATATATATATTATATATATATATATATATATATATATATATATATATATATATTTTAAATTGTTAGTCTTTTTTTTTTTGTTTATAGCGCAAAAAAGAAAAAACGCAGAGGTGATTAAATACCACCAACAGAAATCTTTTTTTTTTTTTTTCAAAAAATATGTAGAAGAATACACATTGGCCTAAATTGATTAAGAAATTTGGGGGTTTTTTTTGAAAATTTATTATAGCAAAAAAAAAAAAAAAATTATATATATATATATATATATATATATATATATATATATATATATATATATATATATATATATTTTAAATTGTTAGTCTTTTTTTTTGTTTATAGCGCAAAAAAGAAAAAACGCAGAGGTGATTAAATACCACCAACAGAAATCTTTTTTTTTTTTTTTCAAAAAATATGTAGAAGAATACACATTGGCCTAAATTGATTAAGAAATTTGGGGGATTTTTTTGAAAATTTATTATAGCAAAAAAAAAAAAATTATATATATATATATATATATATATATATATATATATATATATATATATATATATATATATATATATATTTTTTTTTTTTTTTTTTTTTTTTTTTTAAATTGTCAGTCTTTTTTTTTTGTTTATAGCGCAAAAAAGAAAAAACGCAGAGGTGATCAAATACCACCAACAGAAATCCTTTTTTTTTTTTTTAAATATGTAGAAGAATACACATTGGCCTAAATTGATTAAGAAATTTTGGGGGGGGAAACCTATTATAGCAAAAAAGAAAAAAAAACATTTTTTTTTCAAAATTGTCAGCCTTTTTTTTATTTTTATTTTTTTGCTTATAGCGCAAAAAATAAAAAACACAGAGGTGATCAAATACCACCGAAAGAAATCTATTTGTGGGGAAAAAAAATATGTCAATTTTGTTTGGGTACAGCGTCACACGAATTGCAATTGTCAGTGCCATATCGCAAAAAAAAAAAAAAAAAAAAAAAAAAAAAAAAATGGCCCGGTCATTAAGGGGGCAAATCTTCCGGTCCTTAAGTGGTTAAAGAACAATATCTATCGGCAATGAAATATATCTATACAGATATAAAACTGTGCCTGCGTGGGTTTCCTCCGGGTACTCCGGTTTCCTCCCACACTCCAAAAGACATGCTGGTAGGTTAATTGGCTTCTGTCTAAATTGTCCCTCGTATGTATGAATGTGAGTTAGGGACCTTAGATTGTAAGCTCCTTGAGGGGAAGGGACCGATGTGAATGTACAATGTATATATGTAAAGCGCTGCGTAAATTGATGGCAATATATAAGTAACTAAAATAAATAAATAAAATATTATATGGTAGTTATATTGCATACAGATAAAAAACAAAACAAAAAAAAAAAAACATTATTGGTAGAAATAACTCCAAAATGAGAGTAGATTGTTAACAAAAGACTGACAGAGGGGCATGTAGGTCCTAAGGGGGGGCATTAGCAGCATAGTAAGTGACAGTTGCAGGACCTACCTTCATCTCTGGTTGCTGTGGAGCTTTTGCAGAGCTGTGATGGTGATTTCCCCTTTTATCTGCTCTTTACTACAAACCTCCCGCCTACCTGTGTCTTCCTCTTGAGTATCTGGGACATAAATGCAACCTTCTCAGAATGCAAATTTGACTGCCTGTCTGTCCTGTCTGTGCACCAGATACACACATAGATATGACCTCAATCTCACCAGTCGTGGGACAGGGGGGACTTTTCCCCAGCGAAAAGTTTACGGTTTGCCAGCAAGAGGTTTTATGGCACCACAAAGCACAAATAATACTGCCCTAGATTGAACTGGCAATACACCACGCCTAGACATAAACATTATACATTTCACAACGTGACCTCATCTTAGCAATACCATCAAAAGCCAGCCGGTAAAAATGTCATGTACACCCCGACACGTTCACATTGTTTAACCACTTCAGAGGCGATTCAGTTCGCATTGTGCGCTATACAAGTATTTCATTCATTCACTTCAATACCAGGCACTTAAACACCTTCCTGCCCAGACCAATTTTGAGCTTTCAGCGCTGTCGCACTTTGAATGACAATTGCGCGGTCATGCTACACTGTACCCAAATGACATTTTTATCATTTTTTCCCACAAATAGAGCTTTCTTTTGGTGGTATTTGATCAGCTCTACGGTTTTTATTTTTTGCTAAACAAATAAAAAAAGAATGAACATTTTGAAAAAAAATGTTTTTTTTGTTTCAGTTTCAAAACTTTGTAAATAAGTAAGTTTTCTCCTTCACTGATGGGCACTGATGGGGCTGCACTGACGGGCACTGATAAGGCGGCACTGATGAGCACCGATGAGGTGGCACCAATGAAGTGGCACTGATGAGGTGGCATTGATGGGCACTGATATGCGGCACTGATGGGCGGCACGGATGGGCACTGATAGGTGGCACAATTTGGCACTGATAATTGGCACAGATTGGCATGGATAGGCGGCACAGATGGGCATGGATAGGCGGCACGGATAAACACTGATAGGCAGCATTGTATTGTATTATATTGTATGGCTGGATGCCAA
The DNA here is from genome assembly GCF_037356315.1 of Lithobates pipiens. Classification (NCBI taxonomy): domain Eukaryota; kingdom Metazoa; phylum Chordata; class Amphibia; order Anura; family Ranidae; genus Lithobates; species Lithobates pipiens. Next base: position 311,786,558 of record NW_027507785.1, read on the forward strand.
TCAGTGCCAAACAATAATTGGCATCCATTGTGGGCACTAACTGGCATCCCTGGTGGTCTAGGGTGGCATACCTGGTGCTGGGCTTCCCTGGTGGTCTGGTGGCATCCCTGGTGGTCCAGTGTGGGCATCCTCGGGGGGGCTGCGCTGATAATCGATCAGCACAGACCCCCGTCAGGGGAGCAGCCGATCGGCTCTCCTCTACTCGCGTCTGACAGATGCCAGTGAGGAAAAGCCGATCACCGGCTCTTCCCATTTACACTGTGATCATCCGTGATTGGACACGGCTGATGACGTGGTAAAGAGTCTCCGTCGGAGACTCTTTACCGAGATCATAGTTGCGAGGTGTCAGATTGACACCCTGCAACAACAATGGCCGCAATGCTCTCCCCCGGGGGCTCAAAATCCTGGGGACGTCATATGACACCCGGTCAGGATTTTGGAATTGACAGTTTGTATATTGAGACAATCCTGCCATGAAGGTCAATGTTCGGACATTTCCTGTTCTGGAGTGACAACCGTTTCTCAGTTGTGTTCCTGAGTTGTCACCCTGTGACATGCATCCCTGTTAAGCCTTGTACACACGATCGGATTATCGGACGAGGGGGCGGTGAGGAGGGGGTCCTGTCTAAATTCTCCTTACAGATTTTTCTGTAATGTTGAACTTACCCTTTAAGGACCGCCCACCGCATATATACTGTGGCAGGGCAGCCATAATGCACGAAACGACATACCCGTACGTAGTTATTATTATTATTATACAGGATTTATATAGAGCCGACAGTTTACGCAGCACTTTAAAACATGAGGGGAGACATTACAATACCAAACAATTCAATACAGAGGGAATCAGAGGGCCCTGCTCGTTAGAGCTTACAATCTAGGAGGGAGGGTCAAGTTATACAAAAGGGTAATAGCTGTGGGGGATGAGCTCATGGAAAAAATAGTGCAGTTGTTAGAGGGAGGCAGGATAGGCTTCTCTGAAGAGGAAAGTTTTCAGGGATCACCTAAAAGTGGATAAATTTGGAGACATTCTGACAGATTGGGGTAGTGAATTCCAGAGGATGGGCGAGGCTCGGGAGAAGTCCTGGAGGCGGATATGGGAGGAGGTGATGAGGGAGATAGAGAGCAGGAGGTCTTGGGAGGAATGAAGTGAGTGATTAGGTTGGTAGTAGTTTTGTGCACGTGTCACTGTGGGTGCACGCACGCCCGCTGCACAGCATGGGGGGAGCCGATGTGCGGGTTCCAGCGGCCACGATTTTCGCCGGCCACCCACGATCCTTCCTCGGAGAGCCAGAACGGGGATCTGCCTTTGTGAACAAAGCAGATCCCTGTTCTGACAGGAGAGTACAGTGAGATCGTCCGTTCCTTGTGATCAGGAATCGGCGATCTCTCTCTACTCCCAGTCAGTCCCCTCCCCCCAGAAACAACTCCCTGGGGAACACTTAACCCTTTGATCGCCCCCTAGTGTTAACCCCTTCCCTGCCAGTGACATTTATACAGTATTCAGTGGCTAATTTTAGCTCTGATCACTGTAATAATGTCACTGGTCTCAAAAAAGTGTCAAAAGTGTCCGATTTGTCCACTGCAATGTCGCAGTCCTAAAATTCAATGATCACCGCCATTACTTGTAAATTATAATAATAATAAAAATCCCATAAATATATTTTGTAGATACTATAACTTTTGCGCAAACCAATCAATATAAGCTTATTGCGATTTTCTTTTACCAAAAACATGTAGAAGAATCCATATTGGCCTAAACTGATGAAGAAATTAGTTTTTTTTACATTTTAGCAAAAAGTGCAAAATATTGTTTTTTTTTCTAAAAATTGTTGGTCTTTTTTTTTTTGCCTAAAATAAAAAAATGCAGAGGTGATCAAATACCACCAAAAGAAATCTCTATTTGTGGGAAAAAAAGGACATCAATTATGTTTGGCTACAGCGCCGCATGACCGCACAATTTTTAGTTAAAGCAATGCAGTGCCATATTGCAAAAAATGGCCTGGTCATTAAGATGGCAAATCCTTCCGCTCCTTAAGTGGTTAAATCAACTCGATATAAATTATAATTTTTAAAGCGCAACTGTCATCTCTTTCCTGCAGCAGCTACTCCTCTGACCCGCTGTCGACTCTCCAACAGTCCCATCAGGGGCGGATCCAGAGTCTAATCTCGGGAGGGGCACTGCTATAAAATATGTTTTTTTGGGGGCAATTTATATGGGAAATGGCTGGTATTTGCGCTTCAATCATTACGGCACCATGGTTGTTATGGTGTCAGGATGATTGAAGCGCATTATTTCTATTATTACATTGTAATATAAAATTAAATGGTTCAACTCACCATAATGCAGAATCAGTGGGAGCCCTGAGGATGTCACTTGCCATGTCGCCTGCCACCAAATGTGGATTGTCACTTGCCACGTCACTTGTCACCAAATGCGGATTGTCACTTGCCACGTCACCTGCCACACATTGCGGATTGTCACTTGCCACGTCACCTGCCACACATTGCGGATTGTCACTTGCCACGTCACCTGCCACACATTGCGGATTGTCACTTGCCACGTTGCCTGCCACACATTGTGGATTGCCACGTCACCTGCCACACATTGCGGATTGTCACTTGCCACGTCACCTGCCACACATTGCGGATTGTCACTTGCCACGTCACCTGCCACACATTGCAGATTGCCACTTGCCACGTAGTCTGCCACACATTGTGGATTGCCACTTGCCACGTCACCTGCCACACATTGCGGATTGCCACTTGCCACGTCACCTGCCACACATTGCGGATTGTCACTTGCCACGTTGCCTGCCACACATTGCGGATTGCCACTTGCCACGTAGCCTGCCACACATTGCGGATTGTCACTTGCCACGTCACCTGCCACACATTGCGGACGTGCAATGGTTCAACTCACCATAATGCAGAATCAGTGGGAGCCCTGAGGATGTCACTTGCCATGTCGCCTGCCACCAAATGTGGATTGTCACTTGCCACGTCACTTGTCACCAAATGCGGATTGTCACTTGCCACGTCACCTGCCACACATTGCGGATTGTCACTTGCCACGTCACCTGCCACACATTGCGGATTGTCACTTGCCACGTCACCTGCCACACATTGCGGATTGTCACTTGCCACGTTGCCTGCCACACATTGTGGATTGCCACGTCACCTGCCACACATTGCGGATTGTCACTTGCCACGTCACCTGCCACACATTGTGGATTGTCACTTGCCACGTCACCTGCCACACATTGCGGATTGCCACTTGCCACGTAGTCTGCCACACATTGTGGATTGCCACTTGCCACGTCACCTGCCACACATTGCGGATTGCCACTTGCCACGTCACCTGCCACACATTGCGGATTGTCACTTGCCACGTTGCCTGCCACACATTGCGGATTGCCACTTGCCACGTAGCCTGCCACACATTGCGGATTGTCACTTGCCACGTCACCTGCCACACATTGCGGATTGTCACTTGCCACACATTGCGGATTGTCACTTGCCACGTCACCTGCCACACATTGCCACTTGCCACATAGCCTGCCACACATTGCGGATTGTCACTTGCCACGTCACCTGCCACACATTGCGGATTGTCACTTGCCACGTCACCTGCCACACATTGCGGATTGTCACTTGCCACGTAGCCTGCCACACATTGCGGATTGCCACTTGCAACGTAGCCTGCCACACATTGCGGATTGCCACTTGCCACGTCACCTGCCACACATTGCAGATTGTCACTTGCCACGTCGCCTGCCACCAGATTAGGATTGCCACGTAGCCTGCCACACATTGCGGATTGCCACGTCACCTGCCACACATTGCGGATTGTCACTTGCCACGTTGCCTGACACACATTGCGGATTGCCACTTGCCACGTCACCTGCCACACATTGGGGATTGTCACTTGCCACGTAGGTGACGTGGCAAGTGACAATCCGCAATGTGTGGCAGGTGACGTGGCACACACACATTGCGGATTGTCACTTGCCACGTTGCCTGCCACACATTGTGGATTGCCACTTGCCACGTCACCTGCCACACATTGCGGATTGTCACTTGCCACGTCACCTGCCACACATTGCGGATTGTCACTTGCCACGTCACCTGCCACACATTGCGGATTGCCCCTTGCCACGTAGTCTGCCACACATTGTGGATTGCCACTTGCCACGTCACCTGCCACACATTGCGGATTGCCACATAGTCTGCCACACATTGTGGATTGCCACTTGCCACGTAGTCTGCCACACATTGCGGATTGCCACTTGCCACGTAGCCGGCCACACATTGCGGATTGTCACTTGCCACGTCACCTGCCACACATTGCGGATTGTCACTTGCCACGTCACCTGCCACACATTGCGGATTGCCACTTGCCACGTCACCTGCCACACATTGTGGATTGTCACTTGCCACGTCGCCTGCCACCAGATTAGGATTGCCACGTAGCCTGCCACACATTGCGGATTGCCACGTCACCTGCCACACATTGCGGATTGTCACTTGCCACGTTGCCTGACACACATTGCGGATTGCCACTTGCCACGTCACCTGCCACACATTGGGGATTGTCACTTGCCACGTAGGTGACGTGGCAAGTGACAATCCGCAATGTGTGGCAGGTGACGTGGCACACACACATTGCGGATTGTCACTTGCCACGTTGCCTGCCACACATTGTGGATTGCCACTTGCCACGTCACCTGCCACACATTGCGGATTGTCACTTGCCACGTCACCTGCCACACATTGCGGATTGTCACTTGCCACGTCACCTGCCACACATTGCGGATTGCCCCTTGCCACGTAGTCTGCCACACATTGTGGATTGCCACTTGCCACGTCACCTGCCACACATTGCGGATTGCCACATAGTCTGCCACACATTGTGGATTGCCACTTGCCACGTAGTCTGCCACACATTGCGGATTGCCACTTGCCACGTAGCCGGCCACACATTGCGGATTGTCACTTGCCACGTCACCTGCCACACATTGCGGATTGTCACTTGCCACGTCACCTGCCACACATTGCGGATTGTCACTTGCCACGTTGCCTGCCACACATTGCGGATTGCCACTTGCCACATAGCCTGCCACACATTGCGGATTGTCACTTGCCACGTCACCTGCCACACATTGCGGATTGTTACTTGCCACGCCACCTGCCACACATTGCGGATTGTCACTTGCCACGTCACCTGCCACACATTGCGGATTGCCACTTGCAACGTAGCCTGCCACACATTGCGGATTGCCACTTGCCACGTCACCTACCACACATTGCGGATTGTCACTTGCCACGTCGCCTGCCACCAGATGCGGATTGCCACGTAACCTGCCACACATTGCGGATTGCCACGTCACCTGCCACACATTGCGGATTGTCACTTGCCACGTTGCCTGACACACATTGCGGATTGCCACTTGCCACGTCACCTGCCACACATTGGGGATTGTCACTTGCCACGTAGGTGACGTGGCAAGTGACAATCCCCAATGTGTGGCAGGTGACGTGGCACACACACATTGCGGATTGTCACTTGCCACGTTGCCTGCCACACATTGTGGATTGCCACTTGCCACGTCACCTGCCACACATTGCGGATTGTCACTTGCCACGTCACCTCCCACACATTGCGGATTGCCACTTGCCACGTAGTCTGCCACACATTGTGGATTGCCACTTGCCACGTCACCTGCCACACATTGCGGATTGCCACGTCACCTGCCACACATTGCGGATTGTCACTTGCCACGTCACCTGCCACACATTGCGGATTGTCACTTGCCACGTCACCTGCCACACATTGCGGATTGACACTTGCCACATAGTCTGCCACACATTGTGGATTGCCACTTGCCACGTAGTCTGCCACACATTGTGGATTGCCACTTGCCACGTAGCCTGCCACACATTGCGGATTGTCACCTACTGTGTCACTTTTCTGCTAAGGTGTTCTTTTGTTGGGTCCCAGAGTGAAGATAGGCAGCAGAGAGATGATGCAATCTCTATGCTGCACACAGCTTCCTACACAGTGAGGGCTGAACTGGAGGGATGCAGGGCAGTGAGAGATGATGTCATCTCCCTGCTCCCCTGCCTGCTGGCTTCCTGATTGGCCAGCAGCCCTCCTAAGCCGCCCAGCTGCCCCCCCCCCCACCCGTCCACTCAGCGCGGGTACCCGCGGAACCGGTGGCGCGGGTACCCGCGGAACCGGCCGCGATTGGACACGCGGAACCGGCATGCTGGTACCCGCGGAACCGGCCGCGATTGGACCCGCGGAACCGGCCGCGCGGGTACCCGCGGAACCAGCCGCGCGGGTACCCGCGGAACCGGCCCGCTGGTACCCGCGGAACCGGCCGCGATTGGACCCGCGGAACCGGCTTTGTTGTCATCAGCTGCAGGTATTCTCGGAGGGGGCAATTGACCCGTTGCCCCCCCCCCTGGATCCGCCCCTGAGTCCCATTCACTTTAATGGGACGGCTGGTGATGCGGCAGTGGCATAACAAGGTGAGGGACGTGGTGGCAGCAGGTGAGTGGATGCCCGCTAACAGGCGCTGCCATGATGGATCTGAAATGACAAGTGCTCTTTAAATGTAAGGACTTATTGTCGCTGGTAGTTAGAATCTTTAATACTTGCAAATAAAATGAAGGTTTCCTATTTAGAATAATAAGCTGTCAGGTTAGTAAAAGCGATATCAGAATCGATTCAATCATACAAGTTTGTAGTGTACATAGATTTGCAAAACAATGGGATAAAGATATATTCCTGAACTTTGTTTCATCTCATAGTTATTGTGAAATTGTGTGAATGCTTCAATGCAGTGCATGTTATCTCTGTTTGCAGAGCTTGGATTCATTGAATGAGTTTACCAAAAAAATGTAAATATTGCAGAATATACAGCCTCACATAACTGTGCCAAATTAAAGGGATTGTAAAGTGAATTATTTATTTTTTTTAATAACAAACATGTTATACTTACCTCCACTGTGCAGCTCGTTTTGCACCGAGTGGCCCCGAACCTGCTCTTCTGGGGTCCCTCGGCGGCTGTCTCGGCTTCCTCCCTCAGATGCTTCTCACGTTCATGCGAGCTCCCTCGCATGGTGAGAAGCATCTGCGGGCGCACTCCCGTGATACAGCCGGCGGCTATAGCCGCTCGCTGTATCACACGGCCCCGCCCCCCAGCGCTCCGCGTCAGTGGATGTGATTAACAGCAGCACGAGCCAATGGCTGCGCTGCTTTCCATCCATCCACTCCAGGCAATCAGCAGCCAGGCTGAATGGTGGAAAGGACGTCGGGGGATGAGCGCGGGACATTCGAGGGGTGAGGTAAGTAAAACGGGGGGCTGGGGGCGCAGGCACTGTCAGATGTTTTTTCACTTTAATGCATAGAATGCATTAAGGTGAAAAAGCATTTACCTTTACAACCCCTTTAACTAAATTATTAATGTATCTTATCTATATTATCTATTATCTTATTTATCTATATTGAAATAAATTTGATAAAAGTAAACAAATCTCATTTAAAATCTAAAAAATCTGATTTAAATCAAAAATTGTAATCATTGATTTTTATCCACCCTGTCGCATATCAAAAGTGAAGAGGTTACGCAATTTACGAAATTTCGACAGAGGTATGACAGAATCCAACTTCAGAAGTGATGCAATGTGTTGAATTGTTGTGTAAGGTATTCTTTAGTATCTGAGCATGCGTAGTCTTGCGCTTACGATTTTTTTAGGACAAAAACTGTACTGATTAAAGGAAAATCGGATGTTGTGTTCACGTATGATAAAAATTTTATAGCATGCACCTTCTGTTTTTGTCGACTGAAAAGTCTGAATCGGCTGTCGAAAGCACTATACTAACGATCAGATAATCGTTCGCTGTACTAAATTTTACTTCCGATTTTCTTATTGTGTGTACAGGCCTTTGGAGGAGATGCAGCAATAAGGTGACCAGATTTTCACTTTTCACTACACAAAATCATACCCATATTTATAGCCACAAGTATAGGGGGAGGCAGTTGATGGTGAGGACAGGCAGTACAGGGGGAGGCAGCTTATGGTGAGGACAGGCAGTACAGGAGGAGTCAGCTGATAGTGAGGACAGGCAGTACAGGGGGAGTCAGCTGATAGTGAGGACAGGCAGTACAGTGACAGGCAGTTGATGTTGAGGACAGACAGTACAGGGGGAGGCAGCTGATGGTGGGAACAGACAGTATAGGGGGAGGCAGCTGATGGTGAGGACAGGCAGTACAGGGGGAGGCAGCTGATGGTGAGGACAGGCAGTACAGGGGGAGGCAGCTTCTGGTGAGGACAGGCAGTACAAGGGGAGGCAACTGATGGTGAGGACAGGCAGTACAGGGGGAGGCAGCTTCTGGTGAGGACAGGCAGTACAGGGGGAGGCAGCTGATGGTGAGGACAGGCAGTACAGAGGGAGGCAGCTTCTGGTGAGGACAGGCAGTACAGGGGGAGGTAGCTTCTGGTGAGGACAGGCAGTACAGGGGGAGGCAGCTGATAGTGAGGACAGGCAGTACAGTGACAGGCAGTTGATGTTGAGGACAGACAGTACAGGGGGAGGCAGCTGATGGTGGGAACAGACAGTATAGGGGGAGGCAGCTGATGGTGAGGACAGGCAGTACAGGGGGAGGCAGCTGATGGTGAGGACAGGCAGTACAGGGGGAGGCAGTTTCTGGTGAGGACAGGCAGTACAAGGGGAGGCAACTGATGGTGAGGACAGGCAGTACAGGGGGAGGCAGCTTCTGGTGAGGACAGGCAGTACAGGGGGAGGCAGCTGATGGTGAGGACAGGCAGTACAGGGGGAGGCAGCTTCTGGTGAGGACAGGCAGTACAAGGGGAGGCAACTGATGGTGAGGACAGGCAGTACAGGGGGAGGCAGCTTCTAGCGAGGACAGGCAGTACAGGGGGAGGCAGCTGATGGTGAGGACAGGCAGTACAGGGGGAGGCAGCTTCTGGTGAGGACAGGCAGTACAAGGGGAGGCAACTGATGGTGAGGACAGGCAGTACAGAGGGAAGCAGCTGATGTTGAGGACAGGCAGTACAGGGGGAGGCATCTCATGGTGAGGACAGGCAGTACAGTGGGAAGCAGCTGATGGCGAGGACAGGCAGTACAGGGAGAGGCAGTTGATGTTGAGGACAGACAGTACAGGGGGAGGCAGCTGATGGTGGGAACAGACAGTACAGGGGGAGGCAGCTCATGGTGAGGACAGGCAGTACAGGGGGGGGGGGCAGCTGAGGGTGAGGACATGCAGTACAGAGGGAGGCAGTTGATGGTGAGTACAGACAGTACAGGGGAAGGCAGCTGATGGTGGGAACAGACAGTACAGGGGGAGGCAGTTGATGGTGAGGACAGGCAGTACAGGGGGAGGCAGCTGATGGTGGGAACAGACCTTACAGGGGGAGGCAGTTGATGGTGGGAACCGACAGTACAGGGGGAGGCACTTGATGGTGGGAACAGACAGTACAAAGGGAGGCAGCTGATGGTGAGAACAGGCAGTACAGAGGGAGGCAGTTGATGGTGAGGACAGGCAGTACAGGTGGAGGCAGTCGATGGTGAGGACAGGCAGTACAGAGGGAAGCAGTTGATAGTGAGGACAGGCAGTACAGGGGGAGACAGCTGATGGTGAGGACAGGCAGTACAGGGGTGGCAGCTGAGGGTGAGGACAGGCAGTACAGGGGGAAGCAGTTGATGGTGAGGACAGGCAGTACAGAGGGGGCAGTTGATGGTGAGGACAGGCAGTACAGGGGGAGGCAGCTGATGGTGAGGACAGGCAGTACAGAGGGGGCAGTTGATGGTGAGGACAGGCAGTATGGAGGGGGGGGCAGCTGATGGTGAGGACAGGCAGTACAGAGGGGCAGTTGATGATGAGGACAGGCAGTACAGAGGGGGCAGTTGATGGTGAGGACAGGCAGTATGGGGGGGGGGCAGCTGATGGTGAGGATAGGCAGTACAGAGGGGCAGTTGATGGTGAGGACAGGCAGTACAGGGGGGGGGGCAGCTGATGGTGAGGATAGGCAGTACAGAGGGGCAGTTGATGGTGAGGACAGGCAGTACAGGGGGAGGCAGCTGATGGTGAGGACAGGCAGTACAGAGGGAAGCAGTTGATGGTGAGGACAGGCAGTACAGGGGGAGACAGCTGATGGTGAGGACAAGCAGTACGGGGGAGGCAGCTAATGGTGAGGACAGGCAGTACAGAGGGAAGCAGTTGATGGTGATGACAGGCAGTACAGGGGGAGGCAGTTGATGTTGAGGACAGGCAGTACAGGGGAGGCAGTTGATGGTGAGGATAGGAAGTACAGGGGGAGGCAGCTTATGGTGGGAACAGACAGTACAGGGGAAGGCAGCTGATGGTGGGAACAGACAGTACGGGGGGGGCAGCTGATGGTGAGGACAGGCAGTACAGAGGGAGGCAGTTGGTGGTAAAGACAGGCAGTACAGGGGGAGGCAGTTGATGGTGAGGACAGGCAGTACAAGGGGAGGCAGTTTATTGTAGGGACAGGGAATACAGAGGGGGCAGTTTGAAGTGGAGTCAGGCAGAACGGAGGAGGTAATTGATGGTTGAGACAGGCAATAAAAAGGTGGCATTTGATGGAGAGGAAAGACGGTACAGCAGGGGTAGTTGGTGGTGTAGATAGGAAGTACAGTAGGAGGCAGTTGATGGTGGGGACAGGCAGTACAGAGGGGGCAGTTGATGGTGAGGACAGGCAGTACAGGGGGAGGCAGCTGTTTTTGGGGACAGGCAATACAGAGGGGCAGTTTTTAGTGGACTCAGGCAGTACGGAGGAGGCAATTGATGGTTGAGACAGGCAATAAAGAGGGGGCAGTTGATGGAGGGGAAAGACAGTACAGCAAGGGCAGTTGATGGTGGGAACAGTCAGTACAGAGGGAGCAGTTGATGGAGTGCACAGGCAGTACAGTTGGGCAGTTGATTGTAGAGATAGGCAATAGAGAGGGGGCAGTTAATGAATGAGAAAAGCAGCACAGCAAGGGCAGTTGATGGTGAGAACAGGTAATACAGGGCTAGGCAGCTGATGGTGAGAACAGGAAGTACAGTGGGGGGCAGTTTATGGTGGGTTCAGGCAGTACAGGGGGAGGCAGTTGATGGTGGGGACAGGCAATACATAGGGAGCAGTTGATGGTGGGGACAGGCAGTACATAAGGAGCAGTTGATGGAGTGGACAGGCAGTACAGTGTAGGCAGTTGATGGTGGGTACAGGCAGTACAGGGGAAGGCAGTTGATGGAGTGGACAGGCAGTACATAGGGAGCAGTTGATGGAGTGGAAAGGCAGTACAGAGGGAGGCAGGTGATGGTGGGTACAGGCAGTACATGGGACGCAGTTAATGGTGGGGGCAGGCAATACATAGGGGGAAGTTGATGGAGTGGACAGGCAGAACAGTGGGGGCAGTTGATTGTGGAGATAGGCAATGGAGAGGGAGCAGTTGGTGGAGCAGCACTGGATGGAAAGAGATACAAATTCTTTGGCAGACAGTAGAACCCTGGTAGAAGATTGCCTTAAACACTATCCATGGCCTTCCCACAATAAAATGTATACATTCTTCTACAACCCTCAGGACGACCCCGACCAGTTATTATTGTTCTTATGTCTTTAAGAGCCTGATAAGTTCCTTTTATGTGTCATAGGCTGTCATTATTTCGGAGACTCCTCCTATTGACATTTCATCACTCTGTAATTTTTTGACTGATACCCCTTCAGGTAGGCACTGACTATTGAGCCTACTCAGAACTCTGCTGCTTGCCTCACGTTAATCTTAGTATTCTCAAATCATGGCACTTCTTCTTACACCTCTGCTGCTGACACATACCGCTACCTGGTGATCTCCTTTATATGACCTACTTTGCTAGCTTTTGTTTTGCAATTGTGATTTAGTTGCTGCAAAGTCAGCATGTATATATAGGCTATATATAGCTCAAAACATTTTTATTTTGCACAGGGTATGGACTGGTTGGGACCCCTGTCAGGTTTTTATTGCTGTGCACAATGATTCATTTTTTCCTGTTACCACCAACAATACAATAGCTAAAAGGTATGCTCTTTATTTGCTGCAAATATGCTAAAAGGCATATAAAGGACAAACCCTATGCCGGAAAAACAATAAAATTTACAAGTATAAGGTTTGGCAAGTAATGGGGTTGATTTACTAAAACTGGAGAGTGCAAAATCTGGTGCAGCTCTGCATAGAAAACCAGTCAGTTTTTAGTTTTTTTGTCCATAGATCACTCTTCATAAGCTTTTACAGGATGTCAGTTTAGAGTTAATGGTGTATTACGGCCCTAGAATTATCGCTCTCAGTGGTGATTCCTCACATGTGCAGATCAAATCGCAGATTACCGGATCTACACACACATTTGTGTACATGTGGGGAGGAAAGGGGTGCTTTTAAATTTATTTTTATTACATTTTTTTTTGCACTTTTTTTTTGTTCCGTTTTACTTTATTGCTATCACAGTTGGTCGAAAACGCCCCCTCGTAATACATTTGGGCAGTGACATGTCCTCTTTATGGAGACTTCGGGGGTCTTTCAGATCCCCAATGTCTCCCCTCCCTCCAAAGCAACTAACCAAGCACAGATCATGCTTGGTTAGCTGCTAATGACGCTCTGAAACTGGTAATCATCCATATACTATCAGCCCAAAAGCCAATAGGGGGGCCCTCTAGGATATGCTGTAGCTAATCCTGCTTTGTACTACATTTCTTATTTGCCCACAGAGCACATGGTAGGAAGTAGGCACTTCACCATAATAAAGATGGCCACCGGAGCGCTCTCCTTCTACCGAATCACCCAGCTGCCCACAGCGCACATTGCTGGAATGAGTCGCTTTCCAATAACAAAGATGGCCGGTGATTTCTTGGCTCCGCCCGCACGCTATTCGGTTTCCAAGGAGACGCTGCGTACAAGTTATCGCGTTCTAGGGGCGTGGCCCGGGAGGAAGCTGCCATGGGTCACGTGACCACTACCTCCAGCACGTGGTAAGGAAGCGCCATGGGTGAGGGGCCATCACGTGTATGAGAATAGAAGTCCCCGAGCTGGTACCGGGGGTGATACCAGAGGGACAATGTCGGGACAGGAGTGTGCGGCCCCTGCTGGATATAAAGGTACATGTCCGGTAATATGGGGGGAGGGGGGCAGTGCAGCACAACCCCCTCCCCTTCCATGTATTCACCCATATACAATATTCATAGGACTGTATGTCAGCCTGCAATGAATGGCGGTACCGATCTGGACCGTCAGCCAACCAGTCTGCCATGCTGGATGACCTCTGAGCAGCAGTCATTGGTTGCTAGGATCGCGGCGTCCTAGTAACCAATGACATCATCTGTTTAACACCTTCATAGGCACTGTGAGGAGAGAAGCTGACCTATATGGGGGTGGGGGGTCTGATGGGAATAACTGATGTAACTCTTTTTACATCAGGTGCTGCCATCAGAGCCCCCCCCCCCCCTTACATCAGGTTCTCCCATCAGAGCCCCCCCTCCCTTACACCAGGTGCTCCCATCAGAACACCCCCTCCCTTACATCAGAGCCCCTCCCTCCCTTACATCAGGTACTCCCATCAGAGCCCCTCCCTCCCTTACATCAGGTACTCCCATCAGAGCCCCTCCCTCCCTTACATCAGGTTCTCCCATCAGAGCCCCTCCCTCCCTTACATCAGGTTCTCCCATCAGAGCCTCCCTCCCTTACATCAGGTTCTCCCATCAGAGCCCCCCCCCTTACATCAGGTGCTCCCCCTTACATCGGGTACTCCCATCAGAGCCCCTCCCTCCCTTACATCAGGTGATCCCATCAGAGCCGCCCTCCCTTACATCAGGTGCTCCCATCAGAGCCCCCCCTTACATCAGGTTCTCCCATCAGAGCCCCCCCCTCCCTTATACCAGGTGCTCCCATCAGAACACCCCCTCCCTTACATCAGAGCCCCTCCCTCCCTTACATCAGGTACTCCCATCAGATCCCCTCCCTCCCTTACATCAGGTTCTCCCATCAGAGCCCCCCCCCCCTTACATCAGGTGCTCCCCCTTACATCGGATACTCCCATCAGAGCCCCTCCCTCCCTTACATCAGGTGATCCCATCAGAGCCGCCCTCCCTTACATCAGGTGCTCCCATCAGAGCTCCCCCTCCTCCATCCCTTACATCAGGTGCTCCCATCAGAGCCCCTCCCTCCCTTACATCAGGTGCGCCCATCAGAGCCCCCCTCCCTTACATCAGGTGCTCCCATCAGAGCCCCCCCTCCCTTACATCAGGTGCTCCCATCAGAGCCCCCCCTCCCTTACATCAGATGCTCCCATCAGAGCCCCCCCCTCCCTCCCTGACATCAGGTGCTCCCATTAGAGCCCCCCCTTACATCAGGTGCTCCCATCAGAGCCCCCCCTCTCTCCCTTACATCAGGTGCTCCCATCACAGCCCCCCCTCTCCCTTACATCAGGTGCTCCCATCAGAGCCCCCCCCTCCCTTACATCAGGTGCTCCCATCAGAACACCCCCTCCCTTACATCAGGAGCCCCCCCTTACAACAGGTGCTCCCATCAGAGCCCCCTCCCTCCCTTACATCAGGTGCTCCCATCAGGGCCCCCTCCCTCCCTTACATCAGGAGCCCCCCTTACATCAGGTGCTCCCATCAGAGCCCCCCCCTTACATCAGGAGTCCCCTCTTACATCAGGTACTTCCATCAGAGCCCCCCCCCCCTCCCTTGCATCAGGTGCTCTCATCAGCCCCCCCCTCCCTTGCATCAGGTGCTCCCATCAAAGCCCCCCCCCCCCCTTGCATAGGTGCTCCCATCAGAGCCCCCCCCCCTTGCATCAGGTGCTCCCATCAGAGCCCCCCCCCCCTTGCATCAGGTGCTCCCATCAGAGCTGCCCCCCCCTCCCTTGCATCAGGTGCTCCCATCAGAGCCGCCCCCCCTCCCTTGGATCAGGTGCTCCCATCAGAGCCCCCCCTCCCTTGCATCAGGTGCTTCCATCAGAGCCCCCCCCCCTCCCTTGCATCAGGTGCTCCCATCAGAGCCCCTCCCTTGCATCAGGTGCTCCCATCAGAGCCCCCCCCCCCCCCCTCCCTTGCATCAGGTGCTCCCATCAGAGCCCCCCCCCTCCCTTGCATCAGGTGCTCCCATCAGAGCCCCCCCCCTCCCTTGCATCAGGTGCTCACATCAGAGCCCCCCCCCTCCCTTGCATCAGGTGCTCACATCAGAGCCCCCCCCCCTCCCTTGCATCAGGTGCTCACATCAGAGCCCCCCCCTCCCTTGCATCAGGTGCTCACATCAGAGCCCCCCCCCCTCCCTTGCATCAGGTGCGCCCATCAGAGCCCCCCCCTTGCATCAGGTGCTCCCATCAGAGCCCCCCCCCCCCTTCGTCATGTGCATTCTTCTTGAATCTTGGTGTACTTTGTGCATTTCTTCCAGATCTGTACAGTAATCCAATGTGAGACTTTCCCTCTGTGCAGGAGCTTCCTGTAATAAAGACCGCTCACTGCTGCTCTCTCTCCTTGTGCAGGGTGACTGGTCTTGTCTCCACCCCCTCCTGTAGTCTTCTGCAGGCAACCTGTAGTGAGTGGAGCCTGTTGAGTCCCTCCCACAGCTCCTCTCTCTGCACTGGCTATGTCCCGCCCAGTGATGATGTCACTGCTACTTTTAAAAGATAATATCTGGACTTGCAAAGGCATTTGGTGCTCAGAAAGTAGATATCCTTTGTGGCTATTGAAATATATATATTTAAAGGTTTTTGTGACCAGAGCTCAAGTTGAATATATAAAGATACCATATTTTAACCAATACAATGTGTGTGAATAATGTCATTAAATTTTTTTATTTTTTTAACAGGTATCCCAGTGAAGTTCTCAGCCGAGCACACTTCACAGCACTACTTGTATGCAAAAGAGCACAAAGTAAGGGGCCAGGCGGATAAACCACAATTACAGAATAACACGTTATTTGTAATCAACATCCCAGCATACTGCACAGAGGTAAGAATCAATGAAGTGACTCGTAGCTATGGAAACTGGTCTACGGGGGGGGGGGGTCTCTGATGGGAATATAGCTGATGTTAGGGGGCATTCTGATCATCAGAGCCCCCTTACATCAGGTGTCCCCATCAGAGTCCTCCCTCCTCCCCTTTTATATCAAGATTCCCCATCAGAGTCCCCCCCCCTCCTTACATCAAGATTCCCCATCAGAGTCCTCCTTCCCCACCCCTTTACATCAGGTGTCCCCATCAGAGTCCCCCCCTTTACATCGGGTGTCCCCATCAGAGTCCTCCTCCCCCCCCCTTTACATCAGGTTTTTCCATCAGTCCTCCTCTCTTCACCCCCACTCTTTACATCAGGTGTCCCCATCAGTCTTCCCCCCCCCTTCTTTACATCAGGTGTCCCCATCAGAGTCCCCCCCCCTTTACATCAAGTGTCCCCATCAGAGTCCCCCCCCCCTTTTATATCAAGATTCCCCATCAGAGTAAATCCCTTACATCAAGATTCCCCATCAGAGTCCTCCTTCCCCACCCTTTTACATCAGGTGTCCCCATCAGAGTCCTCCCCCCCCCCCTCTTTACATCAGGTGTCCCCATCAGAGTCCTTCCCCCCCCCCCCTTTACATCAGGTGTCCCCATCAGTCTCCCCCCCCCCTCTTTACATCAGGTGTCCCCATCAGAGTCCCCCCCCCCTTTACATCAGGTGTCCCCATCAGAGTCGTTCTCCCCCCCCCCCCCTTTACATCAGGTTTTCCCATCAGAGTCCTCCTCCCCCCTTTACATCAGGTGTCCCCATCAGAGTCCTCCCCCCCCCCCTTACATCATTTGTCCTATGCTCTGATGCAGGGCTTGCAAGGACAGGCACATTTTCCTTTGTACTGATGAAGTATGGTACATTGAATCCCCTGATACCATCAACTATCTAGACCAGCCGTTCTCAACTAAGGTTCCTTGAGAGGTTGCTAGGAGTTCCTTGAGCTGTGGGTATTTGATGGTGACTGTATAGTTCTGGGTTCTACACCATTTGGCAAAACCAGCAGCAACATGACCCCAATAATGTTGTGTTTTTTTTTTGTTTTTGTTAGCTTTACGTAAGGATGCCATTCTGAACACAGCTGCAAGGGGTGCGTTCTCCCTCCTGACCTCCAATGTATGGGGGCACATTTGTCTTGGACCATGAATAAATACATTTTAGTAAAAGTTCCTCAGAACCTGAAAATTCACTTCAGGGATTCCCCCTTTTTTTGCAGAAGAAGTTTAACCACCTACTGCCCACGCTATAGCCGAATGATGGCTACAGCGGAGGGCATCTGTTGGCGTCCTCCCGTGAGCACGGACGGCACGCTCTTCAATCGCTTAGTCTGAAGGACTGAGCTGATCACAGGTCGGGATAAAGAGCCAATCGTAGGCCCTTTACCCCGTGATCAGCTGTCGGCCAATGACAGCTGATCACAGGATGTAAACACAAGGCGGCTATCAGCTTTTCTTTCCTCAGGCTGACAGCATGAAGAGAGATGAAGAGAGCCGATAACTGGCTTGTGTTAAAGGGACATCGGCACTGATAATCGGGGCACTGATCATCCGTGTTCTGATAATCAGTGCTGTCCCACATGTGCTGCCAAACACTGCTCATCGGTGCCCCCATATCACTGCCCCCTATCACTGCTGCCCTTCCTTTTCTAAGATTTCCTGCCATTTCCTTTCTCAACAGTAACCCAACTCCCTATCTGATCAACCTACATGTCTGAGTCTGACAGCTAAATGAAGATGTGTTGTAGTATGATGGAAGATAACATTAAAGGGGAACTTCACTTCTGCCTCTCTCCCCCCCCCCCCCCCCCCCCAATACTACTTTTGGATAAATTTATTTTTGAGTATTCAGAGAAAATAGCAAGAAGAGGGAGGGGGGCTGTGGACTTTTTAGGCACTAATACAGAAAACAATTTTAATTAATTTTAAAAAAATATAATTTTATTTACAAAAGAACGTGTTTACATAAATACATATTAAAAAAAAAGAAGGAACGAGTCATATATCCTCCAAAGTTTATCAGCAAGGGATGTTACCATCATTTCTATCGTCTTAAATAATATAATTACTGAAGAGTGACAAGATGATGTCTTCAACTGGTAAGTAATCACAGGTTTGTATAAAGATGGTAAAGCATCAAAGATGACAAGGTGCTGATACTGACTTCATGCCCGACATGTTTCGCGTACTTAGGACGCTTCCTCTGGGGCCCAGTTATGACTAATTCCTTTTGCAGAGATAGAAAAACGTAGACACCTAGCAACACACCAAAAATCACAAGTTTGTTTCTATTTTTTCCACCCGAACTCAAGGAGTTCACAGGCAAGACGTATAGTTTAATAAGAACCATATATGTTTATACCAGGTTAGGAGCAGACGCCCAAGAATATAGTATTTCCACCAAAGGGTCTATATGAAGAGATAAATCTTACTGCCTCTATCTCTCCCTACCTTTTCTGCCCCACTGATTCATTGGCATGAATATCTTCCCATTCACAACTGGCTTTTCTTGCTTTGAGGATGTGTTTAAAGCGTAAGATTTATCTCTTCATATAGACCCTTTGGTGGAAATACTATATTCTTGGGCGTCTGCTCCTAACCTGGTATAAACATATTAAACTATACGTCTTGCCTGTGAACCCCTTCAGTTCGGGTGGAAAAATAGAAACAAACTTGTGATTTTTGGCGTGTTGATAGGCGTCTATGTTTTTCTATCTCTGCAAAAGGAATTAGTCATAACTGGGCCCCAGAGGAAGCGTCCGAAGTACGCGAAACATGTCGGGTGTGAAGTCAGTATCAGCACCTTGAATAAAAAAAAAATTATGTAGCGCTACCTGTATATCAATAAATAAATATCACCTAAATTGATCAAAATTGCAATATAAATGAGAAAAAAATGCAAACTCAATAAATAGAGCAAAATAAATATTAAATTGACTAAAGTGCAAACAACGCATATATTATGCGATAATAATCGACACGCAAATAGCTGTGCAAAGTGAAAAGATGGATAAACAGTCCCAATCCAAAATTTCAATAAAGTCCATCCAAGAAAAAACTCCGGTGAAGAAACATCCAGTGCTATCCAAACAATGATATTCCAATTGTGACAGTCTTTGCAATCATGCAATATGTGTACAAGTGCAGGCAAACTCCACAAAAATGCTCCACCTTCAGTGCTTAATGATGCACCCCCCTGTTTCCCCCAGCCTCTCACCTCAATTCGAGACCCCTAAGGGTCATATGCGCTTTGTAAAAAAAAAAAAAAAAAGTTGCTTGCTCTCCTCTATATGGCACACTCATCCATCAGGTACAGTATGTCAGACCATAGGGAAAAAAGAAGGGGACTCTCATGTGTAGTATTCACGAATATTTAATGAAAAATAAAATCCACACTTGCATTTAAAATCGCTGTAGCGCTTGTAAACAAAGAGACTTCCGGTCTCGGCCGTGACCGGAAGTGACGGACACAACACCTGGCTCCTCCCTGACGCGTTGCGTCACAAACACGTGACTTTTTCAAAGAGACCTTGTCATCTTTATGCTTTACCATCTTGTCATCTTTATACAAACCTGTGATTACTTACCAATTGAAGACATCATCTTGTCACTCTTCAGTAATTATATTATTTAAGACGATCGAAATGATGGTAACATCCCTTGCTGATAAACTTTGGAGTATATATGACTCGTTCCTTCTTTTTTAATATCTATTTATGTAAACACGTTCTTTTGTAAATAAAATTATACCTTTTTAATTAATTAAAATAGTTTTCTGTATTAGTGCCTAAAAAGTCCACAGCCCCCCTCTTCTTGCTATTTTCTCTGAATGTAATTTAGGACGCGGCACTTCTATTATAATTTCCCTAGGTGTATCCACCATACCACTAGGTGCATCGATACACCCTTTCTTTATTCTCCTCTCTTAAAGTGGAAGTAAACTCCCCTATCGTTTTCAGCCAAGGAAGCTGCCATCTTTGCCTCTGTTTAATCTTCAACTGCTATGGTGCTGCACATGTGATTCGTTGTGACACCAGCCATTGGATAGTTTGGCTGAGAGCACAGCCAATGTGCAGTTAGCATTCCCGGCATGCCTTTTTTTTTTAACTGTTTAAATCGATGGGTTTACTTCCACTTTAAGTATTCTTGAGGGTTAGCGGGTACCTGGTTTGACAGGTTCCCACTCGGATCGACTAGCCAGTGATGGCGATCCTTGGCACCCCAGATGTTTTGGAACTACATTTCCCATGATGCTCATGCACTCTGCAGCGTAGTGGAGCATCATGAGAAATGTAGTTCCAAAACATCTGGGGTGCCAAGGTTTGCCATCACTGGCCTAGGCAATCCATGCGGAAAGTTTGGCTCCACCCCTTCCTTGCCTGCAGCCTTCTGGAATACATCACAGGTCCCATGAGGCTGCAAGACCATTCATATAGTGCAGCGAGAAGCTGGATGTGAAGCTGCAAGGAGTCACAGCCAGCTTCCTACAGTAAACATGCCGGGACCACGGAACCCTAAGACCGGCAGAGAGGTGGCCTGGGTGAGGGCGGCACTGGATCCCTGGGACAGGTAAGTGTCCTTTTTATTAAATATCAGCAGCTACAGTATTTGTAGTTGCTGACTTTGAATTTTTTTTTGGGGGGGGGGACTGGCACGTGAGTACAGTGTATAATTTGTACTGGTGATGGTTGGGATTTACCGTAAAAAAATTTTCTTATGTAATTTTTCTATTTTTATTTTTTTGTTTAGAAATGTTTATCTAGACTTTTCAGTTGTTGTGGTCATGTGGAGTCTGTGGAAGTGCTTGAGAGGCCCGCTCCATCAGTAAAGGATCATGCCGTTTCCAAATTCTTTAACTTGAATGCGCTAAAGGTGAGTGTGAAGAAATCAGTCCAGGGTCATGGTTATAGTATATAACTATAATCGGAAAACCAGATTCTGTAGAATCAACAGCTGTGCACACGGCCAAAAGTCTGCTGGTGCCGAACCAACCGTTTACACCCGAATTTTGTCCTGTGTACCCAGCTTAAAGTATAACTAAAGGCAAAACTTTTTTTTTTTTTTTTGAATGGCTTGAAGAAGGAATATAATGATTGTCAGTTTTTATTGCTGTCTGTGCCACTGAACCACTTGACCTCCAGAAGATTTACCCCCTCCCCTTCCTGACCAAGCCATTTTTTTTTCTGCTTTAAAACACATACAATAAAAAAAAAAAAAAACACAAATGTAAAAAATTTTAATTCTTAATCAATTTAGGCCAATATGTATTCTGCTACGTACTTTTGGTAATAAAAAATCCCAATAAGCCCCAAAAAAATAAAAAAAATAATATTGATTAGTTTGGGGAAAAGTTATACCATCTACAAACTTTGGGATATATTAAAGCGGGAGTCCGCCGGGACTCCGGTTTTTTTTTTTTTTTTTTTAAAGTCAGCAGCTACAAATACTGCAGCTGCTGACTTTTAAAATAGTGACACTTACCTGTCCAGCGCGCCCACGATGTCGGCACCCGAAGCCGATCTCTAGATCGACACTCGAGTGCTGCCGCCGCCATCTTGGGTATGGGAATCTGGAAATGGAGCCTTTCGGCTTCATTTCCCGGTTCCCTACTGCGCATGCGCGAGCCGCGCTGCGCAATGAGGACGGTCCCCGCTGCCTCTGGGATCTGTGTGTTTCCCAGCAGGCAGCGGGGCACTTGCGGAAGGGGGCGGGCACTTGCGGAAAGGGGCGTAATGTACGCCCCTTTCCGCAGAGAGCTAGCCCGGAAGTGGGTGCAGTTACCTGGATTATCCAGGTAACTGCACCCCCCTCCCCCCTGAAAGGTGCCAATTGTGGCGCCGGAGGGGGGGAGGAATCCGATGAGCGGAAGGTCCATTTTAGGGTGGACCTCCGCTTTAATGAAATTATATACTGACATATAATTGGACACATAGGTTGGATTTGATGGACTTGTGTCTCTTTTCGACCTCACCTACTATGTAACTGTTTATATTAGGGCTGCCACGACGAGTCGACTACCAAAATACGTCGACGTGCGTGCAGGGCGTCGATGCGTCACACTGCTCCGTGTATTCCGCTCTCCTCCATGCTATATATATATATATTTCTTTTAACTTTACAAAAAATAAGTACATAAAAAAAGTAAGATAAAAGAATATAACTAATATATATATGTGTATATATGTGTGTGTGTGTGTGTGTATGTATGTATATATATATATATATATATATATATATATATATATATATATATATATATATATATATATATATATATTAGTGTGTGTACTAGTTATATTCTTTTATCTTACCTTTTTTTTTATTTATTTTTTGTGTACTTAGCATTTTTTGTAAAGTTATCCAAAGGATTAATTAGCTTATCAAAAAAAAAAAAACACTAGATTAATAAAAAATAAATAATAATCGTATAGTCGATGAGTAATCGAAAAAATAATCAATAGATTAGTCAACAGACAAACTAATCGTTAGTTGCAGCTCTAGTTATATATATAATCTCAATCAGAGGAACTTCAATCTCCCTTAAAGCCTTTGTAAAAAAATAAAATAAAGATCCTGTTCCTTTAAAGCATGTTATACAGCACAGTGCTTGTGCTGTGTCATTTGGACCCCCGTATCACCTGAAATACCTGGCTGATCCTGCCTAGCTATGCCCTCCCCTCTGCAAACCGACCACAATAATTATGGCCGCTGAGCCCTGACACCATGGTCAGTTTGATTCCGTCATCTGCTGCCTGCTATCTGTCTCCTGTGTCCTTCTCCCCTCTTTGCCTGTCTGCTCGTACCAGTGCCTGCTCCCCCCCAACTGCTCCTGCTGCTCTCATATCTGCTATTAAATACTCCCATCCTATCTGTATCATTATAATAATTGTACCTGTTAATGTAAAAAATCTGCCCATTTGTGCCTATATATGAGTGTGGCTCCAGGCGCTCAGCTGATTGTCATCTCTCTCCCCCTCCTCCCTGTCTGATTTCAGCAGGAGGGCTTGGCCCCACCCACTGCAGCTGTGAGCCAAAGAGAGAGCCAACAGTCAGCTGAGTGCCAGGAGCTGCGCTCATATAGGGAAAATCAAGCAGATTTTTTACAGAACACAGGCGCAGGGACAATTATTATAATGCTACATAGAGGATGGGAGCATTTA
The DNA here is from genome assembly GCF_037356315.1 of Lithobates pipiens. Lineage (NCBI taxonomy): Eukaryota > Metazoa > Chordata > Amphibia > Anura > Ranidae > Lithobates > Lithobates pipiens. Next base: position 311,809,766 of record NW_027507785.1, read on the forward strand.
GTAGAAGGGGGTTAACAACCACTTGCCTACTGGGCACTTTTACCCCCTTCCTGCCCAGGCCAATTTTCAGCTTTCAGAGCTATTGCACTTTAAATGACATTTGCGTGGTCATGCAGCACTGTACCCATATGAAAAAAGTTGATGTTTTTTTCACACAAATAGAGCTTTCTTTTAGTGGTATTTAATCACCACTGGGGGTTTTATTTTTTGCAAAATAAACTAAAAAAAAAGACTGAAAATTTGGAACAAAAACCTTTTCAAAGTTTGTTATAAAATTTTGGAAACGGGTCATTTTTCTGCTGCACTGATGAGTGCTGATGGGGCAGCACTAATGAGGTGGCACTGGTAGGCTACAGTGATACATGACACTGATGGGGAGACACTGATTGGCAGCACTGGTGAGCACTGCTGGGACTGCACAGATAATCGGGACACTGATGATCAGTGCCCTGATTATCGGTGTACATATCCCTTTTAGAGAAACTGGTTATCCACTCTCTTCTCCACTCCTCATGCTGTCAGCGCGAGGAAAGGAGTACAGATAACCGGCTTCTATTTACATCCGTGATCAGCTGTGATTGGGCACAGCTGATCACGTGGTAAAGAGCCGCTGATTGGCTCCTTCTCCAATCTGTAGTCTGTGTCTCCTCTGGACACTGTGATCACAGAGCGTGCCACCAGCGCCCAGCAACGGGTGGGTGCGATCACGGGAGGCCGTCATATGGCGGCCTCCCAGAACTAGCCGTCTGCGCTATAGCCCTCATTTTGGTATAGCACGGTTGGCAGGTGGTTAATGATGGCCCCATCCCGCCTTCACCAGTGCCTCCCATTTTTTTATTTTATTTTTTTGGTGCATGCACAGCTTCAGGACCTGGCAGAGCCCTGTGGCACATCTGTGCACAAGCCAAGTTTTAAGCATGCAGACAAAACAGAGGTCCTGGACCTCCTTAACTGTTTCATTTTCATGTGCAAGCGCCTTCAGCACATCTGTGCATGCATGTGCAATATCATTCCCACCCAGGCAAGGGAGGAGGAAGTTCAGCACAAAAAATATAAAAAAACTGTAAAAAAATTATAGTTTTTGTATTTGTTCTTTTATTATAAAATTCTTTTTTTTTACTTTTACAGGGATATAAAGTGGCTTATGTGGTGTTTAAAAATTCCTCAGGGCTTCGTGAGTTCAATTCCATTAAGTTTACAACACCCTTGGTTTTATCAGGAGAGGATCATGTTATAAAAACTGGAATCCAAGGTGTGTAGAATTTTTTTGTTTTCTGGTAAAGGTGACTTCAGATGTCTAACCCTTCTGTTTAGAGTAAACTTTTCTACAAAGCAACATTAACATTGCTGACCACACCTTCTACATATATTAGCTGCTTGGTAGTCATGATGATTATCTGGTTTCAATGCTTTGAGACGCCCTCGGACAAGTATGCACATACGTTTTTCTTTTAGGCTGGGTTCACACTGCTGTGGTGTACGAGATCGGATGTGATTCGCACCACACCGCACTGCAGTGCAAATCACATGCGATCTCTGTGCGAGGCGATTTCAGCCATACAGATAGTATGGCTGAATTCGCATCGCATCCGGCCCAAACTCGTACAGGACCTTTTTTTTTTTTTTTTTGGTCCGCAGCAGAATCGGATCGCATGGGTGTTCACACCATGCAATCCGATTCCTGTCCGAGTTTGAAAATCGCACTGCGATATGCGAACTGATTTGGAGGTGTCATTAACTTTTCACCGACACTCCCAGCAGTTCGCATAGGGCAGTGTGAACTGGCGGGAGGCATGCGATGCGGGGACCCGCAGTAGATTCGCAGCGTTCCCGCATCGCAGCTCTAACTGGAGGACATCTACTTTGCCAAACGAGTGGACAAATGAATATGGAATTCAGGAGCCAGCTCCATTGATGCCCAGAGGAAGCCTTAAAAATTAGGCCTTAGCTGTCATATTTTTGATTTTTTTTTTTCTCCAGGTTGGATAGAAGGTTATGAGATGTCCCTCGTTGATGTTACTGAACTCCAAGCCGAAGTTGAGCAATACATGCAGGAATATGACAAGAAAGTTGCAGAGGTAAGATATAAAAAAAAAAAAAGTGTTAAAATATGACAAGAATTGCTAAGTTAAAAATTTGATTTTCTTTTCTTTTTTGTTTTTTAACTCGCCTCTAAATGCCTGTTGCTAGGGGGTCCCTCGTAGTCTGCCTCTTTTAGTGCACGGGCACCCGATGTCACTTGCCCTCGGCGCAGTCAGTCATCTGGGACACCTGACAGGTCCCAGATGACTGCGCGGCGTATCACGGCGTGCGGTGCCGCAGTGGGTGCCTGGCTGTGAAGCCACAGCTGGGTGCCCACAGTAAGAATGCCGGCGCTGCCGAGCGTAGGGGGGGGGCTAGCGGAGCTTTGTTCCCCCGCATCACTGGACCCTGGGACAGGTAAGTGTCCGATTATTAAAAGTCAGCAGCTGCAGTATTTGTAGCTGCTGACTTTTTTTATTTTTTTTAAGGGGCACCCCACTTTAAAATGGTTATATAAAGGTAGAGGCAGTACTTAAAGTGATTTCATTTACAGGCCTTGCTCCCCGCAAGGCCTGCAAATGAAAAGCATAATGGGTTAGTATGCACCACATACTAGTCCATTATACGACACTTACCTGCAAACGCAGCCCGCGCTGTCCCCTGAGTAGGCCACGTCCATCTTTACCCCACTTCCTTCCGGGGCCACGGACTCCGGTTCCGTGACTGTCCGGAGTCGCGTCATGTCACTCACGCGCACTGGAGCCGTCAGTCACGGCACACGCTGGGGGAAGAAACGGCACGGTGGTCCGTTTCTTCACAGCGCATGCGCCAATGACGACATCGGCGCACTACAAGCGAAATATCTCCTAAACGGCGCACGTTTAGGAGATATTTCCACTACCTATAGGTAAGCCTTATTCTAGGCTTACCTATAGGTAAAAGTCAACAAAAAAGGGTTTACAACCACTTTAAAGGCTTTATTTTAAATGCAAATTTCTGCTCTGTGTAGTGGTTTTGCACAGAGCATCCCTGATCTTCCACTTCTCTGGTCCTTCGCCGGCGCTCTTGGCTCCAGAGCTTGCAATTGGGGGCACCCAAGCAGGCTTGTTCCCAAGCTGCAGGTCTGCGTGTCCATTCACACACACACAGCCATGGATTGGCCCCACCCCCTCCTTCTCGTTGGCTCACTGGCAGCTCCCGCTGCTGTCTCGGTTACTGATGCACATTCATGAGATCAGTCTCATGCACATCTTTTCGGAGTTACACTTTTGGGTGGAACTCCACTTTAAAATGAAAATGACTGGCAAAATACTAAGTGTCCTTATTTCCATCTGCACAGAAAGAAGAAGAAGCCAAGGAAGAGGAGGAGCCCGATGAGGACGGCTGGGTGACGGTTACAAGGAAAGGACGGCGTCCAGGTTTAGCAAGAACCGAAGCTGTCAGTATTCGTGTGGCAGAAAAAGAAAAGAAGAAGAGAGCCCAGAAGGAACTTTTGGCTTTCTATGCCTTTCAGAATCGTAACAGCAAAAAAGAATGTAGGTTTTCTTTTCTACTACAGCAGAAATATGTACATGTGGGAATTATTTTTTTATTAATAACAGGAAAGATACTGCTCAACCGCAAAGTGCAGTAAACCCATGAACTGGTATTTCTTGAAAATTGGTGAAATATAATTTAGCCAGCAAAATTTCAAAAGCCAACTCGGATCGCTATACAGATTGATATACCTTTGTTAATTGACTGAATGAAACATCCAGACTGCAGAAAAAGAAACTGAGTGATACAGGCTGTCAAGTAGGTAGTAGGATGTGTGTGGCAACCTATTTGAGTTAAAGACCCTGATTTGAGGAAATGAAACATTTTTTTAAAGCTATAGTCAGAAATCAAGCCAGAGTCAGCAACAGATAGACTGGAACAAGCTGGGTGAGCAGCAGGTAGACAAGAGCAGACTGTGGCCATAGTACAAGCTGGGTCAGCAAGAGGTAGACAAGAGCAGCTTGTGGTAAGGATACAAGCTAGGTCAGCAACAGGTAGACACAAGCAACCTGTGGAACAGATATAAGCTGGGTCAGCAACAGGTAGACAACAGCAACCTGCAGTAAGGAGACAAGCTAGGTCAGCAACAGTTAAATAAGAAAAACTTGCAGTAAGGATACAAGCTGGGTCAGTAACAGGCAGACGAGAGCGACCTGTGGTAAAGATACAAGCTTGGTCAGCAACAGTTTGTCAAGAGCAACTTGCAGTAAGGATACAGGTCAGCAAGAGGTAGACAAGCAACCTGCAGAATGGATATAAGCTGGGTCAGCAAGAGGAAGACTAGCTACCTGCTGTAAGGATACAAGCTAGGTCAGCAACAGGTAGACAAGCAACCTGCGGCATGGATTTTAGCTGTATCAACAAGAGGTAGACAAGCACAGCCTGCGGTAAGGATACATGCTAGGTCAGCAACCGGTAGACAAAAGCAACCGGTGGAACAGATATAAGCTGGGTCAGCAAGAGGTAGACAAGAAAAACCTGCAGTAAGGATACAGGCTAGGTCAGCAAGAGGTAGACGACCAACCTGCAGGACGGGTAAAGGCTGGGTCAGCAACAGGTAGACAAGAGCAACCTGCAGTAAGGATACAAGCTACGTTAGCAACAGGTAGACAAGAAAAACCTGCAGTAAGGAAACAAGCTGGGTCAGTAACAGGTAGACAAGAGCAACCTGTGCTAAGGATACAAGCTGGGTCAGTAACGGTTAGACAAGAGCAGCCTGCAGAATGGATATAAGCTAGGTCAGCAACAGGTAGACAAGAGCAATGTGTGGCTAAGGATACAAGCTATGCAGCAACAGATACATAGAAATAAGATAAGGTACCTGGGTTTCAGGGTAGGTAGCTGAAGACCATCCAGCAATCTGTGGTCACAGCATTGATCTTACCAGTCCTTTTGACGCTACCTCTGAAATGTTGTGTACGTGCCCATATGCATGTGCCTGCACTAGGGCTGCAACGGGTCAGAAAACTCACGGATCGGATCCTTCCTCAGAGTCACGGATCAGATAATTTTTCGGATCGGCAAATAATAATTGAATTTGCAAAAATTTGTGAAAATTCCACCACCATATAGTCCCCACTGTACTATCTACACTCTCCCCACTGTAATGGAAATCCCCCCCCCACTGTAATATTGGCTGAGCATGGCTGGGTATTGGCAGGGTATTGGCGGAGTATTGGCAGGGTATGGAGGGATGGCTGTGACTGCAATTGTCACAGAGCAGCAGAGTGATCTCATTGTAAAAGGCCGACGGGCGCACCAAGATGGCCGCCCCTCCGGAAATAGGCCGAAGCAGCGGCCTTTCCTAAGGCCCAGACCGCTGCGTGTGCCGATCGGATCACAGATTGGTGACAATCCGTTGCGCCCCTAGCCTGCACTCATCTGGAAATGATCCTAGGCCTATGTTTGCATGCAGGATTATGCTCATGTGCACGCCATTATACTGGGGCACACCCAAGTCATTGGGAGAAATATCTGCTGTCCCATCGCCATTTGATGTTACAGCGCTGGGAATGCAGAGCTGAGTTGCAGGGAAGGTGTAGCTGTTGGATCACATGACGACAACAAGGGAGTGAGTTAAAGGAAAAAAGTATTTGCACAGATCCTTTTTTTTTTTTTTTTTTTTTTTAAATACAGGCTATGCAGCATGGGTAACAGGAGGGGGAGGGAATGTGTTAAAAAAGCCTTTCATACCATTTTTAAGTAATTAAGGAAATATTTTATAATCCAAAAATATAAGCTTTTAGTATACAGTGCAACACTTTACTAACCACTTCTTGACCGAGCTATAGCCAACTGACGGCTACAGCGTGGCCATCCAGTCATTAGACGCCCTCCCAGTACCTCTAGCTGCGCATCTGGGGCACTCTGTGATTGCTGTGCCCTGATCACAGATCAGGGCAAAGGGCCAATCACAGCAGCCCTCTACCATGTGATCAGCTGTGTCCAATCACAGCTAATCACCTGTAAACCAGTTTGCCGGTTATCACCGTTTCTTTCCTATCACGCTGTCGCAGTGTGAGGAGAGGAAAGCTGGTAACCGGCAAGTGTAACTGGGGACATCTACACCAGGGGTGGCCAATCCTTTTGAAGAACAAGGGCCACTTAAGCAACTTGGTAACCGGTCGCAGGCCACAATGAGCGGTGCAGGTGGATGACAGGTCTGTGTCCATTCCGCATATGTGGAGCGGACATGGACGCAGCCCGCTCTACTCTATGGGCCCCCTGATCTGATCCACCCAGATGGAAGGGGATGGATCCGATTCTGTTTTCTTCAGCAGATTGGTTTGGGGGTCAGCGGGTGTAAACTGACTTCAGCCACTCCATAGAGGTGAATGGAGGGTCTGATTGATCCTGTAAAAGGGCCTAAGGCTGCTTTCACACTGATGTGCTGTGGTTTACCCCATACCAAGAGTGTGTTGCACTGCACCTGTGGCTTTCCTGTGGGTTAGCTGCACTTTCCCATAGAATTCTATTATATCCTGCAAATGTGAAGCACTTTCTGAAAGTGCCCCAACCTCGCAGGTAATAACAGAAGTCTATGGCTCAGTGCAGGGGACCCACAGGTGCATTGCACTGCACCTGTGGATCAGTTTGAAAGTAGCCCATTGATCACTGAACAACAAATATGCCCATGTGTGTTTTTTTTTTTTTTTTTTTTTTTTTTTTTAGTATTAAACTTGCCTTTAATAACAGTCTTCTGTTCAGGTATTCAGGCTGTTGCTGTCTCAGGCAGGGTGCATTTGGTATCATTCCGCCTGTAACAGGAGTTGGCGCTATACAGGACGCATCGGCTTATGCTCTACAGCCACTTGCTTCCTCTTCCTCTTCCTTCATTCACAACACTGATGCTCTGGGATGGCGGCTTAGCAATCTGCGATCTGGGCCTGCCAACTCAGAGCATGAGGTCACGGGGCCACATCAGAGGGCTCCACAGGCCACATGTGGCCCCTGGTTGGGCACCCCTGATCTACACTGATAATCAGTGCAGCCCCAACAGTAGGGGTGCAACGGATCAAAAAACTCACGGATTGGATTGTTCCTTGGATCAGAGTAACAGATCGGATCATTTTTCGGATCAGCGAATAATTGAATTTGCAAAAGCCTGTGAAAATGCCACCACTATATATTCCCCACTGTAATATCCACGTCATCTCCCCCCACTGTAATATTGGCTGGGTATGGCAGAGTATTGGCAGGGTATTGCAGAGTATGGAGGGATGGCTGTGACTTCAATTGTCACAGAGCAGCGCTGTGGGCACTACAGATCCAGCCCACAGCGCTGCTGCCATCCGATCTCTCCCCTCCACTGTACAGATCTGTACACAGGAGAGAGAGGAACCGGCGGCGTCATGACGCCGGTTTGTTTACAAGTGATCGCTCCGTCATTTGACGGAGCGATCACATTGTAAATGGCCGACGGGTGCACCAAGATGGCCACCGCTCCGGAACTAGGCCGAAGCCGGGGCCTTTCCTAAGGTCGAGACCATGGAGCGCTCTGCGGATTGCGGCGTGTGGATCACGGATCGGTGACAATCCGTTGCACCACTACCCAACAGTGCAGCCTCATCAGCGCATATCACTGAAAGAGAAAAATTACTTGCAAAATTTTATAATAGAAACTAAGAACAAAAAATAAAAACAGTGGAAGATTAAATACCACCAAGAGAAAGCTCTATTTGTGTAAAGGAAAAATAATAAAATTAATTTGGGTACAGTGTTGCATGACGGCGCAATTGTCAAAGTGCGACAGCGCTGAAAGTTGGCCTGGGCAGGAAGGGGGGTAAAAAGTGCCCAGATAGCAAGAGGTTAAAGCATATCTAAACACAAATTCTTTTTTTTTTTTTTAAGCAGTCTTTTTTTATTTTCACTTGGTGATCTGCCAATAACACACTTCCAGTCCAGAAATAACACTCTATCGCCTGCATCAGAGCAACAGAAGCAAGATAGAACCACAGGACTCCGCCCTTTTAGATAATGTTTTAATATATGTCTTTATTTGTCTTCACTACATAAGTACATATAGTATGTTGTAATGGAATGTGCTGTAAAGGCCCGCCCCCTTTCCAACAATCATGATGGGCACAAGAAACCTTCCTGCTTGTCCCAATTGTGTCCAATTAGAATTCTTGTTTTCGTTTTTTATTTTTCTGTATTTTTTTTTGTTTTTTTATTTATTTATTTTTTTTTCTCCCCCAGTCTTGGCTGAACTACATAGAAAGTTTGAGGAAGACAAGCAGAAGATTGCAATAATGCGAGCACAGAGGAAATTCCGGCCTTACTGAAGGACTCGACATGGCAGATAAGATACGGCGCAAAGTGATGTTTCCGACAGACATCGGTGAAAAGTGCCACAAGAAAGTTGTAGCAGAAAAAAATATATTTAAGGTTGAAAGGAAGACGGGACTTTTTAAATATTTTCAGATTTTTTAAGGGTTAATAAAAAAATCTATAAAATTTCTGACCAAGCATGTCTTATATTTATTTTCTTTAATATTTAAAATTTGGTCCAGTATCTTTTCATTGAATGCGGTTGATGCGGCTCAGCATTGAACAGAGCGCAGGAGCTGCTGGGGTGAACTTTTCAAGTTGCCCAGTGGGTGATTGGATGCAGGGCCATCCTAGCAGCCAATCACCTGCTGGGTAATGCAAAGAATTAACCCACGGCAGCTCCCGCGCTCTGTTCAATGCTGTGCCTCCCACACCTGATCCAGAAATTTTATGACTGCTCCCGCTGCTATGCTCTAAGGTAGGAGAGGGAATGGGGGCAGAGGACACTACTCTGGCTGTGCGTGTGATGTGAAGAGGGGCAGTGCTGTGTAGGGGGTGATGTAAAGGGAGGGAGCAGTGCTCTGGGGGGGGGGGGGGGTTGATGTAAAGGGAGACAATGCTGTGGGGTGGGTGTTTAATATGAAGAGGGCAGAGCACACTATTGTGAGGGGTGTGATTTTTAGGGGGCAGTGCTTTGGGGGGATATAAAGGGGGGGGCAGTGCTGTGGGGGTTTAATATGAAGAGGGCAGAGCATGCTATTGAGGGGGGTTGTGATGTAAGGGGGGCAGTGCTTTGGGGGGAGGGATGTAAAGGGGGGCAGTGCTGTGGGGTGGGTGTTTGATATAAAGAGGAAAGAGCATACTATTGTGGAGGGGTTGTGACGTAAGAGGGGGGCAGTGCCTTGGGGGGGGGGGGTGATGTAAAGAGGGCAGAGCATACTACTGTGGGGGGGTGATGTGAGGGGCTGTGCTTTGCGGGGATAAAAAGGGGGCAGTGCTATGGGGGTTTAATATGAAGAGGGCAGAGCATGCTATTGAGGAGGGTTGTGATGTAAGGGGGGGGGGCAGTGCTTTGCGGGGAGAGATGTAAAGGGGGGCAGTGCTGTGGGTGGGTGTTTGATATAAAGAGGGAAGAGCATACTACTGTGGGGTGGGGGGGGTTGTGATGTGAGGTGGCAGTGCTTTGGGGGGGATATAAAGGGGAGCCGTGCTGTGGGTGGGTATTTGATATGAAGAGGGAAGAGCATACTACTGTGGGGTGGGGGGGGGGGGTTGTGATGTGAGGTGGCAGTGCTTTGGGGGGGATATAAAGGGGAGCAGTGCTGTGGGTGGGTGTTTGATATGAAGAGGGAAGAGCATGATATTGAGGGGGGTTGTGATGTAAGGAGGGGCAGTACTTTGGGGGAGGGATGTAAGGGGGGCAGTGCTGTGGGGTGGGTGTTTGATATGAAGAGGGGAGAGCACACTACTGTTGGGGGGGATTTGAGAATGAGAGGGGGATGTAAAGGGGGCACAGTTCTGCTGGTGAGGCGCTGATGTGAAGGGGCAAAGGACCGTACTGTGGGGGAGGGATGTGAAGGGGGTCGGTGACAGTAGTGTTTAACGGATGTGGTAATTTGAAGGGGGTTGAGGACTGCTGTGAATAAAGAGGGTGCATGATGTGAAGGGGGTGATGTGCAGGGGGCCTGAGAACACTACTGTGAAGTGGGGGGGGGGGGGGACACTGTTGTAAGGGAATGTGATGTAGGAGGGGAGGGGGCTGATACAAATGCGGTTTGGGCCTCTGGGGAAATACATTTTTACTGATCGGACCTGTGAATTTTAATTCAATACCCCTGATATTGAGGGTGTCGCACAATATTTTTTCGTTTTCTGTAAGAAAGGGGAAACCATGGTGGATTCGTTTTGCACAGGCTCCATGGTGGAAGTATAAACACCACATAGAGGGCAGAGCTTCCCAGGTGCTCGATCCACAGTCGCTGGCTGAGTAGAGCAATGTAGAAAAAAATGATCGGCACTCCGGTTGTTGCTCTTAAAATTTCTTAATTTTATTCAATAGCCACAGCGAACAAACGCTGATTAAGTCAGTTGACGTGTTTCAGCCTATAAGGCCTTAGTCATAAGCATGGCCTTGGCAGAAGGTCCTCTAGAAAAGTTCACACCAATCAGGAGAGTGGGTGCACATTTACTAAAATGATATGGATCAGTCCTGCAATGTCATATGGGTCCATAAAAAAGCAGCGGTAATGCTTTAGGATGTCACCTTTAGGATGTTGAACACTTCAGCAGAAGAAATGTACCCATGTATACGCCTACACACATTTACCCAAGATCTTTATGGAACACTGTACTCGGGATCTTTCTGTCAACAAGATCCTGAGTATACACATCGGTAAATGATTACGCCTGCATTCAAATGGCCTAAATGACCTCAGGATTTCCCAAGAGCGGGAGACAACATGGCACTCTATGCACCCCCTCTGCAGTGAGCAGTAGGTAGAGGCTATCTTTGCCAAGCCATTTACGTTTGAGTTAGACGTGTGCCTACATCTACCTCTCCTCTGAAGCATGATCTACACATGGATTGCATTTCAGAGGTAATTGACAGGCGGTGAGGATGTGATGCTGCCTGTGCACTCAGTTGCAGGGCATTTGTGTGTTTTCCCATTCACCTGAGTTGGTTTTGTTCAGTGGGCTTGCTGATCCCTACATGTCAGGTAGTTTTTGCCACAGGTACTAAGCATCGCAAACCACAGCCTATTGCAGCTTTGGGGTGGGAGGTAGGGGGGGTTTGTTAAAAACATGGCTCAGCTGCGTTTTTACTGCCCCCCCCCCCCAACCACACATCTAAATGAGACCCTAGAGCTGGTTCACACTGGAATGTGCGTGTTCCTGTCCGGTTCTGACAGCCGTTCATTTGAATGGAATGAGGCAAATGTAGTGCAAGCACAATTTTTCAGATCTCACTGCACCAAGCTGCATGCTACCATAAGATGTGGTGGATGCAGTGTTGGTCATCTTACTTTAAAAAAGTAATTAGTTAAGTTACAAATTACTTCTCCCAAAAAGTAATTGCGTTAGTAACTCAGTTATTACATTAGAAAAGTAATTAGTTACTCAGCAAAGTAACTGTGACTTTTTTTTTTTTTACTATTCTAAGGGGCGACTCTAGTATTACTGTAAGCAAGGGGCGCGTCACCCCCCCCCCCTGCATGTCTATTTCCCCTCTGTACCCCCCTGTGCGTCTGTCCCCCCCCCCCCCACATATATCTGTACCCCACTACACATCTGTCATCCCCCCCACACAAATATATATATGTTTCCCCTCTGTACATCTGTCCCCCCCCCCCCCAAACTCACAGATCGGATCGTTCCTCGGATCAGGGTCACGGATCGCATCATTTTTCGGATCAGCAGATAATAACTGAATTTGCAAAAAAATATTCCACCACCATATAGTCCCACTGTAATATCAACAATCTCCCCCACTGTAATATCCACATCATCTCCCCCACTGTAATATTGGCTGGGTATGGCAGAGTATTGGCAGGGTACTGCAGAGTATTGCATGGTATTGCAGAGTATTGGCAGGGTATGGAGGGATGGCTGTGATTGCAATTGTCACAAAGCAGCGCTGTGGGCACTACAGATGCAGCCCACAGCGCTGCTGCCATCCGATTTCTCCCCTCCACTGTACAGATCTGTACACAGAGGGGAGAGAGGAACCGGCGTCATCATGACGCCGGTTTGTTTACAAGTGATTGCTCCGTCATTTGACGGAGCGATCACATTGTAAACGGACGATGGGTGCACCAAGATTGCCACCTCTCCGGAGCTAGGCCGAAGCCGCGGCCTTTCCTAAGCGTGTGACGATCCGTTGCTCCCCTAGTGGCAGTAGATGTAATTGCGGCCTTACGGGAATTACATCTACCGCCCCCCCATGGCTGTAGATATAATTGCGGTAACGCCACCCAAGTAATGGGACCGGCGTTATCATGAGGGGAAGAGTAATCGGTTAGATTACTCGTTACCCTCTAAAGAAACGGTGTTAAGTAACAGCGTTTACTTTAACTCAGTTACTTACATCACTGGGTGGATGCAAATGTGCTGTGTTTTACGAGATGTGTTTGGGGTTCCATTAATAATCCATTGGCACCCACATGCCATTTGCAAGGGGAGAAATTTCATCTATGGTGTGAGAAACGCACGTGGAACATGCCTTTGCTGCACCACGTTTTGGTGGGAATAGGCCCTTCATCAGCCATACTTCTATTAGTGCTGTAGAGTTGTGTAGAAAGGCCCCAGGCCTCCTTTGGTCTAATGAGAACCTCCAGGGCCGGAGATAGCTGACATCCTTCTGTATATGGCGGGTTGTATGGCATAGTGGGTGTAATGCGAGGTAGATTGATTGGGCGGCAGACACTTCTTGGATGCAAAAGAGATTTTATTTCACTTAACAGAACTTTGGGATAGAGGGTTAGGGCCAGGACACCCTTAGGTAGTTGCAAGATTAATTGGCAGACTCCGAGACTTCCAACAGCACAGCCATGCAGGGAAAGACATCCAGCAAGACACCACATCTGCATGTGTAGGAATGCTGTCTCCTATGGCAACAGTCTTTAACAGTTTCCAACACAAGTTGTAACAGTTCCTTCGCTTCTGCTGCAATCACTTTTTGTAGTTCTTCAGCCCACTGAGCTCCCGGTGTCTCTCACTAGACCCTCTGATTCTCTGCCACTGAATCCCTTGAGCTCCTCCAATCTTCACTGTAGTATCTTCCTCAAGCGTTACCCCCACCTCTCTGCTGGTCCCTAGCTTGGCACTCCAGATACTTCTCAAGCTTCACTCCGCTGGCCTGATCAGTCCCTGGCTTGGCACACAAGGCTGCTCTGCAAGCGTCCCCTCCGCGGGTTTGGTTTCTGGCTTGATATCCACTGAAGTTTCCCAATTTTTCAGTCCCCGGTTGGTGAGAATTCTGCTCCGGTACTCACTGTGGTCCCCGGTAATAAGGTGGATGGTCTCTTAGTGGCGACAGATTCCCCTCTACCTCCGACCACGGCAGGTTCTCCGGCCGGCAGAACCGGCACTTCTGGTTGGACTGCAAGCCGCAATACCAACCCTGTGCCGCTCTCTTGCTTCTGGATAGGCCCTCAGACAGCCTAGCAGCCAGATGTGCCGGGATATTCCCAAACTAGCAGCCAATACAACACATGTTCACCCAGACAGCCGTCCAGGTGGCACAGAACCCCCGATCACCTGACTCCACCTAAATATACAGATTATCCCAGAAGGCCAAGGGATTAAAGAAAACTCCTGCCCATTGGCTGGGATGCCCCCAATCTGTTATTGCATTGCCCTTCTCGTATCTAATGCCACCAGGTACCCAGCCACCTAGCAGCGAAAAAGAGAAGTGCAGCAATTACAGACTTAGAGTGAAATCATTTGATCCTCAACAATGAGCCTAGGCAGCTACTGTATACCCGGCAGGTAAATTTAGGAGCAACCCCGCCTAAACACCAGGGTGCTACGGTTGGATCTCTCGGCATACTCAGCGTTACTATTTAGTGTATATATTGAGACCACACCCAATAAAACAGGAGAGACTAAGACCACACCCACTACAGAAAAGGGACTCAGAGATCACGCCCACTATAAACAAGGGACTCAGACCACGCCCACTATAGACAAGAGACCCTGAGACCACACCCACTACAGACAAGGGACTCTGAGACCACACCCACTACAGACAAGGGACTCTGAGACCACGCCCACTATAAACAAGGGACTCTGAGACCACGCCCACTATAAACAAGGGGCTCTGAGACCACGCCCACCACAGACAATGGATTCTGAGACCACAACCACTACAGAGAAGGGACTCTGAGACCAAACCCAATAAGACAGGAGATTCTGAGATCACACCCACTAGACAATAGGCTCTGAGACCACGCCCAATAAGACAGGAGAGACTAAGACCACACCCACTACAGCCAAGAGACACTGAGACCACACCCACTACAGACAAGAGACACTGAGACCATGCCCACTATAAACAAGGGACTCTGAGACCACGCCCACCATAAACAAGGGACACTGAGACCACGCCCACCATAAACAAGGGACTCTGAGACCAAACCCAATAAGACAGGAGATTCTGAGACCCCCCCCCCCCTACAGACAAGGGACTCTGAGACCACACCCACTATAAACAATGGACTCTGAGACCACACCCACTATAAACAAGGGACTCTGAGACCACGCCCACCATAAACAAGGGGCTTTGAGACCACACCCACTACAGACAAGAGTCTCTGACACCACACCCAATAAGACAGGAGATTCTGAGACCACACCCACTAGACAATAGGCTCTGAGACCACGCCCAATAAGACAGGAGAGACTAAGGCCACACCCACTACAGACAAGGGACTCTGAGACCACACCCACCACAGACAAGAGATTCAGAGACCACACCCTATAAGACAGGAAACTCCCACTACAGACAATAAATTGTGAGACAACGCCCACCAAGCAAACTACAGAGGGGGCTCTTAGACCCGGAGACCACGCCCACTAACAAAGAAGACCCTGCGACCACGCCCACCACATGCAGGATGATCTGAGGCCACGCCCACCAAGTAGTGATGCCCACCCACAATCCCCCTCCATCAGACTGTAGAGAGCAATGCGGTGACTCTCGCTGTACAGATCAGATAGGGGTGTCATCCGGGTATTATCCGGGGTTGCTGGGACTCCCCCTCCCGTCACTGATATGAAGTTGTGGTCTTACAATAGCGGCCTCTAGCGGCCAGTGATAGAGCGGCGCCCCGGTGTCTATGGAGACTGGAGGACGCCGGTGTCGGAGGAGATCAGTGAGCCGGGCGATGTGTGACGATCCGAGGAGGTGACACCGCATGGCAGAGCTGGGCAGAGGGGGGGTGGGGGTGTACTACATAGTGTTATGGCAGATCACTGATATACCCGGGGAGGGGGGAGGGTGCCCGGTGTTTACACACAGATCAGTCCGGACTATGGAGGATTATAGAGGACTGTGGAGGGTGAAGACATCCGCTCTCCTCATTATACCAGCCAACCGGCTCCTTTATCTTCCAGTGTCCCTCATCTATAGGACAGTCCCTCCAACTTCACCCCCATCCCCTAATATACCGAACATACACATAGATTTATCTACAAAAACTTTGATGTAATGTTAACATAAAGAACTGGTCACTGATTTGTTGCTATAAGTTACTGCACATCCTTACCATGTACTGATTGGTTGCTAGAGGTTACTGCATATCCTTACTGATTGGTTGCTAGAGGTTAATGCATATCCTTACTGATTGGTTGCTAGAGGTTACTGCGTATCCTTACTGATTGGTTGCTAGAGGTTACTGCACATCCTTACCACTTACTGATCACTTGCTAGAGGTTACTGCACATCCTTAACGCTCACTGATTGGCTTCTAGAGGTTACTGCGCATTCTTACCACTTAATGATTGGTTGCTATATGTTATTGCACATCCTTACTGATTGGTTGCTAGAGGTTACTGCACATCCTTAACGCTCACTGATTGGTTGCTAGAGGTTACTGCACATCCTTAATGCTCACTGATTGGTTGCTAGAGGTTACTGCACATCCTTAATGCTCACTATTGGTTGCTAGAGGTTACTGCACATCCTTAACGCTCACTGTTTGGTTGCTAGAGGTCACTGCACATCCTTACCACTTACTGATTTGCTGCTATAGGTTACTGTTGCTGAAGGTTACAGCACATCATTTTCAGTGCCTGCACACGATGGACTTGTGAGGGGACCCATCAATAGACAGAAAGCTCCTAAGGACTTGTTGTTATTAGCAATGAGCAGAGCACACACAGCTATGAAGAGTCACTGAATGCATGCAGGAACAGAGCCCAATGTGTGCCAGGAATAAATAGCTAGTAATGCCGCCTGCAATAGAAGGGCTGCCAGGAATAGAGAAGCCATACGGGACAAGTGAGACTTACACAGGGTTTATCCTCCCGGTGCAGCTCATTGTCGGGTGTCGGCAGCCAGTACCCCTCTCTCCTCCGCCGCCACCTTCCTTCCCCACCACCAGATCAACACACACAAGTCAGCGCAGCCCCGGCCAGGCAAAGCAGCACTCCAGAGCCTCACCCTCTGCCCTGCAAACATTGGCTGTGGCCACCCTGCTATCTGAGCCAGGACACTGCTGTCCGTCTACCATTGGGCCGCTGCTGATTGGGCAGGATGCTGTACACTCCCAGAACTGCCCAATCACGGCCCTGAACATACCTCAAAAGCTGCCGTTATGGAGTTGCTCTGACCCAGTCGTCCGCCCATTACAATTTAGACCTTGTGAAAGTCACTCAAATCCTTTTGGTTCTGCTTTCAACACATCAACTTCAGGGACAACATGTTCACTTGCTGCCTAATATGTCCCACCTACTTTTAGATGCCATTGTGCCAAGACAATCCAAGTCACCCACTTTACCTGTCAGTGGTCGTAATGTTATGGCTGATGGGTGTAGACTGATATGCAGTTACCTGTTTATGGCTCTCCTGTAATGCATTCTGTTCCATTTCCTTTTTATAGGAGAAATGACTCAGAGGATCTTGCTGGGGTTTGATGCCTTAGATAAGTATTCACGAGACGTCCTGGCCAAGCATGCCAAGGTGGGTTGTAAGATATACTACTGCAGGCTAAACATGCCTATCCTGGGAGACGGGCAATTCTTCTATCTATTGTCTGTAGTGCCCACTGTGCCCAACATGGTAACATGCAGGACCGACATGAACAGAGGGCAAAAGGGGCAGCTGCCCCGTGCCTCGGTCAATGTTGTGGGGCCCAGAGCAGCTGCCCCTTGAGCCCACACTGCCCTCAAATAGTTCCAATCAATATTAAAGATGGCCCTGGTAACTTGAAAACTAAATTCACATAATTGGCAGCAGATTTAAATCTGACCTCTGGCCTTCCCTTTAGTCTTGCACAGTTGTACAGGCTTCTCTATATGACTTGCTGCACCTTCCAACGCACACTGTGAGACGCTGGCAGTGTGCAGTGAAATCAGAATAAGCAATTCCAGCTCAGGAGAGGAGCCTATAATGTGCAAGACTAAAGAGAAGACTGGAGGTCAGATTTATAACAAAGTATGTCAGTAAATACACTATATTACCAAAAGTATTGGGACGCCTGCCTTTGAACTCTAATGACATCCCAGTCTTAGTCCGTAGGGTTAATTATTGAGTTGGCCCACCCTTTGTAGCTATAACAGCTTCAACTCTTCTGGGAAGGCCGTCCACAAGGTTTAGGAGTGTTTCTATGGGAATGTTTGGCCATTCTTCCAGAAGAACATTTGTGAGGTCAGGCACTGATGTTGGACAAGAAGGGCTGGCTCACAGTTTCCGCTCTAATTCATCCCAAAGGTGTTCTATCGGGTTGTAGTCAGGACTCTGTGCAGGCCAGTCAAGTTCCTCCACCTCAAAATCACTTAACCATGTCTGCTATTCTTTGTGCACTGGTGCGCAGTCATGTTGGAACAGGAAGGGTCCATCCCCAAACTGTTCCCACAAAGTTGGGAGCATGAAATTGTTCAAAATGTCTTGGTATGCTGATGCCTTAAAGTGGTTGTAAAAACCCTTTTTAAAAAAAAACCTGCAAGACAAAGACATAATGAATTAGTATGCATAGCACTAGCACCTGAACTACTTACCTGAGATCAAAGCCCCCGCAGCGGTCCCCGTTCACCGCTCTTTCGGCCGGCATCTCCCCAGGGGGTTACATCCGGATATCGTGATTCCGGTGCTGTGATTGGCTGGAGCCGCAATGATGTCACTGGTAACGGCACAGTACAACATGCTTAAGTGTGCATGTGCCGACGATGTTGGCACATGCAAATACAGGGGATATCTCCTAAGCTGTGCAGGTTTAGGAGATATCCAGGGGTAGCTACAGGTAAGCCTAATTATAGGCTTGCCTGTAGTATAAAGTAGTTGTAAAGGGTTTACAACCACTTTAAGAGTTCCCTTCACTGGAACTAAGGGGCCAAACCCAACCCCTGAAAAACAACCCCCCACACCATAATCCCCCTTCCACCAAATGGTATGGACCAGTGCACAGAGCAAGGTCCATAAAGACATGGATGAGCGAGTTTGGGGTGACTGGCCTGCACAGAGTCCTGACCTCAACCCGATAGAACACCTTTGGGTTGAATTTGGAGACTGTGAGCCAAGCCTTCTCATCCACATGAGTGCCTGACCACACAAATGCGCTTCTGGAAGAATGCTCAAACATAGACACACTCCTAAACCTTGTGGACGGCCCTCCCAGAAGAGTTGAAGCTGTTATAGCTGCAAAGGGTGGGCCAACCCAATGTTGAACCCTACGGACTAAGACTGGGATGCCATTATAGTTCATGCGTATGTAAAGACAGGTGTCCCAATATTTTTGACAAACACACATTAATATATTTTTTTCATTACTGTTTGAAATAGTAGCTAAGACTGGGGTGCCATTAAAGTCCATGTGCGTGTAAAGGCAGGTGTCCCAATACTTTTGGTAATATAGTGTATGTCTTTTTGTTCTTGGTCTCCCTTGATGTGGTTCTGTATACAGGACACAGGCACGGTGTGTGGTGTACATGTAGCGCAGGTATTCTATTATACTGTGATTGCAGAGCGAGGTGAGTGCGGAGGTGGCGGTGAGTGACCCAGTTTCTGTAGTAGCAGCGTACGACCACAAGTCTCAAAAGATGGCGTGACTTAAACCCGGTGTCGGCATCTATTTCGGGCCACTTCGATAAACAGGAACTCCAGTCTTGTTTAAAGGTCAGCTGCTGACTTTTAACAGACAGACACGCACCAGCCCAGCGCTGCCTTTAGTGCAGCCGATCCTTCACTGGTCTTCAGATTCCCGGTGCCGCCATATTGGATATGGGCGCTGGATGTGACTTCCTGCTGTCTTAAGCCCCGTACACACGAGAGGACTTATGTCCGACAGACTTCCGAAGGAGTTCCGTCGGAGTTCTGCTGGAATTCCGACGGAGTTCTGACAGACTTTTCGGCTGAGCGGACTTGGCCACACACGATCACACTAAACTCCGACGGATTCGAACGTGATGACGTACGACTGGACTCGAATAAGGAAGTTCATAGCCAGTAGCCAATAGCTGCCCTAGCGTCGGTTTTAGTCCGTCGGAATAGCATACACACGAGCAAATTTTTCGAAGGGACCGGGTCCGGCGGAGTTCCTTTCGGAAAAATTTTAAGCATGTTCCATATTCTAAAGTCCTTCGGACTTTGGCGAGTCAAAAGTCCGTTGCAGCCCACACACGATCGAATAGTCTGACGGACTCAGTCCGTCGGACTTTGGATGTTGAAAAGTCCGCTCGTGTGTACGGGGCATTACAGCCGACTCCTCACTGCGCATGCACAAGATTGCTCTTTTCTTCCAGTCGCAAGTAAAATTCGACAGGCTGGTTGTATCCAATTCAGCATTCAGCTCACCCATTCAAGGTTCAAATCTTGGCCGTGTTGTGTCGAATACTGTCCCCCCCGTCGGATAGTGTCCACCCTGTACTGTGCTTGCGCAGTACAGAGTACAAAGAGACGCCGAAAGTCTCCGAAGATGAACGGCGCCTGCGCACTGAGTCCAGGTTCAAGCCCCACCATCCAAAGTGGACATAGAGTTAGAATAAAAAATTGCTGAGCGAAGCGAGGCCGTGCCCGAAGCGTGGCGAGCGAAGCAAGCCCCCGAGGAGTCCTGTTAGTAAGTGCTACCATATGTCCACTTGGATGGTGGGGCTTGAACCTGGACTCAGTGCGCAGGCGCCGTTCATCTTCGGAGACTTTCGGAGTCTCCTTGCCCTCCGTACTGCGCAACCGCTGCGCAGTACGGGGCAGACACGATCTGATGGGGGGGGCAGTTTTTGTCAGAACACCGGTCCCCGCTGAACCAGCCGAAACCTGAACCACCTATGGTCGGCTCTATGGCCGGGGAAGGAGAATGAGCAGAACTTTCACTTTTAAGTGAACTTGCGCTTTAAAGTGTTTTAGAAAGAGCGGGCAAGGAATAGAACCTCTGGAGGATTTTTACTCTTATCTAGCGGATCTGTTAGATGGATTTCCATCACGTCCTGATCTGGTGACAACAATTTCGCCAGAGAGGAAGTTAAGGAAAATCTGCAGCAGGGACACAAACACCCCCTTTTTTTTTTTTTTTTTTTTTTTTATGTAGGGGAAGAATACTTTAGCCTTGACTGTTGTCAGCTTTTTATTGCCTTTTTATCCTTCATACACAGTCTTCTGGGTTAAGAAGCCAGGTGGCATTCAACCTAAAAGACTGAGGACATCTTGTGGAGAAGTAGACGTACTGCAAGTGCTGAAGTGAGACCTGTCTGGGAAAACGATGTGGCCAATAGCGACCAACTTTGCAGCTTTTCATTAACACAGACAGTGTGAAGCAACTAGTCATTCAGCCATGCTTTAACCACTTAAGGACTGGGCCTATTTTTTTACACTTGGCGTTTACAAGTTAAAATCAGGTAGAAAATTACTTAGAACCCCCAAACATTATATATATTTTTTCAGACACCCTAGAGCAGGGGTAGGAAACCTATGGCTCTCGAGCCAGATGTGGCTCTTTTGATGGCTGCATCTGGCTCTCACCTCTCAATCCGCAGTTTGCTTGGTGTGCCGATCCGTGGATTGAGCCCATAGGAAAGGCTGCAGCTTCGGCCTAGCTCCGGAGCTGCGGCCATCTTGGTACACCCGGAGGCGGCCTAGGTGAGTGGTGTGCTGATGTCATCACCCGCCTCAACTGCTCGTGGATCTGCCTGCCTGTGTAGTGGTAAGCAAGCAGACAATCGTAGGGGAGATGTGGATATTACAGTGGGGGAAATGACGTGGATATTACAGTTATAACTGAAATTAGTCGATTAATCGATAAAAAAAAAAAAAATTGTTTTAAACACATTGCATTGCTCTCGCGGAATTACATTTTAAAATATGTGGCGTTCATGGCTCTCTCAGCCAAAAAGGTTCCCTACCCCTGCCCTAGAGCATTGATGGTGAACCTTGGCACCCCAGATGTTTTGGAACTACATTTCCCATGATGCTCAACTTCACTGCAGAGTGCAAGAGCATCATGGGAAATGTAGTTCCAAAACATCCAGGGTGCCAAGGTTCACCATCACTGCCCTAGAGAATAAAATGGCGGTCATTGCAATACTTTATGTCACACCGTATTTGCGCAACGGTCTTAAAAACGCAACTTTTTTTTAAATAAAAGAAAACAGTAAAGTTAGCCCATTTTTTATTGTTTTATATTGTGAAAGATAACGCTGCGCCTGTTAAATGTATACCCAAACCTGTCACGCTTCAAAATTGCACCTGCCCGTGGAATATCAACAAACTTTAAACCTTAAAGATCTCCATAAGTTTAAAAATTTCCACAGGTTACCAGTTTTGAGTTATAGAGGAGGTGTTTTGCTAGAATTATTGCTCTCGCTCTAACGATAGCGGCGACACCTCACATGTGTGGTTTGAACACCGTCTATATATGTGGACGCGACTGCGTGCGAGCATGGCGGGGTCGGGGGCGCTTTAAAACATTTTTTTTCTTATTCATTTTACTTTTTATTTTTTTATTTTTACACTTAAAAAAAAAGAAAAACGTAAAAAAAAAAAATTGGATCACTTTTATTGCTATTACAAGGAATGCAAACATCCCTTGTAATAGAAAAAAAGCATGACAGGACCTTTTTAATGTGAGATCTCATATTTACACTGAGGCCCCTTTCACACTGAGGCGGTTTTCAGGCGCTACAGCGCTAAAAATAGCGACTGTGTAGCGCCTGAATAAAACAGCCCCTTTCACTCCAGTGTGAAAGCCGGAGGGCTTTCACACTGGAGCGGTGCGCTAGCAAGACGGTGAAAAAAGTCCTGTTAGCCGCATCTTTGGAGCGGTGAAGGAGCGGTGTATTCACCTGAAATCAAAGGCGGTTTTAACCCTTTTTCGTCTGCTAGCGGGGGTTTTAAACCACCCCGCTAGCGCCCGCAGACCGCCGCTAAAACGACAGTAAAGCGCCACTAAAAATAGCAGCACTGTACCGCCGACGGCCACACCGCCCCAGTGTGAAAGGGGCCTTAGACCCCTTTCACACTGGGGCGTTTTTTTTTTTTTTCATGCACTTTAGCGTTAAAAAATACGCCTGAAAGAAGCCGCAACTGCAATCCCAATGTAAAAGCCCGAGTGCTTTCACACCAAGATCCCTTTCACACTGGGGCATTTTTCAGGCGCTTCAGCGTTAAAAAAAGCGCCTGAAAGAAGCTGCAACTGCAATCCCAATGTAAAAGCCCGAGTGCTTTCACACCAAGGCGCTGCGCTGGCAGGGCGTCAAAAAAAGTCCTGCAAGCAGCTTCTTTGCAGCGCTTTTGGAGCGGTGAATACAACGCTCCTAAAGTGCCCCTTCCCATTGAAATCAATGGGAAGCGCCTGTAAAACGCCAGAAAAACGCCTGAAAAACGCTATTGGCAGCAGCGTTTTGTGGGCGCTTTTAACCCTTTATTTGGCCACTAGCAGGGGTTAAAAGCGCCCCAATAACGCTCGAAAAACGCTGGTAAAGCGCTACTAGTTTAAGCAGCGCTTTACAAGCGTTTTTCGGGCGCTGACATTGTGAAAGGATTCTTAAAGCACTTGGGCTTTCACATTGGGACTGCAGATGAGGCTTCTTTCAAGCGCTTTATAGGCGCTTTTTTTAACGCTAAAGCGCCTTGAAAAACGCCCCAGTGTGAAAGGGGCCTTAAAGCGGAGTTCCGCCCACATTTTTTTCTTTAAAAGTCACCAGCTGCAAATACTGCAGCTGCTGACTTTTAAAATATGGACTTTTACCTGTCCGGGGCGCCCGCAATGTCTTCACCTGAAGCCGATCTGTGCCTCGCGGCTTCACAGCCTAGTTCCCTATGGCGCATGCACGAGTCACGCTGCACGTCGTCACTGGTCCCTGCTGTCTTTTGGGACCTGTGTGTCTCCCAGGGGGGTGGGGGACGGACAGAGGAGGGGCCGGATATGGCAACGATCACTGCGGAGCCTGCTGTGATCTATGCCCCGGAAGTGGGAGCAAGTACCTGGATTAGACAGGTATCTGCTCCTCCCTCCCCCTGTGAAAGGTGCCAAATATGACACCGGAGGGGGGAATCCAGAAAGCAGAAGTTCCATTTATGGAGTTTAAATGCAAAAAAATAAGTATTTAAAAAAAGAAAGTGCCCTTTAAGACCAAGTGACGTTTGACATTGCTTTTGTCATCCAATGGTATGGAGCCGAGTGTGGGCAATCATTCCCTCGCTCAACTTCCAGCCTCTGAGGGGAAACTGTTACCACCCGCCGTCGTTATACGTCGTTAATTTGGCCTTGAATACCGGGGTTATGGCAGCAGATAACTGCCATAACCCCGGTATTTTAAAAAACTGCGGGCGGTCCTCTTTTGGATAGAAGTGGTCTCTGTGGTGGATTCGCTGCAAAATCAATTTTAATCGGCAGCGGGAAAGGTGCCTGCCGCAGTTTTTTAAAATACCGGGGGTTATGACAGCTATCTGCTGCCATAGCCCCGGTATTCAGCGCCAAATTAACGAGGTATAACGACGGCGGGCGGTATCAGGCTCCTTCTCTGTTCTGTTTGAAATCCTTTTTTCATCTTTTATTTTTCTAGAAACAGACCCAGAGCAACCTGAAAGGTCTTCACTCCCTACAGATTCCCTTGACTTTCGACTTTCGACTGGAAGGGGATCAAGACGCAGACAGAGAGTCAGCCCGCAGCAAACCGCCGCTTGAAATAAAGACGCCTGCAGGATTATCTCCAAGGTAGGTTTGATTTTTAGAACAACTTGTATCATAAAGTAAACTTGTGCTAAAAGAAATATGGACACCACTGAGGACCTTCTTCTGAAAATTCAGCTTGCCTGGCTGACCTAATGCCATTCTGAAGCCCAGAACAGGCATACAACAAAAGCAATCAAAGAGAAATTAGAACTTCTGATGTGCATACTTGTTCTGAGCCCGTGCCTCGTGAGAGCACTGAATCACCATGACAGCCAGGCAATAAGCATTTTAAGAAAGTGTCAGCAATGGCAGCCTCCTTGTTTTTCCCAATAGAGGCTTCCCACTTCAGCCCCAGAAGATTTACCCCCTCTTCATGACCAGGCCATTTTTTGCGATACGGCACTGCGTAGCTTTGACTTTGATTTGCGCGGGACGGTGTACCCAAACAAAATTGATGTGCTTTTTTCCCCCACAAATAGAGCTTTTTTTTGGTGGTATTTGATCACCTCTGCGTTTTTCATTGTTTGCGCTATAAACAAAAAAAAGGCAGACAACTTAAAAAAAAACAAAAAAAAACAATGGGGGTTATTTACGAAAGGCAAATCCACTTTGCACTGAAAGTGCAGTCACTGTAGATTGCTGTAGATCTGAGGGGAAGCTCTGCTGATTTTATCATCCAATCATGTGCAAGCAAAAATGCAGTTTTTTTTATTTTCCTTGCATGTCCCCCTCAGATCTACAGCGACTGCACTTGGAAGTGCACTTATAGTGCAAAGTCGATTTGCCTTTTGTAAATAACCCCCTATATTTTTTTACTTTTTGCTATAATACATATCCCAGATTTTTATTTTTTTATTAATATTATTTTTCAGCAGTTTAGGCTGATATGTATTCTTCTACATATGTTTGGTAAAATAAATCGCAGTAAGTGTATATTGATTGCTTTGCGCAAAAGTTATAGCATCTACAAAATAGGGGATATATATATATATATATATATATATTGTGGCAGCACGCAGTTAAAATCACCTGGTTGTATTCAGGATGGGAAATATGTGTGTCCTAGATTCAGGCTTTATGCAGACTTTTACAATTAGAGGGGAAGAGTTAATGAGCCCAGCTGTAGTAAGTGGGCTCATTAAGACCTCTACAAAAAACCCCAGCATGCATAGGGAGATGCTCCATCCTGGAACCAGTTTTGTGTGTATAGACTGGGGAGTCTGAGATCTGTTCTGTGCGGTGAGTTAACGCCTGTGTGGCAAACCCCTACAATAGGGACAGGGACTGGGGCAGCACAAGGCTGCACCCAGTTGTTAGACAGGGAGTCTACGTGTGTAGTTAGAGGTCAAGCTGACCAGGATTTATTTTCTTGTTTTATTTTGTTTGGCTGTTATATGTATCACTGCATGTAGCAGAAATAAACCGGACCTTTTGTTTTTTGCACCTACAACGCTGTCTGCTGTGCCTGACTTTGTGTTGTGAACCCATCCAGGGGGTCACACACACCCGCTACCGAGCGAACCCCCTCACAATATATATATATATATATATATATATTATTTTTTACTACTAATGGTGGCGATCTGCAGTTTTTGGCATTGCAGCGGACAGATCAGACACTTTTGACACTTTTTTTTGGGACCAGTTACATTTATACAGCGATCAGAGCTAAAAATAGCCACTGATTACTGTATAAATGTCACTGGCAGGGAATAGGTTAACACTAGGGGGTGATCAAGGGGTTAAGTGTTCCCTAGGGAGGGATTTCTAACTGTGGGGGGAGGGGACTGACTGGGAGTACAGAGATATTGCTGTTTCCTAATCACTAGGAACAGCAGATCTGTCTCCTCTCCCTGACAGAACGGGGATCTGTTTGTTTACATTGACAGGTCCCTGTTCTGTCTCTCTCGGGAGCGATCGCGGGTGCCCGGTGGCAGGGCTTGACAAATTTGCTTGGAATCTAGGAGCCAGCTAAAAAAAGTTAGGAGCCAGTTTTTTTTTTTTTTTTTTTTTTTTTAACAACCGACAAAGCTTTATTTTCAGAGAATATATGAATATATTTTCTGATGTGACACCAAGTGTTTAATCATTAAACACGTGCTATCACATCAGAATATATTCATTACCTACACAAGTTAAATGCCTATATATAATGTTTGGTTCTAGTCGTCTTTCTGTATAAATTTAAGATTGGTTAATTTTTATAGGCAGGGGAAGCTCCATTAGCATTGCTGGTTGTCTTGTCATACCAACGGTCACCACAAGAGGGCGCCAGATTCCAGAAGGAAGTATAGGACTGCTGAAGGCGGCAAAGAGGCGGCCTGAATTACCGGCCAGCGCGCCAGGGGGGGGGGGGGTTTGGTGCGCATGGAGACAGGATACCCCAGCCATGCTGCCCAAGGTGCCAGGTCGCTAATTCTAGTCGCAAATGCAACCTGGCGCCTGGGGTTTGTGGAGCCCTGCCCGGCGGACATCGCGCATTGGCTCCGACGGCACCTGTGGTGCGTGAAAGCTATGGCTATTTAAAGGGCTGCTGTACAGCTATTATTTTCACTCACCACCTATAGAGGGGGTGGCATTAATATTACTCCCACTGAGCACCAATGCAGGAGTTTACTTTTGCCCCCACTGACACCATTGTTGGGAGCCATTATTACTGACACCAGTGGTGGGGCTTATTTTACTCCCACGTTCTCTTCAGTGTACACCCGGATCCTAATTTGTCATAGCCCCCGTACACACTGAAACTGGTGTTGCATACACACGGTCGGACAAAGTTGACGGAAAATCCGATCGTTCGTAACGTGATGATGTTAATTAGTTACAACGGGACTACGTTCAGGCTAGTAGCCAATAGCTTTGGTCTCGTAATTTGATCTGAGCATGCGTGGCACTTTGTCCAATCGGAATTCTCTACAAACCATCGGACAAAGTCCGATCGGATCATGTTGTCGGGAAATTTTTATATCCAGCTCTCAAACTTTGTTGGTCGGGCATTCCGACGGAAAAAGTCAGATGGAGCCCACACATGGTCGGATTATCCGACAACGCGGTCCGATCGGACATTTTCCGTTGGAATGTCCGACCGTGTGTACAAGGGCTAAAATATAGCAAAAGGGGCAAAGGTGCCACACTACAAGCCTTACATTTATTGGCAATGCCCGCTAGCTGTAGACTGCAGCACGATACTCACACCACATCTTCTTACTTTCCTTTAAGGTGCCCGTTCTGATTATTTTCAAATGTTGCCAACTACGGGCATGTGGTATCACCAGATGTTTTGCAACAGCAGGTGTTTACATATTCTTCTTAAATTTACACCTTTTGGCTATCTATATCCCAGAAACAGGTTTATAGTCACATCTTGTACATCAGTAGTGTTACATCCTCTTGCCTTGGGATACGTCACCAATCAGCCAGCTTTCCACATACAGCGCATCCGGAAAGTATTCTCAGCGCTTCACTTTTTCCACATTTTTTATGTTGCAGCCTTATTCCAAAATGGATTAAATTCATTATCTTCCTCAAAATTCTACAAACAATACCCCATAATGACAACATGAAAGAAGTTTGTTTGAAATCTTTGTACATTTATAAAAAATAAAATCCCATGTACAGAAGTATTCACAGCCTTTGCCATGACACTCAACATTGAGCTCAGGTGCCTGCTGTTTCCACTGATCATCCTTAACCGCTTGCCGACCAGCCGCCGCAGTTTTACGGCTGCGCGAATCGCCGCCATGTTACGTCGCTTCTTGTTGTGGCCACTAGGGGCGCGTGTGAGCGCCCGCTGCTCGCCCCCCCTGGAGCCGATACTAGTGATCGTGACCGCTGGCCTCCCGCGAATGCTCGTGACGCGGCGAGAACCGCGATCTCTGTGTATAAGCACAGAGATCCCGGTTCTCTGAGGGGAGAAGAGACTGTTCGTGTGTTCATACAAAGTATGAACAGAACACTGATCTATCTCTTCCCCTACCAAGTCCCATCCCCCCTTAAGTTAGAACACGTAGCAGGGAACACATTTAACCTCTTGATCGCCCCCTAGTGTTAACCCCTTCACTGCCAGTGACATTTTTACAGTAATCAATACATTTTTATAGCACTGATCGCTGTATAAATGCTAATGGTCCCAAAAGTGTGTCAAAATTGTCCGATGTGTCCGCCATATTGTCGCAGTCATGATAAAAATTGCAGATTGCCTCTATTACTAGTAAAAATAATAATAATAATAATTAAAATGCTATGAATCTATCCCCTATTTTGTAGACGCTATAACTTTTGAGCAAACCAATCAATATATGCTTATTGCAATTTTTATTAACTAAGATATGTAGAAGAATACATATCGGCCTAAACAGAGAAAAAATTTGATAAAAAAAAAAAAAATGGGGGTATTTATTATAGCAAAATATTGTGTTTTTTTTTTCAAAATTGTTGCTCTTCTTTTGTTTATAGAGCAAAAAATAGAAACCGCAGAGATGATCAAATACCACCAAAAGAAAGCTCTATTTGTGGGGAAAAAAAGGACATCAACTTTGTTTGGGCACAACGTTGCATGACTGCGCAATTGTCAGTTAAAGCAACGCAGTGCCAAATCGCAAAAAAATGGCCTGGTCATTTAGCAGCCAAATTTTCCGGGGCTGAAGCCGTTAAGATTTTTCTACAACTTGATTGGAGCCCACCTGTGGTAAATTCAGTTGATTGGATATGATTTCCAAAAGCACACATCTGTCCATAGAAGGTCCCAGAGTTAACAGTACATGTCAGAGCACAAACCAAGCCATGAAGGCCAAGGAATTGCCTGTAGACCTCCAAGACAGGATTGTATGGAGGCACAGATCTGGGGAAAGGGACTAAAAAAGTTCTGCAGCATTGAAGGTCCCAATGAGCACAGTGGTCTCCATCATCCATAAATGGAAAAAGTTTGGAACCATCAGGACTCTTCCTGGAGCGGGCCTCCCGGCCAAACTGAGCGATCGGAGGAGAAGGGCTTTATTCAGGGAGATGACCAAGAACCCAATGATCACTCTGACAGAGGTCCAGCATTTCTAAATGGAGAGAGAACCTTCCAGAAGCGCAACCAGTTGTGGCTGGTGCTCGATAATTCGGGGGGGGGGGGGGGAACCAACACCACCCCTATTAACACCCGGAACACCCCCCAAAGGTACCTCCATGGGAGACAGACAGCCTCCTTACCTCTGCTCTGCCCAGACTCCGATCTCCCCTCCTTTGAGCCAGAGAATGGTGGATGGTGAGCCATCCCTGGGTCCGTTGGTCTTCCCCTTGCTTCCACATGTCTCCTCCCTCCTCCTCCTCCCCTTTGGCCAATGACATCACTTCTCCTTTTGGCCAATCTGGAAACAGGTCTCATGACCCACTTCCTGATTGGCTGGGAGGAGAATCAGTGTGAGGATAGCGACTGTTCATTCACTATTACATAACTGGGTTGGCTCGGAGCGCAGTGCTCTGCCCCCTGGGCCACCCTTTTTTGAAGCCTTTTAGAGCCTCTGGCTCTAATCACGTGCTTCAAACCGCCCCCCCTCCCCCCCGATTGGAATCCATAGTGCGGTGTATGTAAATCAGGGGGCCAGACGCATGGATAGTGGGGCGGCACCCGTACACACCTAATGAATGGGCCGCCACGGAGAACAACCATCTCTGCAGCACTCCACCAATCAGGCCTGTATGGTAGATTGGCCAGACGGAACCCACTCTTCAGTAAAAGGCACATGACAGCCCATCTGGAGTTTGCCAAAAGACACCCGAAGGACTCTCAGACCATGAGAAACAAAATTCTCTGGTCTGATGAAACAAAGATTGAACTCTTTGGCCTAAATGGCAAGTGTCATGTCTGGAGGAAAGCAGGCACCGCTCATCACCTGGCCAATACCATCCCTACAGTGAAGCATGGTGGTGGCAGCATCATGCTGTGGGGAAGTTTTTCAGTGGCAGAAACTGGGAGACTAATCAGGATCGAGGGAAAGATGAATGCCACAATGTACAGAGACATCCTTGATGAAAATCTGCTCCAGAGCGCTTTGGACCTCTGACTGGGGCGAAGTTTCATCTTCCAACAGGACAATGACCCTAAGCACACAGCCAAGATAACAAAGGAGTGGCTACGGGACAACTCTGTGAATCTCCTTGATTGGCCCAGCCAGAGCCCAAACTTGAACCCCATTGAACATCTCTGGAGAGATCTGAAGATGGCTGTGCACCGACACTCCCCATCCAACCTGATGGAGCTTGAGAGGTCCTGCAAAGAAGAATGAGAGAAACTGCCCAAAAATAGGTGTGCCAAGCTTGTAGCATCATACTCCAAAAGACTTGAGGCTGTAATTGGTGCCAAAGGTGCTTCACCAAAGTATTGAGCAAAGACTGTGATACCTATGTAAATTGGATTTTTTTTCCTTTTTTATAAATTTGCAAAGATTTCAAACAAACTTCTTTCACATTGTCATTATGGGGAATTGTTTGTAGAATTTTGAGGAAAATAATGAATTTAATCCATTTTGGAATAAGGAAAAATGTGTAAAAAGTGAAGTGCTGTGAATACTTCCCGCATGCACTTTACAATACATAAGGCTCCATTCACAAAGATTTAACAGGAGCATAGGATTATTCTTTTTAGCCATGTGACTGAAAACTGTCACTTTAACCACTTGCTGCCCGCCCATAGCAAATAGACGGCGGCAAAGTGGTTTCATAATCCTGACCGGACGTCATATGACATGATCAGGATTATGAGCCGCTGCGCGCCCCCGGGGGCGCGCATTGCGGCGATCGTTGTTGCGGGGTGTCAGTCTGACACCCGGCAACTACGATCTCGGTAAAGAGTCTCCGACGGAGACTCTTTACCACGTGATCAGCCGTGTCCAATCACGGCTGATCACAGTGTAAATAGGAAAAGCCGGTGATCGGCTTTTCCTCACTCGCGTCTGTCAGACGCGAGTAGAGGAGAGCCGATCGGCTGCTCCTCTGACAGGGGGGGTCTGTGCTGATCGATTATCAGCACAGCCCCCCCAAGGATGCCAACACTGGACCACCAGGGACGCCACCAGCCCACCAGGGATGCCAAGGACAAGGTATGCCACCCTAGAACACCAGGGATTCCAATCAGTGGCACAATGGATGCCAATCAGTGCCCATAATGGATGCCAATCAGTGCCCACAATGGGCATCACTGATTGGCATGCATTATTGATTGGCACTGATTGGCATCCATTAGTACAATATCTTATAATACAATGCCGCCTATCAGTTCCCATCTGTGCCGCCTATCAGTGCCTACCCATGCCCACCTGTGCCGCCTACCCATGCCCACCTGTGCCGCCTACCCATGCCCACCTGTGCCACCTATCCATGCCAATTTGTGCCACCTATCAGTGCCCATCCGTGTCGCCCATCAGTGCCACCCATCAGTGCCGCCTATCAGTGCCACATATCGGTGTCCATCAATGCCGCCTCATCAGTGCCACCTCATCGGTGCCCATCAGTGCCGCCTTATCATTGCCCATCAGGTGTAACCCCATCAGTGCCCATCAGTGAAGGAGAAAACTTACTTATTTGCAAAGTTTTGAAACTGAAACAAAAAAAAAACTATTTTTTTTCAAAATTTTCGGTATTTTTTTATTTGTTTAGCAAAAAATAAAAACCGCAGAGGTGATCAAATACCACCAAAAGAAAGCTCTATTTGTGGGGAAAAAATGTCATTTGGGTACAGTGTAGCATGACCGCGCAATTGTCATTCAAAGTGCGACAGCGCTGAAAGCTCAAAATTGGTCTGGGCAGGAAGGTGTTTAAGTGCCCGGTATTGAAGTAGTTAAAAAAAAAAAAAAAATATCCTTATGCATCCTATTTTGTGTTGTATCCGAGAATAGCCCAAATCATTCTTCTGTTTGGTAGAAGCTGAAGTTTGTCATTTTTTTTAATGACCTTAATTTGTGAACTTCTAGCTTTTGACTATTATTGTAAGTTGTATGTGTAATATTGCGAGTGTGTACCGTATATAATACAGTTACTAATTTGATCATTCTTTTTACAAGGAATAAAATCGTCCCTGACTATGCACAGCAAGTAATACAACCTTTCGCTGCCACTGCTGGCTGCTCTCTGCGGAAAGGTACGTTCTCAACTACTTTCCTCATTTTACAAAGGTGGATTCTACCCGCTTTTATTTTAAGGGCATATAAGGTTTTTATTTGGTACAGTGTTTTAATATCACCTTAATATTTAATATTATTTCCGTCATCATCATTTATTTCCTTATTATCATTTATTGCATTTATTTCCTTATTATTATCATTTATTTAATACTGTAATTGTGACTGACAATGACAGTATTAAACAGATGAACAGTGCAAGCTTCGGTGTCCTCTGCAGGCTGGAGGCTTATGCTATCAATGAAGCATTCTGCCAGCATGATGATCACATAATTGGGAAGCACTCTGATCAGTTACTAATTGTCATTGGCGACGTGAATTGTTAGTGACAGTCCAGTTTCAGAGCTAGAAGCCATACAAAGGGGTTGATTTACTAAAAGTGGAGAGTGAAAAATCTGGTGCAGCTCTGCACAGAAACCAATTGAGCTTTCATTTATTTCTTTTGTCACAGCTTAATTCAACAAACCGAAGTTAGAAGCCGATTGGCTACCATGCACAGCTGCACCAGATTTTGCACTCTCTAGTCTGAGTAAACCAACCCCAAAGAGTTTTCTACTGTTTTACTATATCATACCATATAATATCATA
This sequence comes from Lithobates pipiens, assembly GCF_037356315.1. NCBI lineage: Eukaryota > Metazoa > Chordata > Amphibia > Anura > Ranidae > Lithobates > Lithobates pipiens. Next base: position 311,842,665 of record NW_027507785.1, read on the forward strand.
GCATAGGTTGGTCTACAGAGATATCTGGAAACTGATAAGAGCGAAGAACAGGAAGCTAAAGTGATTGTAAATCCTTGTATTTTTTTTGTTTTTTTAAATAACAAACATGTCACACTTACCCCCTCTGTGCAGTTCTTTTTTTGATCCTCCTCTTCTGGGGTCCCCCGGTGGCGCTCGCAGCTCCTCCTCACATGGGTAAGCCCCCTAAGGGGATACCTTGCGGGCACACTCCCGAGTCCAGCATTTGCGTGCATAGACACAGAATGACGGACTCTGCCCTGCCCCAGGTGTCATTGGATTTAATTGACAGCAGCTGGAGCCAATGTCTGCTCTGCTATCAATCTAGCCAATCAAGAGCCGAGAACCCCGGGCAGAGAGGTAAAGCGTGTCTCCACCGAGGGAACAAATGGAGGGGGGGGGGGGAGCTGGGGGGCCAATCACTATCAGAAGTTTTTTCACCTTAATGCATAGGATGCACTAAGGTGAAAAAAAATCACGAAGGTTTACAACCCCTTAAACCAGTGGTCATCAACCCTGTCCTCAGGGCCCACTAACAGGCCAGGTTTTATGTATTACATTGGGGAGATGCAGACTAGAATACTGCAATCACTGAGCAGCAAATGATATCACCTTGGATGTATTTCAGTTATCTTGCAAACCTGGCCTGTTAGTGTGCCCTGAGGACAGGGATGATGACCACTGCCTTAAAGTGTTACTAAACCCAGGAGCCTGCAGTCACTATATCTGGTATCTCCCACAGTACACAGAACATGGAAATGCAATTATTTTAGTAAATATAAACCGCTAAATATCTTTTCTCATCAGCAGTATATAGCAGTCTTGTGACTTCTATCAGTGTCTGGTTAAAGCTGGTAGGAAGAGTTTTAATTCTTCTCTGACTGTCCTATAAGGGTGCAGGACCCCTGACTTTCTGCCTGGACAGTGCTGATTGGCCCCATTGGATCACATGCACTCTCCCAAGAAAAAAAAAAGAAGCTGTCTAGCAATATGCACCAAACTGAGCAGGTGCAGAGTTTCCCCAATGCTCTGTTCTATCAGGAGATGGATTGGGGACTGTGAAAGAAGGGGAGGATCAGAGAAGACATGATCAAACAGCCTTTTTACAGAGGATTAACCTCTTAGGTTCCACAGTGAGTATAACAAGCATACTGCATATACAGACTGATTTTACTGTTGTGAGTTTAGTAACACTTTACGAATTTTATGAGATTTCTGGCAGGATCAACGTGTATTTTTGAGGACTTATCAGATAGAACAAACTGCTTTTAGTGTTATATTTAACAGACCAAATGAGAGAAATTCATTGCAGGGGGTTAGATATAGTTTATTTCACTAATATCTCTCCGGACTGATGTTATTAGCAGAGCAGAGCTCAGTACGTTACACGGAGGACTTCCTGACAAGAGATAACAGTGCTACTTCTCCACCCCAATCCTGGGCCCACATCATGTTCTGGATGATCAGTAGATAATATAACATCTATACATCTATTTTCCATTGCTTGCACTTTTACCACTGATCTCTGAAAGCTGCACACAACAAGATGTACAGATAGGGAGCTGAGTAATGATTATTTCATCATCCACTCCTATTAATAACGTTTTAAAAAAATAGAAAGAATGGGTCATCAAAGGGGCAGTGGGGTAAAGATGAGGAACATTACTAATCCAATCATGAAAATGCATCATATTTTCTATGCATGTTAAAGCGTTACTAAACCCAGGAGCCTGCAGTCACTATATCTGGTCTCCCACAGTACACAGAACATGGAAATGCAATTATTTTACTAAATATAAACTGCAAAATACCTTTTCTCATCAGCATTATATAGCAGTCTTGTGACTTCTATCAGTGTCTAGTTAAAGCTTGTCGGAGGAGTTTTCATTCTACTCTGACCATCCTATGAGGCTGCAGGACCCCCGACCCTCTGTCTGGACAGTGCTGATTGACTCTGTGCTGATCACATGCAGCACCCCCCCCCCCACCCCCTCCAAGAAGAAGAAAGAAAAAAAATCTCTAGCAATACACACCAAACTGAGCATGTACATAGTGACTACAAAGGCTCTATACCACCGATAGCGAACCTTGTGGCACCCCAGATGTTTTGAAACTACGTTTCCCATGATGCTCATACACAGTGTCATGGGAAATGTAGTTCCAAAACATCCGGGGGGGCCAAGGTTCATCTATACTTTAAGGAAAAGGCATTGGGGACAGTGCAAGAAGGGGAGGATCAGAGAAGACAGGATCAAACAGCCTTTTTACACAAAGCGGATTAGAATAAAGAAAATAGTTTTTTTGGGGGTTTTTTTTTACCAAATTTCCGCTCTTTTTTCGCTTATATCGCAAAAAATTTAAAACGGAGTCGTGAATAATTACCACCAAAAGAAAGCTCTCTTTGTGCAAACAAAATGATAAAAATTTCATTTGAGTACAGCGTAGCATGACCGCGCAATTCTTACTGAAAGTGCGACAATGCTGAAAACTGAAAATGTATCTGGGAAGGAAGGGGGTGAAAGTGCCCGGTATTGATGTGGTTAAAGTAGAACAATAGGCAAATTGTAATGTACAACTGTGAACATTTACTTCTTGTGTGTTTATGTAGCAAACACTGTACTTCTTTACGCTTATGTTGAGCGTGTTTGATGCTGTAACAATATGTTGTTTTAGCAGCTTAGTCAATAAAAAAAACAAAGAATGTTGAGGCAAAAATAGAATTTAAAGAGGGATTCCACCAAAAAAAAAAAAATATTAAAAGCCAGCAGCTATAAATACTACAGCTGCTGACTTTTAATAAATGGGCACTCACCTGTCCCGGGTTCCAGCGATGCCGAGGCCGATCGATCGCTCGGCTCTCGGCTGCTGCAGTCACCATTCTAGGTGAGGGAATCAGGAAGTGAAGTGAATCGGCTTCACTTCCCGGTTCCCTACTGCGCATGCGCGAGCCGCGCAATAGGAAATCTCCGCGCTGTCACTGGGACCCGTGTGTGTCCCAGCAGACAGCGCAGCAGGGCAGGAAATGGCGTAGACTCCCACGGGAGTCTATGCCCGGAAGTGGGTGAAAATACCTGTCTTTGACAGGTATCTCCACCCCCCTCCCCCCTGAAAGGTGTCAATTGTGACACCGGAGGGGGGGAGGGATCCGATCAGCGGAGGTTCCACTTTAGGGTGGAATCCCGCTTTAAGCAAACTCATAGGTCGCACCCCCTAGTGCATTAAAGTAATTGTAAACTATCACCTTGCAAAACAACCCATTCAGTTTACAATAGAAAAGAAAGGCAAAATAATTTTATATAGATTTAAAAAAAACATTATAAATACCTTTTTCCCTTTTTTATAAGTGATCACATTCCCTCTGTTCTCAGCTGCTTAAGAGCTGGGGGAGGAGAAGCAGCAGAACACTGAGCTTCCCAATGGCTGTGCAGCGGGGGCATGTCAGGACAAGCCTGATCATTGGAGGAGAGGGGGCTGAGTTACCAGCATAGCTAGAGAACTAACCACTGAGTGTTTTCCTGCTTAGTGTGGTCAGTTTTTAATAGAGGGTTCACGGCAGGAACACCAGGGATTTCACATAAAGGGAGCAATACAAAGAGAACGGGATACTTTCTCATACAAGTTGTAATGTTCGGGGGGATCAGGTAGATCGCAGGACACAGGCTTTTCACACAGCAAAGGGTTTATTAAACTTAAATAGCTTTACAGCAGCCAAAAACAAAAGGAAAAAGGTCTGTAGTCTCACCGACTTGCAAAGTCCAGAATAGCTGTCTTTATCAGAAACAGAGCTTGATCTTGATGGCAGGTAGCTTCCCCTGCCAGGAGCCTTCCAAACAGGACACTGCTGTCCACTTCAGTTGCTGCAATCCAAACATAAACACCATCCACCATGTCTTCTCCACTCCTCCACACCCATCTAGCACTTCCTGTCTTGTTTTTTAAAGACACTTCCTTAACAGGTGGGTTAATCAATTTTTTTCCTTAAAGAGACCACAACCCAAATAGAGGGGAAATATAGTGTCCTTCCAGGACCCAGCCACGGCGTCCTGTACATATCCCCCCCCTGTGCCCCAACGCCAAGGAGGTGGAGGCAACAGTGGAGCTCAAACAATGGACTCGGGAGAGGGCATCTGCATTTTGATGCAGTCTCCCGGGCCTATGCTCCACTACAAATTTAAATTCCTGGAGTGCCAAGAACCACCAGGTAACCCTGGCATTAGTCCCTTTTACCTGTCTCAGCCATGTTAAAGGGGCATGGTCAGAAATCAACCTAAACTTCCTCCCCAAAAGGTAATATCTGAGGGATTCCAGAGCCCACTTAATGGCCAGACACTCTCGTTCAATTATGGCATAGTTTTTCTCCGCTGGTGTTAACTTCCTGCTGAGGAAGACTATCGGGTGTTCCTCGCCATGAATAACCTGTGACAACACCGCTCCCAATCCTACATCGGAAGCATCAGTCTGGACAACAAACTCTTTTGAAAAATTGGGTGCTACCAGGACAGGGTGTTGGCACAGCGCCGACTTGAGCTCCAAAAAAACCTTCTCAGCGTCTGCATTCCACTCCACCATGACCGATTTCCAACCCTTAGTCAGATCGGTCAACGGAGCCGCCAACGTGGCAAAGTTGGGTACAAACCTCCTGTAGTATCCCACCATGCCCAGGAATGCACGTACTTGCTTTTTTGTGAGGGGGCGGGGCCAATTCTGTATAGCCTCTATCTTGTTGACCTGAGGTTTCACTACCCTTCTACCCACGATATAACCCAGGTATTTCACCTCCTCCATTCCCAAAGCACATTTTTCAGGGTTTATTGTAAACCCCTCCTTCCAAAGAGAGTCCAGCACTGCCTGCACTTTGGGCAAATGTGATTCCCAGTCTTTGCTAAAAATGACTATATCGTCCAAGTATACTGAGGCATACTTCCGGTGAGGTCGTAAAATCCTATCCATTGCTCTCTGGAACGTGGCTGGAACAGTTTGCAATCCAAAAGGCATCCTTTTGTACTGAAAACTCCCCTCTAGGGTAGAAAAAGCAGTTTTCTCTCTAGCGGCCTTAGTCAACGGTATTTGCCAATACCCCTTGGTAAGGTCTAACGTAGTGATATACCTGGCTGGACCTAGTCTCTCGATAAGCTCATCTACCCGGGGCATGGGGTAGGCATCAAACCGGGAAACTTCATTAAGTTTCCAGAAATCATTGCAAAATCGCAGAGTCCCGTTGGGCTTCGGTACCAACACAATCGGGCTCGACCACTCACTCTGCGATTCCTCAATAATCCCTAGGTCTAACATCTTTTTTACTTCCTCTGAAACGGTCTTCCTTTGAGCCTCTGGGATGCGGTAGGGCTGGACAAAAACTTTGACTCCTGGTTCTGTGACAATATCATGCTCTATGACACTAGTGAGCCCTGGCAAGTCAGAAAATGTTTCTTTATTTCTCTGCAAGAACTCCTTTGCCTGCTGACTTTGGGTTTTAGACAGGGTATTTGCTACTTGGACACTCTCCACCCCAACCCGAGGCTCAAGTTTTGTACTAGCCAGGGAGGTCACTGGTTCCCTGTCTGTCCAGGGCTTTAACAAGTTTACATGATATATCTGAAAGGGTTTCCTCTTGCCTGGCTGGTGGACTCTATAATTTACCTCTCCCATTTTTTCTACAACCTCGAAAGGGCCTTGCCATCTGGCCAAGAACTTACTTTCCACAGTGGGAATCAACACTGCTACTCGATCCCCCACTTGGAAGTTCCTAATTTTGGCTGCCCTATTATAGACCCGTCTTCGAGCCTCCTGGGCTTTTTGTAAATGTTCCTTAACTAGCGGCATCACAGTTCGGATCCTCTCCTGCATTTGAGAGACATATTCAAGAACACTTTTATGCTGAATTGGTTCACTTTCCCATTCTTCTTTAACAAAGTCCAGTAATCCACGAGGTCTCTGCCCATATACCAATTCAAAGGGCGAAAACCCAGTGGAAGCCTGGGGCACTTCTCGGATAGCAAACAGGAGAGCTGGTAACAGACAGTCCCAGTCTTTCCCATCCCTTTGTACCACTCTCTTGAGCATAGACTCAAGGGTCTTATTAAAACGTTCTACCAATCCATCTGTTTGGGGATGGTAGACCGATGTGCGCAGCTGTTTAATCCGGAACAGTTTGCATACATCAGCCATAACCTTCGACATAAACGGGGTGCCCTGGTCTGTGAGTATTTCCTTGGGAAAACCTGTCCGTGTAAACAACTGGAATAACTCCCGTGCAATAGCCTTAGAGGAGGTATTCCGCAGGGGTAGCGCCTCAGGATATCGAGTGGCATAGTCAAGGATCACCAGTATGTAAGAATGACCTCGAGCCGACTTTACCAAGGGACCCACTATATCCATGGCTATCCTCTCGAATGGGACCTCAATTATGGGCAGAGGGACCAATGGGCTCCGGAAATGGGTCGCCGGAGCGGTCAACTGACAGGTGGGACAAGAGGTACAGCATCTCCTTACCTCTGCTTTCAAGCCTGGCCAGTAAAACCGGTCGGCGATCCGTGCCTCCGTCTTTTCAACTCCCAGGTGTCCCCCTAAAACATCATCATGGGCCAGGTCCAGGACCTTGCGTCTATACTGTTGGGGTACCAATAATTGTTCTACCACATTTTCTCTCACTTTAGTAACCCGATAAAGCAATTCATTACATATGGAAAAATGTGGCCACCGCTCATTAGCACCTGGCTCTTGGGGCTCCCCATTTATTACTACAACCTGTTCCCGTGCCCTGGCCAAAGTGGGGTCCTGCATCTGGGCAGTACCAAATGCCCCCTGGGGAACACCCAAATCTGGCAAGTCAGGGGTAGAGGCCATTTCCTCATCCTCTTCCCCCAGCATTACCTGAAGCGGGGAAGGTTCCCCCCCCCTCAGTGTTCAGGTAGGTCTGAGAACCCCACATATTGACATCCTTAACAGTATCAGCACTATTTTCATCATTATTAACCAAAGTCTTGGCGTTTTTTTATCAACTGGGTCCATATTACGAATATGTGGCATCTCAGGGTTATTACCCTCAACAACAGGAACAGAGGGACTAGTTTCTTCCCAGTCTCTGGACCTTTCAGATAGTTCTCCTTGTCTCCAAAGTTTTGCAAATAACGGACAGTCACGTCCTATGATAACGTCATGTACCAAGTTCTTTACCACCCCCACCTCTTGAGTACCAGTGCCACATGCTGTGGAGATGGACACCGAGATGAGGAGGGTACTCTCTAGTGTCCCCATGAATGCACACAACCCGCAAAATTTTGCTTACCGGACCGATCTTCCCAATTACTCTAGGGTGAACCAGGGTTACCATGCTTCCAGAGTCCAGCAAAGCCTGTGCAGGGTGGTGGTTCACTTGGACTTCACATTCAAACTTCCCCTCTCCAAGGTCAAGATGTGTTGTACACGCTTTATGGGCATAAAAAGACCCCCTCCGAAGAACCCCGCATTCCATGGGTTCTTCCTGCAATGGGCAGTGGGCCCGGGTATGGCCCCAGGCATGACATCGCCAACATTGTACATCCCCTCCTCTCCGATCAGGAACAGGTCGCTGAGGGGGTAACGGGTGTGACTCTTGGCCTTCCGGGGTGTTGGTTCCAGGGCTCCTGGGGACATCCTTTCGAAGGGCGGCAGTTGGTCGGAAAGGCCGTGGCAGACTGGGCCCTTGACGCTTGGTGGGGCCAAGCAGATCCTCCACCACTGTATATCGTTCCACCATCTCGACAAGGCAGTTCACGGTTTTGGGGTCTCCATGGCTGACCCACTGTTGAAGGTCGTCTGGCAGTGACCTTAAGTATCGGTCCAGTACGACCCGCTCCACAATTTGGGGGCCAGACAACACTTCGGGCTGCAGCCATTTTATTACTAGTTGCACCAGGTCATGCATTTGAGATCGCGGTGGCCGGTTTGAACGATACTTCCATTGGTGCACTCGTTGGGCCCGAACAGCCGTAGTCACTCCCAACCAAGCCAGTATTTCTGCCTTTAGTTTTTGATAAACTTTAGAATGTTCTGGTGGTAGGTCAAAATAGGCTTTTTGAGGATCTCCGGTGAGGAAAGGAGCAATTAAGCCGGCCCACTGGTCCTGGGGCCACCCTTCTCTCTCTGCTGTCCTCTCAGATGTTGCCAGAAACGCCTCTACGTCATCACTCAGGGACAACTTCTGCAAAAAATGGCTTGCCTTTATGGTCACCTGGTTGCCAAGGGCAACGGCCACTTGTTCACGGCCCTGAGAAAGCTGCTGCACTGCTTCTTTTAAGGCAGCCATCTGAGCCTGCATAACCCCTTGTTGGGTCGCTTGCTGGGCTGCTAACTGGGCCACCAACAGGCGAGTATTTTCTTGCTGCAGAGCCAGCGCCTCGTTGTGGTGCGTTTTTTGTACCTCCAGCTGGGTTGCTAAGCGCTGATTAGCTTCCTCATGGCTAGTCTGCGCTTGCATATTAGCCAAGGACAGCTGTTTAATTAGCTCCTCCATTGTTTCAGCTTTCAACAGTTGTGCAGCTTTAACCCAGGACATAAATTCACTGTACTGTCCCTTTAAATGTCAGTTCAAATCCAATGCAAAAAAAAAAAAAATAGCAAGAAAAACGCCTGTTACTTTGTCCTGCCCGCATTCAAGCACAACTTGTAATGTTCGGGGGATCAGGTAGATCGCGGGACACAGGCTTTTCACACAGCAAAGGGTTTATTAAACTTAAATAGCTTTACAGCAGCCAAAAACAAAAGGAAAAAGGTCTGTAGTCTCACCGACTTGCAAAGTCCAGAACAGCTGTCTTTATCAAAAACAGAGCTTGGTCTTGATGGCAGGTAGCTTCCCCTGCCAGGAGCCTTCCAAACAGGACACTGCTGTCCACTTCATTTGCTGCAATCCAAACATAAACACCATCCACCATGTCTTCTCCACTCCTCCACACCCATCTAGCACTTCCTGTCTTGTTTTTTAAAGACACTTGGGTTGGGTGGGTTAATCAATTTTTTTCCTTAACCACTTCCCACCCGGCCAATGTATATATACGGCCGGGTGGGAGCCGCCTGCTCCTGATAGGACGTTCAGGAACGTCATTCAGGAGCAGCGGGATCGCGCGCGCGCGCAGCGGCGCGATCCCGATGTGCTCGTGTCACCCGGACACGGCACATCTCAGATCGGCAGGAGGGCTCTGTGATTGGCCCTCCTGATCACATGACGGCCGTGTCCAATCACGGCCGTCATGTGATGTAAACAAACAGCCGGTTGCTAGGCAATCGGCTCTCCTCTCCTCACACGGAAGTCACCGCTGAGAAGAGGAGAGCAGAACGCTGCAGCCGGCTGATGATCAGTGAGTATGGGCTGCTTTTCACAGCTTTTTACTCACTGATCATCAGTGTAGTGTAAACACACAACACACCACACAGTGAAAACACAGTCCCCACATATGTCCCCAAAACACACATGTCCCCAAAACATACATGTCCCCAAATAATAAAAACACATGTCCCTAATAATAAAAACATGTCCCCCACATATGTCCCACTAAAATCACATGTCCCAATGATTATGTGCACACATATGTACGTGATCACCTGCACACATATGTACATGATCATTTGCGTACATATGTCCGTGATCACACAAACCAATTATTATACACTTAACGGAATTTTTTTTACCAAAAACATGTAGCAGAATACATTTTGGCTTAAATTTATGACAAAATTTGATTTTATTGGATTTCTTTTCAAATAGAAAAAAGAAAATATTGTTTTTTTCCCAAATTTCCGCTTTTTTTGCGCTTATATCGCAAAAAAAAAAAACGGAGTCGTGAATAAATAACACCAAAATAAAGCTCTATTTGTGCGAACAAAATGATAACAATTTCATTTGGGTACAGTGTAGCATGACCGCGCAATTGTCACTGAAAGCGCTAGAGCGCTGAAAGCTGAAAATTGGGCTGGGAAGGAAGGGGGTGAAAGTGCCCTGTATTGAAGTGGTTAAAGTGGTGTTGCCCCCCAAAAAATAAAACTACTTAAAATTCTTTAAAAAAATCAAAAAAAAATAATTGGCAAAAAAAAAATTTTTTACTCACCTCTAAATACCGGTTGCTAGGGGGTCCCTCGTAATCTGCCTTCTTCATTGCCCGGGCTGGTGACATCACTTCCCCTCACGCCGCACATTCACCTGGGACCTGTCACGTGTCCCAGGTGACTGTACGGCGTATCACGGCGCCCTGCGCCGCTCGCGCATGCGCAGTGGGTGCCCGGCTGTGAAGCCACAGCCGGGTGCCCACAGTATGCATGACGGCGCCGCGAGCGGAGCGGGGAGCGAGGGGGGGGCTTCGTTCCCCCGCATCGCTGGACCCTGGGGCAGGTAAGTGTCCGATTATTAAAAGCCAGCAGCTGCAGTATTTGTAGCTGCTGACTTTAAATTTTTTTTTTTTAGGGGGTACCCCACTTTAAAGAGACCACAACCCAAACAGAGGGGAAATATAGCGTCCTTCCAGGACCCAGCGACGGCGTCCTGTACAAAGTACATGGTACAGCAGAGATATATCAGGAATATGAAGTGTTGGGGTAACAAACGCTTTAAGTGTAATAAATTTTTAATATGTAAACAAAGGTATGGCGCTCACAAAACTCCTTTGCATAAGCGCTTGTCACAGCTACAGAGAGAAGATGTTGATCTGAGTCCGTCATAGCTAGCGATCTTGCTGCTTGCAAAAGCCCTCTCCGACACAATTCTCCAAAGGCAATAGAGCTGTGCGATTAATCGTTAAGAATCGGTATCGCGATTTTTTTCCCTGTTGCGATCTTGACAGAGTATTTCCTGATTCTTTCTATGCAGAGAATTCTCTCTGCTCTGCTAAAGCCAACAACCAAAAGAAAGGGAAAAAAAAAACCTGGCAGTCTGCCAAGAATCACAAAAATTCTTTAGCAGTGGAACTTAAAGCGGTAGTAAACCCGCTGAAATTATTATTCTTTTTTTCTGACCTGCAAGGAAAAAGGCATAATGAGCTAGTATGCGCCGCATACTAGCTCATTATGGAATACTTACCTTAGAACGAGGCCCCGATATCTCCAACGATCCACGCCGAGGGAGCTGACATGTACCCTCGGCGTGTCTTCCGGGTATCGCGGCTCCGGCTGTGAGTGGCCAGAGCCGCGATATCGCATGCGCGGGAGATTTCTTTCCGGTAAAGTCTGGCGTCTGCCTGGCCTTCAGCCGAGAATCTCCTGTGAGCAGGCGGCGCTGCCGTCAGCAGCTCATTGTGAGGGGAATATACGGTTTAGGAGATTTTTTTTTTACCTACAGGTAAGCCTTATTATAGGCTTACCTGTAGGTAAAAGTTAAAAAAAAAACAGTATACAACCACTTTAAGTATAAACATTGTAACAATTTGTCCTTTAGATCAAAGGAATACACTTTGGTGTGTAAATGAGGGAAGTTTAAACTTTTTTGTGACATTTGTTGGTTTCAAGTTAAAATCTTTTTTTTTTTTTGCTAGAAAATTACTTAGAACACCCAAACATTATATATATTTTTTTTTAGTAGAGACCCTAGAGAATTAAATGGTGGTTGTTGCAATATTTTATTTTTTGGGGAAAAATGACTGCAATTTTTGGGGAAAAAATGACACTTTAACCACTTGCTTACTGGGCACTTAAACCCCCCTCCTGCCCAGACCAATTTTCAGCTTTCAGCGCTGTTGCACTTTGAATGACAATTGCGCGGTCATACAACACCATACCCAAATGACATTTTTATCACTTTTATCACTCAAATAGAGCTTTCTTTTGGTGGTATGTGATCACCTCTGCGGTTTTTATTTCTTGTTAAAAAAGCCCGAATTAAAAAAAAAAAAAATTATATTTTGTTATAAAATTTTGCAAACAGGTAATTTTTCTCCTTCATTGATGTACGTTGGGCACCGATGGGTGGCAGTGATGGGTGGCAGTGATGGGCACTGATTGCTTATACTGATAGGCAGCACTGCTAGGTGGCACTGATTGGCACCACTTGTGGGCATTGATAGGTGGCACTCATGGGCATTGATAGGTGGCACTGGTGGGCACTGTGGGCAGGGGCAGGTGACAATGACAGGGGGCACTGGCAGGGGGTACTGAATGACACAGAGGAGGCAGATGTGCCTCCTTCCTCTTCGGGACCGATGTCCCTTTAACATAAGCCGGTGATTGCTGACAGCATGAGGAGAAAAAACGATCACAGAGCTTTTGTTTACATCTTGTTATCAGCTGTCATTGGCTGACAGCTGATCACATGGTAAGGGGCCAGGACTGGCCCCTTACTAGGATCGGTGATCAGCCGAGTCTCAGTGACTCAGTGATCACAGCGTACTCCCTGTGCGCCCTGCAGGGAGCATGCACAAGGGAGGACGTCCTATGATGGCCTCCCGGAAATTGAGGTCCGCGCTGTAGCCGTCATTCGGCTATGGCCCGGACCTCAAGTGGTTAATGAATTTAAATAAAAAAATAACCATTAAAGTTAGCCCAATTTTTTTGTATAATGTGAAAGATTTTATGCCGCGACAATCGTGAGAGAATCGTGATCGTTTTATTCTAAGCAAAAAAATTGCAATTCTCATTTTGGCCAGAATCGCACAGCTCTAAAGGGCAGTGAACCTGCCTGAGTGTAGAAAGCAGCAGTGTCCTTTTCTCTGCTCGGCACGATTTGGAGTGTATTATCTGGTGTAAGATTACCAGGAAACACGTTTCGGGGGTTCTGCCCTTTTATCAAGCTTATTGATTGGTCAAGGCTGCCTGAACCAGGAAGAGGCACCCGTCAACCAACGATGTCAGGAAGAAAGATGGTAGCTCTGGACAAGGTGCGTGGCATCAGTGTGGCAGATCACAGCAGGACATCACTGGATCCATTGAACAGGTGAGTATGTGAGTTACGGACAATCGTGGCTAAAACGGGTAATACCGCGTACACGCGACCGGACTTTCCGTCGGAATAAACTCTGATGGTCTTTCCGATGGAGTTTCGACCGAACGGACTTGCTTACACACAATCACACCAAAGTCCATTTGTTTTGAACGTGATGACGTACAACGGGACTAGAAAAGGAAGTTCAAAAGCCAGTAGCCAATAGCTGCCCTTGCGTCGTTTTTGGTCCGTCGGAGTACCATACAGACGAACGGTTTTCCCGATAGGAATTGATTCCGTCTGAAAGATTTAAATCATGTCCTATTTCTAGGTCCGTCAGAATTTTTGAAGAAAAAAGTCCAATGAATCCCACACACGATCGGAATATCCGATGAAATGATTCCGTAGGACCTTTTCTGCGGGAAAGTCCAGTCGTGTGTACGCGGCATAAGAGGGAGGGAAGTTCCTCTGTAAGGAATTGGTGTGCATTGAAATTATTCTTTTGTTTTGAGGCAAAATGAGACCAGGTGGGAAGTGTGATGTATCTGTGCAATATTTTGTGTGTTAAAAGCAGGTTGTTTCCCGACCACAGAGAGAAAATCGAAGAAGATTGAGAAGGCAAGATGTGTTTCTGCAACCAGGCGGTGGGATTGGCAGAGTGAGGTGAGGTTGTCCTATCCTTCTTCCATGGCCAGAGCTAATTAATGGGAACAATGTACACAGTGCAAGGACAAGGTCATTTAGAGCCCAGGGCGAACATGCCAAACCTTGCCTCCCCCCAAATTCCCTCTTCCAATGCAAATACCCCTAAAGCAACCCTTAGGACACCCAAATTTCCCCTCCTGGAACAATACTTACCCCTTGTCTCCCCTCAAATTCCGTCTTCTAACACAAATTCCCCTAAAGCAACCCTTAAGACCCCCCATAATTCCCCTCCTAGAACAATACTTACCCCTTACTTCCCCCCATATTCCCTCTTCCAACACAAATCCCCCTAAAGCAACACTTAGGAGCCCCCAAGTTTCCCCTCCTAGAACAATACTAACCCCTTGCCTCCCCCCAAATTTCCTCTTCCAACAGAAATCCCCCTAAAGCAATACTTGGGACCCCCAAATTCCCCCTCCTAGAACAATACTTACCCATTGTCTCCCCCTAAATTCCATCTTCCAACACAAATCCCCCTAAAGCAACACTTGGGACCCTCCAAATTTCCCCTCCTAAAACAATACTATCCCCTTGTCTCCCCCCAAATTTTCTCTTCCAACACAAATCCCCCTAAAGCAACACTTAAGACCCCCCAAATTTCCCCTCCTAGAACAATACTTACCCCTTGCTTCCCCCCAAATTCCCTCCAATACAAATCTGCCTAAAGCAACACTTAGGACCCCCCAAATGTCCCCTCCTAGAACAATACTTACCCCTTGTTTCCCCCCAAATTCCTTTTTTCCGACACAAATCCCCCTAAAGCAACACTTGGGACCACCCAAATTTCCCCTCCTAGAGAAATACTTACCCCTTATCTCCCCCCAAATTCCATCTTACAACACAAATCCCCTAAAGCAACACTTGAGACCCCCCAAATTTCCCTTCCTAGAACAATACTTACCCCTTGTCTCCCCCCAAATTCCATCTTCCAACACAAATCCCCCTGAAGCAACACTTAGGACCCCCAAATTTCCCCACCTAGAACAATTCTTACCCCTTGCCTCCCCCCAAATTCCCTCTTCCAACACAAATCTCCTCCCCCCCAATCCCCTTGTGGCATCCCCCCTCCCTCCACCTTTACATGATACCACAGGGCCTAGGGCAGCCGGACTTTCTGCCCACCCCTTGTCCCTGCCCTGAATGTACCATCTCTTTTACAATGTGTAAACTCACCCCTCCTAGCACAAATTCTCTACCCCTAAAATCTAAAATTTCCTTTTCTAGTACAAATCTTCCCCCCCCCGCTCCAAATCTCCCATTCCAACACAAATCCCCCTAAAGCAACACTTAGGACCCCCCAAATTTCCCCTCCTAGAACAATACTTACCCCTTGCCTCCCCCAAATTCCCTCTTCCAACACAAATCTCCTCCCCCCAATCCCCTTGTGGCACCCCCCCCCACCTCCACCTTTACATGATACCACAGTGCCCAGGGCAGCCGTCCCTTGTCCCTGCCCTGAATGTATAATTTCTTATACAATATGAAAACTCTCTACAGTCACATTTGAGAATTTGGCAACTAAAATGAGTCTGGTGCAAAGAGGCAGCTGGCTCCCTCTTTGCAACAAAAATGTCTGTAGTCACCAACATCCATATTTTCCAAATAGCTGTGAATCCATGCCTGTAGAAAATGCAAGTTTGGTGTTCCCTGGTTCAGAGCACCGCCCTCTGTAGGTCTCCAAGTGATGCTGCATGACACAGAATCGTCTGTCAAGGGATTACAGTCCTGCCAAGAAGCACAAAACCTATGGATGTCATTTCCTCTAGGTCAGTCACTGGCAGGGAAGGGGTTAACACTAGGGGGCGATCAAGGGGTTAAATGTCTTCCACTTAGAAACACACCCAGGGAACACATTTAACCCCTTGATCGCCCCTAGTGTTAACCCCTTCCCTGCCAGTGACATTTTTACAGTAATCAATGCATTTTTATAGAACTGATCGCTGGTCCCAAAAGTGTCCAATGTGTCCGCCATAATGTTGCAGTCCCGATAAAACAGATCACCGCCATTACTAGTAAATAAATAAATTAAATAAAAATGCTATAAATCTATCCCCTATTTTGTAGACTCTATAGCTTTTGCACAAACCAATCAATATACACTTATCGCAGTTTTATTTAACAAAAATATGTAGAAGAATACATATCGGCCTAAACTGAGGAAAAATTTGCTTTTAAAAAAAACAAAAACATTCTGACGCAAAAGGTCCGATCGGACCGTGTTGTCGGATAATTCGACCATGTGTGGGCTTCATCTGACTTTTTCCGTTGGAATGTCCGACCAACAAAGTTTGAGAGGTGGATATAAAAATTTTCCGACAACATGATCCGATCGGACTTTGTCCGATTGTTTGTAGAGAATTCCGATCAGACAAATTGCCACGCATGCTCAGATCAAATCCCTAGACCAAAGCTATTGGATACTAGCCTGAACGTAGTCCCGTCCTAACGAAATAACGTCATCACGTTACGAACGATCAGATTTTCCAACAACTTTGTTTGACCCTGTGTATGCAACACAAGTTTCGGACAAAATCCGTCTGAAAAAATCAGACGTATTTTGTTGTCGGAATGTCCGACTGTGTGTACAAGGGCTTAGAGAACAATAAGCCTGAATTCCTCATAAATAAGACTTTGCTTCCCTTCAGCCATTGAAGGGAATTAATTAATAGCTTTATTGAATTTCATGACCAATATGCCTTTGTTTTTTTAGGTGGACTCTGTCCCGAAGTTGGACACTCTGTGTCTGGAGGATAACCTGCCCATACTGGCACTTCAGGATGTTTCATTTGTATCTCCCAGATCACCATCACCAGTGGGTTAGATAATCTATGCTTAAACCACCTTGTGACTGCAATAGATCTTTTCTAATTCCATATGCACAGTGCCCCATGTGGTGAGAATGTGAATAAATATTTCAGCAGAGAACTATGAATGTGCATCTGTGCACGTCCCTAGTCCCCAGGCCCTGCTGTCAAACTGACAGATTATCTATAGCGTAATCAGGGCCGCCTTCGGGGGGGTGGGGGGGGGTACAGGCAGTACCAATGTAATGGGCCCGAACGTCCCACGGGGCGGCTTGGCCAGGGTCCGCTCCCCCTACAGCAGCACATGAAATATAACTGTAACCTGCGCCGCCGCTAGCCTGTGCACGCTATAAAGAAAGACAATCCTCCGCTTCCTATGACTTTCACTAGCCCCCCCCCTTCTCCCCCTGTTTGCATGCTCGCCCACTATAGAGAAGAAGAAAAAAGTATTATCATATAATACAGCAAGCCCGAGTGAGCCTGCGCTGCCTTTCTGACTAGCGCATTCCCTCTCCCGCCCCCAAACCCCCCACCCCCATCCCAGCAGGTGATCGCGGCCAGCCAGGGCTGGACTGGGACAAAAATTTGGCCCTGGACTTCTTCATGACTGGCCCACTTTAATTTTGAGTGTCTCCATCAGCACTTCCCCTTACATCAAAGTGTCCTCCCTCTCCTCCCCCTCCCACATGTACTCACAGTTTTGAAGGCAGCTTCTCGTTCCTCTCTCTGATCATGTGATAAGTGACAAGTGATAAGGGGAGAGAGGATAGAAAGTTTGCCAGCTGTCTATCTCCCTCTGCAGGCTGGAGGGAGCAGAAAGCCTAATGCCTAAGTGACGGCAGCTGTTCCTCCTAACAGGAGTGAAATCGCGATCACTCACTGTCAGAGAGGAGCGGCTCCAGGATTGCACCTGACCGGCCCACTGAGCCATCGGCCCACCGGGAAATCCCTGTAGTCCCAATGGCCAGTACATGCCTGCGGCCAGCACTCGCTCTTCCTTGCCTGGCTGCTGCTGCTGCAAGATTATTTTGCAATATGATTGACACGGACAGGGGGTGTGGTCAGCAGTGAATGTGGACCCAGCCCTATCAGGTGCATGCAGATAGATATGAGCAGCTTGGAGGGTAAGTCAAAAAAAAGTTAGTGTTGCTGCGCCCCCTGTGCTGTAGTTGATTTATTATTATTATTTCAGGTACTTATATATATATATATAGCGCTGTCAATTTACACATCGCTTTACATATATATTATACATTTATATAAGTCCCTTCCCCTCAAGGAGCTTACAATCTAAGGTCCCTAACTCATATTCATACATATTAGGGTCAATTCAGACAGGATCCAGTTAACCTATCAACATGCCTTTTGGAGTGTGGGAGGAAACTGGAGTACCTGGAGGAAATCCACGCAGGCACAGGGAGAACATGCAAACTGCAGGTAGGTAGTGTCGTGGTTGGAATTTGAACCAGCGAACCTTTTTATTACTAGGTGAAAGTGCTACCCACTACACCACTGTTTCACCCCAAGATTTGGACTATTTAATCTCCTTCTCCTTGGCTAACAAGCTGGCATGATTGAGTTGCAGCGCTAGGTGGGGATGAAGATGATTGAGTTGCAGTATGAAAATGGATGAGGATGACTCTTAAGTGGAGATGAGTTACATGGTGGAGAGTCATCCTCATCCATTTTCATACTGCAACTCAATCATCTTCATCCCCACCTAGCGCCATCCATCCCTCCAGTCTCCACAATGTATCCCACATCCACACACAGCACCATCCATCCCTCTGCACAGTATATCCCCATCCACACCCAGAATCCTGAAGAGGGATGGATGGTGCTGGGCGGAGGTGGGGATATATTGTGGAGAGGGATGGATGGTGCTGGGCGGAGGTGGGGATATATTATGGAGAGGGGTAGATGGTGCTGGGCGGAGGCGGGGATATATTGTGGAGAGGGATGGATGGTGCTGGGCAGAGGTGAGGATATATTGTGGAGGGGGATGGATGGTGCTGGGTAGAGGTGGGGATATATTGTGGAGGGGGATGGATGGTGCTGGGCGGAAGTGGGGATATATTATGGAGAGGGGTGGATGGTGCTGGACGGAGGTGGGGATATATTGTGGAGAGGGATGGATGGTGCTGGGCGGAGGTGGGGATATATTGTGGAGGGGGATGGATGGTGCTGGGCAGAGGTGGGGATATATTGTGGAGGGGGATGGATGGTGCTGGGTGGAGGTGGGGATATATTGTGGAGAGGGACGGATGGTGCTGGGCGGAGGTGGGGATATATTGTGGAGAGGGATGGATGGTGATGGGCAGAGGTGGGGATATATTGTGGAGGAGGATGGATGGTGCTGGGCGGAGGTGGGGATATATTTTGGAGAGGGATGGATGGTGCTGGGCAGAGGTGGGGATATATTATGGAGAGGGGTAGATGGTGCTGGACGGATGTGGGGATATATTGTGGAGAGGGGTGGATGGTGCTGGGCGGAGGTGGGGATATATTGTGGAGGGGGATGGATGGTGCTGGGCAGAGGTGAGGATATATTGTGGAGGGGGATGGATGGTGCTGGGCAGAGGTGAGGATATATTGTGGAGGGGGATGGATGGTGCTGGGCAGAGGTGGGGATATAGTGTGGAGAGGGATGGATGGTGCTGGGCGGAGGTGAGGATATATTATGGAGAGGGATGGATGGTGCTGGGCAGAGGTGGGGATATATTATGGAGAGGGGTGGATGGTGCTGGGCGGAGGTGAGGATATATTATGGAGAGGGGTGGATGGTGCTGGGCGGAGGTGAGGATATATTATGGAGAGGGATGGATGGTGCTGGGCGGAGGTGGGGATATATTATGGAGAGGGATGGATGGTGCTGGGCGGAGGTGGGGATATATTGTGGAGAGGGATGGATAGTGATGGTCGGAGGTGGGGATATATTGTGGAGAGGGACGGATGGTGCTGGGTCGGAGGTGGGGATAGTGTTAAAATAAAAATGGGTGCAACGGAGGACACAGTGGGATGGCCAGTGGGTGGGCCCTGGGGAATGTTGGTGATCAGGCCTCAAGCTGTGTAAGGGTCCCCAAAATGTCTGATGCCCTGAGTGTAATAGTCAGGTACAGTAACTGTTGATTAATGATTCTGCTAAATTTGTTCTGGGGTCATCTGAACAAGTATGCCTCCATTTCTTCAAGAAACCTAAGTACTAAGTACATTCACTGTGTTCAGGTGATTAGGCAGTGAGGGGGAATTTTCATCAATAGGGGCCTCTATTGGTGAAATCTGATGGAAGTGCTAAATCTTCCCCACTCCAAAAGGTTGGAGTGCCAATTATAAACAGAATGTACTTTAAAGTTCAATAAATTTAAAGACGCTGAGCCATTTATGTAAAAAAAAAGTCTTCTCATGTTAGTCATGGTATTTACCTGTTAAAGCCTCCCCTGTGTGTAGACAATCAAAAGCCTAAGGCCGCGTACACACGGGCGGATTGTCTGCCCAACTAAGTTCGTCAGACAATCCGACAGACAGTCCGTTCAACTTTTGAATGAACGGACTTGACCACACTCGATCAACAGACAGTCTGCTGAAAACTTGCGCGATGACGTGTACAGCACGTACGACGGGACTAGAAAAACGACGTCCAATACACTGCAATGCAACCTTCGGCCGTGTAAATCCTTTCTGAGCATGCGCCATACTTAGTCCGTCCAACTTGCCTACACACGAGCGGACTGTCCGCTGAAACCAAGTTTGGACGGACAAAACCAAGTTTGGACGGACAAAATTACGGAAATTCCGAAAGACTAAAGCCCCGTACACACGAGCGGACTTTTCAACATCCAAAGTCCGACGGACTGATTCCGTCAGACTATTCGATCGTGTGTGGGCTGCAACGGACTTTTGACTCGCCAAAGTCCGAAGGACTTTAGAATATGGAACATGCTTCAAATTTTTCCGAAGGAACTCCGCCGGACCCGGTCCCTTCGAAAAATTCGCTCGTGTGTATGCTATTCCGACGGACTAAAACCGACGCTAGGGCAGCTATTGGCTACTGGCTATGAACTTCCTTATTCGAGTCCAGTCGTACGTCATCACGTTCGAATCCGTCGGAGTTTAGTGTGATTGTGTGTGGCCAAGTCCGCTCAGCCGAAAAGTCCGTCAGAACTCTGTCGGAACTCCGGCAGAACTCCGACGGAACTCCTTCGGAAGTCTGTCGGACATAAGTCCTCTCGTGTGTACGGGGCTTAAGTCCGTCAGATTGTCCGCTGAAAAAGTCCGCTGAAGCCCACACACGAGCGGATTGTCCGCTGAAACACGGTTCAGCGGACTAAGTTGGGCAGACAATCCGCCCGTGTGTACGCGGCCTTAGACTGCATTTGGGCACCACCATCATAGATGTGATATCCGCAGTCCAGGGGTGTAACTACAGGGGTCGCAGGGGTTGCCATTGCGACCCGGCTCCAATGCTCCAGGGGACCTGTGTGGCTCCCCTCTACACCTGGACAGGAGGGGCAGCATATAAAGGAACCGATGCCCTCCATGCAGGGCTGGGACAAGGGGTGGGCAGGAGGGGCGGCTGCCCCTGGCGCAATGGTTTATTGCAGGGGTAGGGGGCACCCTGACCCTAACCCTAAGGGAAAGGGGGGTGCAGTTTGTCATCTTTGCCCTGGGCGCTGGATGACCTTGTGACGGCACTGCCTCCATATACTTCCTGCAACCGCAGAATGGGTGCTTCTCCTCCTCTCCCTCCTGCGGGCATTCAGTGACTGCAGGAGGATCATGGACTGCATCAGTTCCTCTATATGCTTCCTTCTGCTGCCCCTCTGCTCTCTCCTGCCCCCCCCCCCCCCCATGAGCTTTCCTGGCAACTTCTGTGCTTTCAGACACCCCCTCCCCCGGGCTCTTTTCCGGTCACTGTGCTCTTCTACAGGCCCCCCGTGTCTTTACCTGGTCCCCCCTGTGCACATCTCCTGCCCCCATGTTCTTTTCTGGTCCCCCCTGTACTGTCTTTTGTCCACTCTGCTACCCCGCAGCTCTGCCGGGTTCCCCCTCCCCTCTCCCACCGGCTGCTGCAGAGGATGTTTCAGGATGAAGAGTGGGGGGGGGAGGGGTCTGGAAATATTTATTTTAGCGACCACTTCCTTGTCTGAAATGACAAAGTCAGTACCACTCACTAACTTTCTCCATAACTGAAGTGTAGTAAACTGCTTTTATTATGCTTCAGTTTGTGGATGAACTGGAAGCTCTGTACAGAGCTACTCCTGTTAATTCATTTAGTGCAGCTGAAGCTGCAGAGAAGATTGAGGGCTGTGTCCTGAAACTCCTTTCTCTGTCTCAAAGGTGAAATATCAAAGGTCTGTTTAGACCCCTGATATCTCACCAAAGCCCCCCCCCCCCCCCCCCATGGGGCTCCCAAAAAATCGGAAAAAATAATATTGTAAAAAAAAAACAGAATAAAATAAATTGATAAAAAATAAAAAACTACTAACACTGGCGGCGGAATTACCAGGATCTCAAGGGTCGCACTTATGACTGGGCCCCTGGTATTCCACCGCTGGGCTTGGAGGTAAGGGTCCCGGGCTCGGAGAGGAGGGCCCCCCAGCCAGGTGTCAGGAAGCCCTACATCTTTTTTTGCACTGAGGCTCTGAAGGTTCTAATTACGCCTCTGCAGCAGCCCTAGCAGATTCAAATCTGTTGCTCAAGCTTTACTCAACAAGGGTTCCACAAAACTCCAGGGTTCCTCCAGAGGTTGCTAGGGGTTCTTTGAGCAATGAGCAACTTCTGCCTCTAAGATAGGTTTCCATTGACACCAGTTATCATTTTACTAAGGTGGGATTCTTCCTACTGACCACAAAAGAACATTCCTCCCAATAACCATCATGCTAATGTACCATGAGCTGTACATATAGTAATCGTTGGCAGAGGTTCCCTGAGACCCTATAATTATTTCAAGGGTTCTTCTGTGTTAAAAAGGTTGACAAAATCTGCTCCATAGTATTCCCTTCCATTCTCAACCCGACAACTACATAGAGGAGAGGGTTATAACAAGCCAGGAGGGAGGAGGCTGTGCTAGAGAATTGATTAGAAAAATTTGCTAGCAAGTGAAAATGTATGTTTTGAATTCATTTAAAAAATTGTTTATAGAAAGGAAATGAGCTGCAAGTATTTAGGCAGACGATCCTCTAGCACAGGGGTGCCCAAACTTTCTAAACAAAGGGCCAGTTTACTGCCCTTCAGACTTTAGGGGGGCCGGACTGTGGCCAGTGGTAGTAGAAAATGCTCCAGCATCATTTGAAGTAAACAATGCCCTATCATTGGTTTTAGTGAAAGGAACAGGGTCCCATCATTGGTATCAGTGGAAGGAATAGTGCCCCATCATTGGTATCAGTGGGAGGACTAGTGCCCCATCATTAGTGTCAGTGAGAGGAATAGTGTCCCATCATTAGTGTCAGTGGGAGGAATAGTGTCCCATCATTAGTGTCAGTGGGAGGAATAGTGCCCCATCATTGGTATCAGTGAGAGAAATAGTGCCACATCATTGGTATCAGTGGGAAGACTAGTGCCCATCATTGGTGTCAGTTATGGATGGAATAGAGCTTCAAAGGCTGGATAGAAGCAAGCCCCAGGAGGGCCACAGTTTGGAGACCACTGGTTTAGCAGATATAAATAAGGTGTAATGTCCCCACTACAGCATAAATGTAAAGGTAAAGTCCAGCCCAGGCATTACCCAAAGGCCCTTTTCACACTGGAGTGACGTCGGCGGTAAAATGGCGATATTTTAAGCACCGCTTTACCGTTGTTTTAGTGGAGGAATAGTGCCCCATCATTGGTATCAGTGGGAGGAATAGTGTCCCATCATTGGTATCAGTGGGAGGAATAGTGCCCCATCATTGGTATCAGTGGGAGGAATAGTGCCCCATCATTGGTATCAGTGAGAGGAATAGTGCCCCATCATTGGTATCAGTGAGAGGAATAGTGCCCCATCATTGGTATCAGTGGGAGGACTAGTGTCCCATCATTGATATCAGTGGGAGGACTAGTGTCCCATCATTGATATCAGTGGGAGGAATAGTGCCCCATCATTGATATCAGTGGGAGGAATAGTGCCCCATCATTGGTATTAGTGGGAGGAATAGTGCCCCATCATTGGTATCAGTGAGAGAAATAGTCCCCCATCATTGGTATCAGTGGGAGGACTAGTGCCCATCATTGGTGTCAGTTATGGATGGAATAGCGCTTAAAAGGCTGGATAGAAGCAAGCCCCAGGAGGGCCACAGTTTGGAGACCACTGGTTTAGCAGATATAAATAAGGTGTAATGTCACCACTACAGCATAAATGTAAAGGTAAAGTCCAGCCCAGGCATTACCCAAAGGCCCCTTTCACACTGGAGTGGCGTCGGCGGTAAAATGGCGATATTTTAAGCACCGCTTTACCGTTGTTTTAGTGGCGGTATTCGGCCGCGATAGCGGCCGAATACCCCCGAGAAAGGGTTAAAACCACTGCAAAGCTCTGCTGCAGCAGCGCTTTGCTGAAAGTATAGCCACACTGCTCCATTGATTTCAATGGGCAGGAGCGTTGAAGGAGCGGCGTGTACACACCACTCCATCACCGCTCCAAAGATGCTGCTAGCAGGACTTTCTTTACCGCCCTGCTAGCGCACCGCTCCAGTGTGAGAGCCCTCGGGGCTTTCACATTGGAGACACAGGAGCGGCCCCAGTGAGAAAGGGGTCAAGGTCATTCTCAAACCTCCCCCTCCCCTTTAGAGCATGTCCCCATATAAATTTTCCTTTTACCATGCTTCTGTAGTGGTAAACCGCTTTTATGGCTTTCAAACCCTTTACTACCAGGCTTTAAAAATTCTTGCAGGGGGGAACTGACTCCTGATGACAAAGGCAAGTCTCCCAGATCTCCCAAGAAGTCTTTTCTTACACAGTGTGTGGATAGATTCTTGGGAGTTAAGGCAGCTGCATGCTTTTTCCTGGGAAAGAAATCCATATATGCCTGTAGATACAGGGATGGTGGGGGATAGGCAGAGGTCTGTAGTCCTGCAGACAGAGCTGACAACACGGCTTGGAACCTCAGTCCAGCAAAGGAGCCGTGTCATCATTCCTAACAGGATGTTAAGAGCACCCTGGATTTCTCACGGATCATCAGGTACAGTGGAACCTCGGATTGAGAGTAACGCGGTTTACGAGCCATCGCAATACGAACTATTTTTTTCTTAAATATTCTGACTCGCTTTGTGAGCGTTGTCTTGCAAGACGAGCAGGGTTCAAGCCCCTGGAGTGTGCAGTACCGCTCGGAGACACTCTCCAAGCATCTCTGAGCGTCTCTGAGTGGTCTCAGAGTGTCTCCAAGCATCCTTCAAGTGTCTCAGAACATCTCAGAGTGTTTTTGAGTGTCTCCGGTGCTCCCACACCTCATACACATGCGGTGCTGCATAGACAAGCAGTGGCTGTGGAACGGATTATCTGAGTTTCCATTATTTCCTCTGGGGAAACTCGCTTTGATATACGAGTGCTTTGGATTACAAGCATTCTTCTGGAATAAATAATGCTCATAATCCAAGGTATTACTGTATTTTTCTTTACTTATTTTAACATTTTAAAGTATAACAAAAGGCAAAACTTTTTTTATTTATTTTTTCGATAAATTTGAGAGGTATTAGAACCCCTGTCAGTTTTAATTGCTGTCTGTGCCCCCTGTTAGGGAGGTTTATCTTCTCTATTTGTCCTGTTTACCATTATCAATGAAAGCAAAAGTAAAAGAAGATCCCAATGTTTTTGATTGACATCAGAACAGTGATAGACGGGACATTTTCCAATGGGGATACTAGTCCTGGTGTCATGCAGGGATTCCTTCACTTTAGAGTGATTTCCTCTCACTTCCTGTTTGGCTATGGGACAGGAAGTGAAGTAAAATCCCAACAATGGGACACAGATGGCAAACAAATAACTGACAGGGGTATTGCCATCCCTTACTTTATCCACAATGAACAAAAAAAAAAAAAGTTTTGCCTTTAGTTACATTTTAAAAAAAAACTGGAAATATACTTGAATTTCAGAAATGTTCTGAATGTGTTTTTTTTTTTTTTTTCCTTTTAGTTCGCCCTGACATGCACTTTAATGTTGGCAGTACTGGCAACACCATGGAACTTATATGCGACTCCAGGTAATATATCCACCTATAATAAAGCAAGTCTAACATTATTTTAAAATTTTGCAAAAAACACATTGAGGTTTCCTATGGGGTTTTTTAGCAGCAAAAAAATAGATTTTTCATAAAAATTGATTTTATTGACAAACAACTTTGGACATGGGTTACACAATACAAAAGTTTAAAACATGAACTCTGGTTTACATGATACGAGACAACTTGGATTGGATAGCAGATTGAACAGTAAATAGTATTATAAAAAGTTTTTGTTATGGGGAATATGCATCAAAATATGCTACCCACAAAATTGGTTATGTTATACTGTCCGATGCTGGAAAAAACCCCAATGCATTACGACCTTTTGGGGTTATGGTCTTCCTCAGGGGGTTCTTATATTTCCTTTCCACCAAATGGACCCGTTTATCCGGAGACTTCTTTAAAAAGACATATAGAAAAAGCAGAAGATTCCCCCACTGGTTATCCTGGATGCTGCTGAGAAATCGTCCCTTCTGCACCCTCAAAGGGGAGGCAACCCCCGACCTGTAGGGCCCGTGTTGCCATGTTTGTGTCAGGAATCCACTCAATTGAGTCCTGACGCAAACATGGCAACACACAGAAGCTACTGGATGCCTTGGCTCCTCTTTCCTCTGGCTTCCTATGTGGGGGGGGCACATTGAAATCTGTGACCACTTGTAAGCCTTACGGGTCGGGGTTGCCTCTCCCTGGGCATCCTCTGCGACCCGAGCCCACCCTATTTTGAAGCCTGTTAAAGCCTCTGGCTCTAATCGGGTGCTTAAAAAAAAAACCACCCTGGCCACTGTAATTCATGTGCCCGGTACCCCGAAAGGGGCAGGATGCATGAATAGAAGATGGTAGCGGCGGCCATGAATCTATCCATTGCATATATGGGGTGGCCTGGAGAGAGGGGGAAGTGCCCGGGCACCCCTAATGGACGGGCTGCCCCTGATCCAAACAATTTGTATCTAATCAGTGGACTCATGTACAATATAGTTGTTCATGGGTCTAAGGAGATTTTACATTTATATTGTAATAATTATGTGAAGCCTAAAGCTATCCATACAGTGCCACCAGGGCAGGACTTACCATTGGGCTTGACTGGGCTCAAGCCCATGGGCCCCGCCCAATAGGGGGCCCCACCGAGATACATAGCCGAGTGTACTCAGCTCAGCTCCACTCACAGTCACACCCAGTCCCGACCTATGATGGACATAACACAGGGACTGGGTGTGACTGTGAGCCGAGCTGAGTACACTACTCTCGGCTCCGCTCGGGACTGCAAGAGGACCCGAGAGCCGCCGAGATACACAGGACTCTGTATCTCGGCGGTACCATTTTTAAACTTCAAGACTGCAATGACAAGGCTGCAAATGACACTGGGGCAAGGCTGTAAATGACAAGGCTACACTGACAAGGCTGCAAATGACACTGCCAGGCTGCATTGATGGGCATTTAAATGTAAGTTTTTTTTCCTTAAAATTCCCTCCTAAACTTGGGGTGCGAGTTATACGCTGATAAATACAGCGTGAGTTGTACACTAATAAATACGATAATGTATAGAAGGTAGGGCCCGAAAGTGACTCAAGCCCAGGGGCCCCCACCACCGTAAGTCCTGCCCTGAGTGCCACTGATGACCGATGTATGAATGTAATAATAATAATAATGCATTTATTTTTGTATTACAGCAACAGGCAATATAATACAAATGTGGACAGAGTCTCTCTGAGCATTGATGATGAATTGATAAAATCTGATGTGAGAGTGATTACACCCAGAGAGAAGACACACGGGGCTCACATTGAGGTAAACAGAGGGACATCATTTATATTGTATCTTATAGTATGTGATAATGTTCCCCTTTGAGCGCTGAGATTCACTGAGCAGATCAGTGACCATATACATAGTTAGGGTGAAAAAAAGAACCATCTAGTTCAACCAATAAAAGGGAAAAAAATAAAATAAAAAAATCATACAATCCTATACCCACAGTTGATCCAGAGGAAGGCAAAAAAAAAAAACAGCACAGCATGATTCAATTTTCTCCAGCAGGGGAAAAATTCCTTCCTGATCCCCCGAGAGGCAATCAGATTTTCCCTGAATCAACTTCACCTATAAATGTCAGTGTCCAGTTATATTATATATATATATATATATATATATATATATATATATATATATATATATATATATATTATATTCATTTAGGAAAGAATCCAGGCTTTTTTTTTTTTAAAGCAATCTACTGAGCTGGACACAACCAGCTCTTGAGGGAGTCTATTCCACATTTTCCCCAGCTCTTATGCCCTGTACACAATCTGTCTGATTTTTTTTCCGACGGATTTTGGCCGAAACGTTTGTTGCATACACACGGTCGGACAAAGTTGTTGGAAAATCGCATGACGGGACTACGTAGAGGCCAATAGCTTTCATCTCGTAATTTTTTTGTGAGCATGCGTGGCACTTTGTCTGTTGGAATTCTCTACAAACGATCGGAAAAAGTCAGATCAGATTTTGTTGTGGAAAAATTTTAGATCCTGCTCTCAAACTTTTTCCATTGGAAATTTCTGATGGAAAAAGTCAGATAGAGCCCACACACGATCGGATTTTCTGACAACATAATCCGATCGGACCTTTTCCGTGTGTACAGGGCATAACTGTGAAGAAGCCTTTCTGTATTTGGAAATAAAATCTCTTTTTTTTATAAAGTAAAGAGTGCCCCCTTGTCCTCTGGGATGAGCTTAAAGCGAAAAACTCAACACCAAGTTCACTATATGGACTCCTTATGTATTTATACATGTTGATCATATCCCCCCATAATCTCCTCTTCTGAGGAGGGAATAGATTCAGTTCCTCTAATCTTTCCTCATAGCTGAGTTCCTCCATGCCTCTTATCAGTTTGGTTGCCCTTCTCTGCACTTTCTCAAGTTCCCCGATATCCTTTTTCGGAACTGGTGCCCAAAACTGAACTGCATATTCCAGATGAGGTGAACAGATGATGTCTCTCTCTCTGGAGTCCATACCTCTCTTAATACAAGAAAGGACTTTGCTCGCTTTGGAAACCACAGCTTAGCATTGCATGATATTATTAAGCTTATGGTCTACCAGAACACCCAGATCCTTCTCCACCATTGATTCCCCCAGTTGTACTCCCCCTAGCATGTATGATGCATGCATATTCTTAGCTCCAAAGTGCATAACTTTACATTTATCAACATTAAACCTCATTTGCCACTTTGTTGTCCTATTAGCAGTGCATTGAGATCGGCTTGTAAGTTGGAGACATCCTGTAAGGACGTTATTCCACTGCATAGCTTGTTGTCATCTGCAAACATTGAAATGGTAATTTTAATCCCAGACCCAATATCATTTATAAAGTTATTAAATAGTAAGGGTCCCAACACTGAACCATGGGGTACACCACTAATAACCTTAGACCAGTGATGGCGAACCTTGGTACCCCAGATGTTTCAGAACCACATTTCCCATGATGCTCATGCACTCTGAAGTGTAGCTGAGCATCACGGAAAATGTAGTTCCAAAACATCTGGGGTGCCAAGGTTCGTCATCACTGCCTTAGACCATTCAGTGTAAGAATCATTAACCACTCCTCTCTGAATTTGGTCTCTTAGCCAGTTTTCTATCCATTTACAGTACAAACTGATTTTTTTCCAGGCCTGCAGACTTTACCTTACAGTGGCGGCCCATCTATTAGGGGTGCAACCCCCCCTCTTCCTCATCCATGCGTCTGGCCCCCTGATCTACATTCAGGGCGTCGGACCAAGGATTCCAATGGGGGGGGGGGGGTTGAAGCACGTGATTACAGCCAGAGGCTCTAATAGGCTTCAGAAAAGGGTTGGCTCGGGGGCGCAGAGCACTGCGCTCCGTGCCCATCCAGTCGTGGGATAATAATCTTCTTCCTCGCCAATCAGAAAGTGGCCCACCTGCAACCTAGATGGGGTAAGCGCCAGACTGGATGACCGACCGGGGGGGTGTTGTTTTTAGCCTCCCCCCCCAAAGAAAAAAACACCAGCTACTGCGTTATACATACGTCATGTGTGGGGAACTGTGTCAAATGCTTTTGCAAAATCCAGGTATACCACGTCTACCGCCACCCCTCTGTCCATGGTTTTACTAACCTCCTCATAAAAAGAAATCAGGTTTGTTTGACAACTTCTGTCTTTCATGAATCCATGCTGTCTGTTGCTTAAAATATTTTTTTACAGCAAGAACTCATCTATGTGGTCTTTTATTAAACTCGCCAGTATCTTCCTGATGATAGAAGTTAAACTAACAGGTCTATAGTTACTTGGTAAAGACTTTGATCCCTTTTTAAATATGGGCACCACATTGGCCCTATGCCAAACCAGTGGTACCATTCCAGTCATTAAAAAGTCCCTAAAAATTAGAAACAATGACTTTGAAATGACAGAGCTTGATTTATTTATCATCCGTGGGTGGATGCCATCTGGTCCAGGTGCTTTTTCCACCTTTATTCTGTCTAAATATTTCTGCACCATATCAATTTTAAGCCATTGTGGATCATTTGGGCAATATCACCCCCATTATGGACATGAGCTCCCCCATGCTCCTTTGTATACACAGAGCTGAAGAAAATATTTAATACATTTTCCTTCTCTGTGTCCCCAGTCGCCCACTCTAGATTATTTTGTAAAGGGCCTACATGCTCAGACCTGACCTTTATACTAATAAGACATTTAAAGAATTTTTGGGGGGTTACCCTACTATCTTTGCTGATTGCTTTTACTTGTGGTGAACCGGGTCCCCCTGCCACCTTCTGCTGCCTTTCTGGGCTCTCTCGTTACTCCGGGGGAACCTGGGACTGAAGCCACCGGCTGACCGTAGAGATGAAGTAGGACCAAAAATTCCTTAATCATCTTTATGGTCTATGAAACTGGAAACCACAAGATTTTTTTTCGGTTTTGGTTTCATGTTTTCAAACCATTACCAGCTTGTAACAGCATCTGATCAAACCCATCTCCGTTTCATCAGATACTTTTAAGGACACAGGAGAGATCTGGGGTCTAAAAGTGTCAACTATGGAGATTTTAAGTACTATAATTTGTTGCCATTCCACGGCCATATTATATTTTAAAGAATGACATGTTGGGTATCTATTTACTCGGTGTAAAATCATCTTTTATAGTTTACAAATAAAATGGGTATTATATTGTGTTTTTAAACATTAAAATTCATTAATGTGTATTTTTCCCAAAACAGTTGCATTTAAAAAATCGCTGCACAAATACCATGTGACATAAAAACACCCTTCATTTTATTCTCTAGGGCTTCTGCTTAAAAATATATATTGTTTTGGGGTTCTAAGTAATTTTGTAGCAAAAAAAAAATGCAAATATTTACAGTGCCTTGCAAAAATATTCACCCCCTTGGCTTTTTTACCTATTTTGTTACATTACAGCCTTTAGTTCAATGTTTTTTTTAATCTGAATTATATGTGATGGATCAGAACACAATAGTCTAAGTTGGTGAAGTAAAATTAGAAAAATATATACATAAAACAATTTTTCAGAAATAAAAAACGAATAATTGGCATGTGCGTATATATTCACCCCCTTTATTATGAAGCCCATAAAAAGCTCTGGTGCAACCAATTACCTTCAGAAGTCACATAATTAGTGAAATAATGTCCACCTGTGTGCAATCTAAGTGTCACATGATCTGTCATTACATATACACACCTTTTTGAAAGGCCCCAGAGGCTGCAACACCTAAGCAAGAGGCACCACTAAGCAAACACTGCAATGAAGACCAAGAGACTCTCCAAACAAGTAAGGGACGATGTTGTTGAGAAGTACAAGTCAGGGTTAGGGAATAAAAAAATATCCAAATCTTTGATGTTCCCTAGGAGCACCATCAAATCTATCATAACCAAATGGAAAGAACATGGCACAGCAGCAAACCTGCCAAGAGATGGCCGCACACCAAAACTCACAGACCAGGCAAGGAGGGCATTAATCAGAGAGACAGCACAGAGACCTAAGGTAACCCTGGAGGAGCTGCAGAGTTCCACAGCAGAGACTGGAGTATCTGTACATAGGACAACAATAAGCCATACGCTCCATAGAGTTGGGCTTTATGGCACAGTGGTCAGAAGAAAGCCATTACTTTCAAGCAAAAAACAAAATGGCACGTTTTGGGTTTGCGAAAAGGCACGTGGGAGACTCCCAAAATGTATGGAGGAAGGTGCTCTGGTCTGATGAGACTAAAATTGAACTTATTGGCCATCAAAGAAAACTCTGGTGCAAACCCAACACCTCACATCATCCAAAGAACACCATCCCCACCGTGAAACATGGTGGTGGCAGGATCATGCTGTGGGGATGTTTTTCAGCAATCGGGACTGGGAAACTGGTCAGGGTTGAGGGAAAGATGGATGGTGCTAAATACAGGTGTCATGGTTATGCAGTGATCTTCATGTGTTTGCTTACCTCCCCTCATGTGTTCAGACTAAGAGGCCAGCCACTTCCACCTGGTGGTTTTTATAACCTCTCCTCTAAGCATGGCTCCACCCCAGGCCCTATCAGGGAGCCCTATATTAACCTGTGCACTACAGGCCATCAGTGCTGATCAACCATTGTGTATTCCTTTGTGTGTTAGCTTCCTGTTTCCTGCCATGTGCTCTTATACTGTTTTCCGTTACCGACTTTGGCGTGTCTTTGACTATCCCTGTTTGCCTGTGATCCTGACCTTTTGGCGTGTCCCCGACTATTCTTGTCTGCTTGTGGCCCTTGACCTTGGCTTTGTCCCTCACCATCCCTATCCTCCTGTTGCCTACTGTGGGTGTGAGCTGGGGGACCCTGGGGGGTCGCGACCTGGAGCCAGTTGCAGCCAAGTCCATCCTCACCACTAGAGGCGCTGCTGAACACCTGATGGCTCTTAGACTCCGCACCCCAGGGAATCTTACGCTTTAACCCCAGTGGGATCTGTCCCCCGTCTGCAGCAGTCAGCCGTAGGGTCCACAACCTTGTGGTGCACTCCTGATCCCTACGGAGTGCATCTGTCACCTCGCCTCTAGGTGACCTGACAGTTTGATCAGCCATGGACCCGGCTGACGTGCCGCTTCCTACAGATGATCCATTGCAGAGCTTAGTTCGCAGACTTGAGACCCAAGAATCGCATCAGACCCAGGTGATGCGATTCCTTCAGGATTTGGCATCGCGTGTTGAACAGGTTCAGGCCTCATTAGGACCCCCGGTTCAACAACCTCAACCGCTATCTGCCGCCGCACCTATCACATCAGTCGCAGCCACACATTCATTACAACTACCAGCTCCAGGCCGTTTCTCTGGGGACTCCAAGGCTTGCAGGGGGTTTCTTAGCCAGTGCACACCTTAGCCAGGGAATCTTATGCTCTAACCCCAGTGGGATCTGTCCCCCATCTGTAGCAGTCAGCCGTAGGGTCCACAACCTTGCGGTGCACTCCTGATCCCTATGGAGTCCATCTGTCACCTCGCCTCTAGGTGACCTGACAACAGGGATATACAGTGGTGTGAAAAAGTGTTTGCCCCCTTCCTCATTTCCTGTTCCTTTGCATGTTTGTCACACTTAAGTGTTTCGGAACATCAAACCAATTTAAACAATAGTCAAGGACAACACAAGTAAACACAAAATGCAATTTGTAAATAAAGGTGTTTATTATTAAAGGTGAAAAAAAATACAAACCATCATGGCCCTGTGTGAAAAAGTGATTGCCCCCCTTGTTAAAACATACTATAACTGTGGTTGTCCACACCTGAGTTCAATTTCTCTAGCCACACCCAGGCCTGATTATTGCCACACCTGTTCACAATCAAGGCATCACTTAAATAGGAGCTGCTTGACACAGTAAGGTCCACCAGAAGATCCTTAAAAGCTACACATCATGCCGAGACCCAAAGAAATTCAGGAACAATTGAGAAAGAAAGTAATTGAGATCTATCAGTCTGGAAAGGGTTATAAAGCCATTTCCAAAGCTTTGGGAATCCAGCGAACCACAGTGAGAGCCATTATCCACAAATGGCGAAGACATGGAACAGTGGTGAACCTTCCCAGGAGTTGCCGGCCGCCCAAAATTACCCCAAGAGCGCAGCGACGACTCATCCAAGAGGTCACAAAAGACCCCACAACAACGTCCAAGGAACTGCAGGCCTCACTTGCCTCAGTTAAGGTCAGCGTTCATGCCTCCACCATCAGGAAAAGACTGGGCAAAAATGGCCTGCATGGCAGAGTTCCAAGGAGAAAACCACTGCTGAGCAAAAAGAACATCAAAGCTTGTCTCAATTTCTCCACAACACATCTTGATGATCCCCAAGACTTTTGGGACAACATTCTGTGGACCGATGAGACAAAAGTGGAACTCTTTGGAAGGTGTGTGTCCAAGTATATCTGGCGTAGAAGGAACACTGCATTTCATAAAAAGAACATTATACCAACAGTAAAATATGGTGGTGGTAGTGTGATGGTCTGGGGCTGTTTTGCTGCTTCAGGACCTGGAAGACTTGCCGTGATAAAAGGAACTATGAATTCTGCTGTCTACCAAGAGATCCTGAAGGAGAATGTCCGACCATCTGTTCGTGTACTCAAGCTGAAACGAACTTGGGTTCTGCAGCAGGACAATGATCCTAAACACACCAGCAAGTCCACCACCGAATGGCTGAAGAAAAACAAAATGAAGACTTTGGAGTGGCCTAGCCAAAGTCCTGACCCGAATCCTATTGAGATGTTGTGGTATGACCTTAAAAAGGCCGTTCATGCTCGAAAACCCTCTAATGTAACTGAATTAGGACAATTCTGCAAAGATGAGTGGGCCAAAATTCCTCCAGGACGCTGTAAAAGCCTCATTGCACGTTATCGCAAACGCTTGGTTGCAGTTGTTGCTGCTAAGGGTGGCCCAACCAGTTATTAGGTTTAGGGGGCAATCACTTTTTCACACAGGGCCATGATGGTTTGGATTTTTTTTCACCTTTAATAATAAACACCTTCATTTACAAATTGCATTTTGTGTTTACTTGTGTTGTCCTTGACTATTGTTTAAATTGGTTTGATGTTCCGAAACACTTAAGTGTGACAAACATGCAAAGGAACAGGAAATGAGGAAGGGGGCAAACACTTTTTCACACCACTGTACTTGAGCAAAACCTGTACCACTCAGCATTTTTGCAAGGAGGAATGGGCAAAAATCCCAGTGGTAAGATGTGGCAAGCTCATAGAGACTTATCCAAAG
Organism: Lithobates pipiens; assembly: GCF_037356315.1. Lineage (NCBI taxonomy): Eukaryota > Metazoa > Chordata > Amphibia > Anura > Ranidae > Lithobates > Lithobates pipiens. The sequence continues at coordinate 311,877,485 of NW_027507785.1, forward strand.
CGACATGGAGCTATGATAGCCGCAAAAGGTGACTCTACAAAGTATTGACTTTAGGGGGGTGAATAGTTATGCACATTGACTTTTTCTGTTAGTTTGTCCTATTTGTCCTATTGTTGTTTGCTTCAAAATAAAATAAAAAATCTTGTTGTGGGCATGTTCTGTAAATTAAATGATGCAAATCCTCAAACAATCCATGTTAATTCCAGGTTGTGAGGCAACAAAACACAAAAAATTGCCAAGGGGGGTGAATACTTTTTCAAGGCAATGTACATGTGTTAAGAGAATTGACCTGGTATTGAGGTGGGTAAAGGCTCATTGAAATCATAATTTAATTTATGTGTATCCTTATTTTCCAGACTGCAACTGACACAAAGCCAGACACATACCAGAAGGACATGTTTGTCTTCTTCAGCACATTGTCCGACTTCCAAAAGCACGTTCCTGCAAAGCAAATCCATTTCTCCAGCAGCCAATGGCCAGCAGATAGTGTAAGGCCTACAACGGGAACAAGTTTAGTTACTCAGAACAAAACTAAATACGCCAAGGATCTAATGAATTACAGACAAACGAAGTCACCCTCTTCTACTTCAAAGAACAAAACAATCAAAAGGTCATTGTCAGCTAATGTGAAGTTAAATATACAATTTTTATCTGCAGATGGGACAAAACAGAAGGCTGAATTACTAAGGGAAGAGAAAGAACCTACAGACAGACAGTCCAGGTATAGAGAAGTCAAAAAGATTTGGCAGGAAAGCAAACCATGCCCTAAACCTGGCCTGGCCTGGGAAGAAAGGGCTCAGCTTAGTCAGCTGGGAACAGTCATAAATGGAGTAAACCCCAAGAAGACAGTAGACTATGATCCGGGTTCCCATTCCAGGCCACAGCAAGCCTCAAAGTCTTCTGGTTCAAGCAGTGCAAGACCATTCATGCCAAGGCCAAACAGTCTGGTGGAAATGCAAAGATGGACCTATATAACCATCTCAAAACCTCTGTCTCCACCAGGAGACCAACAAGGCTCTTCAGAGGTTGGCAGTTTATTTCCAGTTGTAGCTTCTAACCTTGTAAAAGATTCTCCAAGATCTGGGAGAAGACGTGAAAATTCTCCCAACACTCTTTCCTTGAGACCCCTGGTATTGGAGGCCAGAAAAGTAAGACAAAGTTCCCTGCCAGTAGAAATACGTCCACGGGGAGTAGAAATCCAGACTCAACAAGCAGAGAAGACATTGTCATCTTCTCCCAGACAAGACAACACAACACAACAAGGTGAAAACATCATAAATTCACCATGGTCATCTCCATTGCTTGGGAAACCTGAAATGAAAAGTCCTGTCCATGAATTCAGCAGCAAGCAAACAAAAACATCTGGTATCTCTACAGCCCATCATACTACAATCCCAATTATCAGCATCCCAACAGCACAAACAGACACTTCAGAATAAACGTTCCTATCAGATATTTTACAGATTTTTGTTTGCCTTAAAATATTTTTTTTTCACATTTAATTAGGTTTGTATCAGTAATTAAACAATTAAAAATTCACGGAAATATAAACGCTTCAATTTATATTTTGGTAGAGTTGCTAATCACAGCTTGAGGGTAACTGGTGGCCAAGCTGTATTACCTGCAATAGAGAAAAGTAAGGCCACTGGGATGTCTGGTTTACAAGGCGAGCTGAACACAATTGCAAAGCCTTTGGCAGATAAAATGTTATTTCAACGGAGTGTTTAGTTGGTTGCCTGGAACTCATTTTTAAGCCGGTGTCCTATCAGATACTTTTCCCCATCACATAGTGTCCGCCGAGAAGCCGAACATCTCCGAAGAAGAACGGCGCCTGCGCACTGTGTCCAGGTTTCAAGCCCCACCATCCAAGTGGACATAGAGTCAGAATATAAAAGAGCCGAGCGAGGCGAGCGAAGCGAGGCGAGCCCGCGAGGGGCCCTCTTATTATCTGCAACCCTATGTCCACTTGGATGGTGGGGCTTCAACCTGAACTCTTCTTCTTCTTGGGAGATGTTCGCCTTCTCCTTGTCCGCCTGCGCAGTACGGCCCGGACACTATCCGATAGGCGACACTTTGTGTCAAAACATCGGCAATAGACAGTTTGAATCTTGGCCAGTCCCTAGTGAACCATGTATGGGCAGGCTGAGTGTACCCAAATTGATTGATCGATCAACATGGGTACAACCAGACTGTCAGATTTTTCATGAGATCATTGCAAGCGGTTATAGCCGCTAGCAATTATCACTGTTTGTTCTCCAGGCTAACATGGTTCCCCCTGCTCCCCCTATGCCCTAAACCTGGCCTGGCCTGGGAGGAAAGGGCTCAGCTTCGTCAGCTAGGAACAGTCATAAATGGAGTAAACCCCAATAAGACAGTAGACTGTGATCCGGGTTCCCATTCCAGGCCACAGCAAGCCTCAAAGTCTTCTGGTTCAAGCAGTGCAAGACCATTCATGCCAAGGCCAAACAGTCTGGTGGAAATGCAAAGATGGAGCTATATAACTATCTCAAAACCTCTGTCTCCACCTGGAGACCAACAAGGCTCTTCAGAGGTTGGCAGATTATTTTCAGTTGTTCCTATCAGATATTTTACAGATTTTTTTTTTTGCCTTAAAATATTTTTTTTTCATATTTAAATTAGGTTTGTATCAGTAATTAAACAATTAAAAATCCAGGGAATTATAAACGCTTCAATTTATATTTTGGTAGAGTTGCTAATCACAGCTTGAGGGTAACTGGTGGCCAAGCTTGTATTACCTGCAATAGAGAAAAGTAAGGCCACTGGGATGTCTGGTTTACAAGACGAGCTGAACACAATTGCAAAGCCTTTGGCAGGTAAAATTTTATTTCAACGGAGTGTTTAGTTGGTTGCCTGGAACTCATTTTTAAGCCGGTGTCCTATCAGATACTGTCCCCCATCACATAGTGTCCGCCGAGAAGCCGAACATCTCCGAAGAAGAACGGCGCCTGCGCACTGTGTCCAGGTTCAAGCCCCACCATCCAAGTGGACATAGAGTCAGAATATAAAAGAGCCGAGCGAAACGAGGCTGTGCCCGAAGCGTGGCGGGCGAAGCGTGGCGGGCGAAGCGAGTCCGCGAGTGGCCCTCTTACTATCTGCAACCCTATGTCCACTTGGATGGTGGGGCTTCAACCTGGACTCTTCTTCTTCTTCGGAGATGTTCGGCTTCTCCTTGTCCCCCGTACTGCGTAAGCGCTGCGCCTGCGCAGTAGGGCCCGGACACTATCTGATAGGAGGACACTTTGTGTCAGAACACCAGCAATAGACAGTTCGAATCTCGGCCAGTCCCTAGTGAACCATGTATGGGCAGACTGATGTACCCAAATTGATTGATTGATCAACTTGGGTACAACCAGCCTGTCAGATTTTTCATGTGATCATTGCAAGCGGTTATAGCCGCTAGCAATTATCACTGTGTGTTCTCCATGCCAGGGTGGCTCCCCCCTGCCAGGAGAACACTATAGCTTCGCGGGAGGGATTTCCCCATCAACACCGACTCATAGTTCCAGGAAAGAAGATCTATGGCCAGCGACTCATCAGATTAAGTAACGAAAGTGATGTTCCGTCACCTGCGTATGCGTACAGCCGATACCGGGTTGCCTAATCTGACAGCACTGTAGTCAAAAGAAGGCGGCAGCGGACATCTTAGTACACCCAGCTAGACAAATTTTAGCAATGAACTGAGCTTGTATAAATAAATATAGTATATTAACATCTGTGATGGTGATTTGATGTTACATTTTTTTTAAAGAAGCTGGACGCAAGCAGTAGGAAGGTAGTGGAGGCCATTTTGGTACACCCTGCAGTGCTCAGCGCTAATCCTTTAGGCTTTAAAAAATCAAACATGCTAACAGCATCACAGAAGTCAATATACTATATTTATTTTTATACGCTCACTTTATTGCTAAAATGACTTAAATTAAAGATGTAGCTGGGTGTAGTAAGATGTCTTCTTCTGCCTTCTTTTGACGACAGTGTTCTGTCAGATTAGGCAACCTGGTACCGGGTGTACGCAACGCGCAGCTGAAGGAACATCACTTCCGTTACCAATTTTAACGGGTCGCTGATTCTGATGGGACACCGGCTGTAAATTCTACCCCTGCACACCTGTTGAAATCTCAGATCAGGCTGAGGTTGGAAGTGTAACCACTGACCACTGACAAAACAAATGAGGATCTTCGCCTTCAGGGTAAAGCAACCATATAACAGAGAGATCACAAGTAAAACTCAAGATGGATACTCATAAAAAAAAAATTCTACAGCCGGTCTATGTTGATAAAAAGAAAGTGGTGTGCTGTGTTTTCTTAACATAGTAAAGTTGATTTTTTTTGTACATAATTTGTATTTTTTTCTTTGCCAAATAAACAATGAAAAAATGTAAAATGGTTTTGAACTTTTAGATAAACGCGTGGTAAGGGAGTGAATGGTAACTATGTGGAAAATAGAAAATGTTAAATTGTTCTGTTAATCACTTAAGCCCCGGACCATTTTGCAGGCCAAAGACCAGAGCACTTTTTGCGATTCGGCACTGTGTCGTTTTAACTGACAATTGGCTCCCAAACAAAATTTTTCTGGTGGTATTTGATCACCTCTGCAGTTTTTATTTTTTGTGCTATAAACAAAAAAAGAGCATCAATTTAGAAAAAAAAAAAATTATTTTTTACATTTTGCTATAATAAATATCCCTCAAAAATATATAAAAAAAATAAAATGTTTTTTCCTCAGTTTAGGCCGATACGTATTGCAAATTGCAAAAAGCGATTATTGATTGGTTTGCGGTTGGTTTGCGGAAAAGTTACAGAGTCCTGACCGCAACCATATACAACACCTTTGGGATGAGTTAGAGCAGAGACTGCGAGCCAGGCCTTCTCCTCTAACATCAGTGCCTGATCTCACAAATGCCCTTCTGGAAGAATGGTCAAACATTCCCATAGACACCCTCCTAAACCTTGTGGACGGCCTTCCCAGAAGAGTTGAAGCTGTTATAGCTGCAAAGGGTAGGCCAACTCAATATTGAACCCTACGGAATAAAGCCTCGTACACACGATCCAATTGTTGACAGGGGATTGTGTGATGACAGACTGTTGGCCTCAAATCTGACCGTTAGTACGTTCCTGCAGACAATTGTCCAACTTTCGGCCAACAAATGTTGGATGGCAGGCTAGTAAATTTTCGGTGGACAGCGGTCTGTTGTCAGATATTGTCTGTACTCAAATCCGACACACAAAAGTCCAAAGTACAAACACGCACGCTCAGAATCAATGCTCACCAAACACGACATTAGCAGAAGGTACCCAATGGGTGGCACTCAAGAGCTGAAATACCGCGTAGTACATCACTACGTTGGTGTTTGTTGGCCAACAATTGTGTGCCGTTAGTATGCAAGACAAGATCCAGGCACATGCCCTTTTGACAAAAAGTCTGACGCTCTGTTGGCCAACAATCTGGTCATGTGTACCAGGCTTTAGACTGGGATGCCATTAAAGTTCATGGGCGTGTAAAGGCAGGCGTCCCAATACTTTTCACAATATAGTGTATGTAATCAAGTAGAGAATTTATCACTACGAATAAAAATGCATTTCCTTCACTAACATAATGGTAATATTTGAACATATAAACATTTTAAACATTTTCTGGAGGGAAACTTTGCAGTAATTAAAAAAAAAAAAAATTCTCAGAAATCTGAAGTCATGATGACTTTCCAAAAATATCCCTTTCTCAGGGACATTTTTTGGCTGTTCAAACTCAGAACTTTAAAATGCCCGTGAGTGTTCTGAAGGAGTTGACAGCCAAGGTCAATGCCCATTGGCATAACGATTTCCATCATCTTCTTCCAGCTATTATCCTATTACGGGGGGGGAAGGCAACAATGTAGAGTAAGGCCGCGTACACACGCGCGGACTGTTCGCCCAACCTTGTCCGCTGAACAGTGTTTGGGCGGACAGTCCGCTCGTGTGTGGGGCTTCAGCGGACAGTTTCAGCGGACAGTTGGCCGAACAAGGTCTTACGGAAATTCCGAAAAACTGTCTGCTGAAACAAGGTTTCAGCGGACTGTTCGCTCGTGTGTAGGCTTGTTCGGCCAACTAAGTCTCGCGCATGCTCAGAAAGGATTTCCACGTCGGAAGGTTGCATTGCAGTGTATAGGACGTCGTATTTTTCGTCCCGTCGTACGTGCCGTTCACGTCATCGCGCACGGTTTCAGCAAACTGTTCGTCCGTCGTGTGTGGCCATGTCCGTCCATGCTAAGTTTGAGCGGACTGTTCGCTCAAACTGTTGGACGGACAAAGTTGGGCCAACAGTCCGCGCGTGTGTACGCGGCCTAAGTGACATGCCATGAACATTACGTGACCTACAGCCCTCAGAGAAATATTTAGTATGGGGCCAGAGCAACCTTACCCAACAACCCATTAAACTTTCTTTGTAAATGTAACCACTTAAGCCCCGGACCATTTGGCTGGCCAAAGACCAGACCACTTTTTGCGATTCGGCACTGCGTCGCTTTAACTGACAATTGCGCGGTCGTGCGACGTGGCTCCCAAACAAAATTGACATCCTTTTTTTCCCATGAATAGAGCTTTCTTTTGGTGGTATTTGATCACCTCTGCGGTTTTTATTTTTTCCACTATAAACAAGAAAATAGCAACAATTTTGAAAAAAACTCATCATTTTTTAATTTTTGCTATAATAAATATCCCCTGAAAATATATAAAAAACACATTTTTTCCCTCAGTTTAGGCCGATACGTATTCTTCCACATATTTTTGGTAAAAAAAAAAAAAAATCACAATAAGCGTTTATTGATTGGTTTGCGCAAAAGTTGTAGCGTCTACAAAATAGGGGATTGTTTTATGGCATTTTTATTAATATTTTTTTTTTTAACTAGTAATGGTGGCAATCAGCGATTTTTATCATGACTGCGACATTATGGCGGACACATCGGCCAATTTTGACAAATTTTTGGGACCATTGGCATTAATGCAGCGATCAATGCAAAACAATTGCATTGGTTACTGTAAAAATGTCACTGCCGGTGAAGGGGTTAACCACTAGGCGGCGCTGTAGGGGTTAAGTGTGTTCTAGGGAGTGATTCTAACTGCGGGGGTGAGGGGCTGTGTGTGACACGTCACTGATCAGCGCTTCCGATTACAGGGAGCGGTGATCAGTGACAGTGTCATTAGGCAGAATGGGGAGATGCTTGTTTACAGTAGCATTTCCCCGTTCTTCCTCACCGAGAGACAATCGCGGGTATCCCCGCCGACATTGAGTCTTACGGAGCTCCCGGCGGGCGTGCACTGCTGGCAGCACGCGGCCCGCAAGCCATCTCTTAAAGGGCAATGTACAGGTGCGTTAATCTGCCTGTACTTGCCCTTCTGCCGCAGTATATCTGCGTGAGGCGATCGGAAAGTGGTTAACCCCTTGCGGCCGAGCGTACGCAGATGTGCGTGCTCAGCTTTCGGGGGTTATACCGGGATGATGCCCACAGCTGCAGGCTGTTTTTTTAGAGCCGGCGATCGGCTTTCCAGCGATAACAACCGATGTGGCTAATCGCCGCTCAGCTGTTATACCGGAGGAGCGGGAGGGGACGGCCCGATCAACAATCTGATGCCTCCGGCGGCTAGGGACAGACTGGAATGAAGCCATAAGCAGCTTCATTATAGTCTCCTGATTGTAAACACGGAAGCGACGTCGTGACGTCACTTCCCATTTACTTGGCTGCCAATGGCGCCAGTTTTAAAAAAAAACAGCAATCTGAATACTTTGAAGTGCAAAGGAGGGATTGGAGGTCTTTTAGCCCCCCGCTCCCTTCATAAAGAGTACCTGTCACCACCTATTACTGCCACAAGGGATGATTACATTCCTTGTGACAGCAATAAAAGTGATCAAACATGTTTTCTTTTTAAAACAATTTATTAATATTAAAATAAATAAGTTTTTTTTTAAGCGCCTCCGTCGCAGCAAGCTCGCGCAACAAAGAAAAAGCATACGGAACTCACGCCCGCATATGTAAACGGTGTTCAAATCATACATGTGAGGTATCGCCGCAATCATCAGAGCGAGAGCAATAATTCTAGCACTAGACCTCCTCTGTAACTCTAACCTGGTAACCGTAAATAAAAAAAAAATGTAAGCGTCTCCTATGGAGATTTTTAGGTACCATAGTTTGTCGTCATTCCACGAGTGCATGCAATTATAAAGCGTGACATGTTTGGTATCTATTTACTCGGCGTAACATCATCTTTCATATTATACAATAAAATTGGGCTAACTTTACTGTTTAATTTTTTTAAAAGTCATGAAAGTGTCCCTTTTCCCAAAAAGTTGCGTTTAAAACACCGCTGCACAAATACCGTGCAACATAAAATATTGCAACAATCGCCATTTTATTCTCTAGAGTCTCTGCTAAAAATATATATATATATAATGTTTGGGGGTTCCAAGTAATTTTCTAGCAAAAAATACGTATTTTATCTTTTTAACACCAAATGTCAAAAATAGGCTTAGTCATGAAAGGGTTAAGGAACATTTCTAATAATATTGTAATGTCTTCGTGTGCGAAAATGACGATCAATGGTCCTCCTCTACAAGTTTAAAGTGTTAGCCCTTGTACACACGGTCGGACATTCCGATAACCAAATCCGTCGGATTTTCTCTGACGGATTTTGTCCGAAACTTATGTTGCATACACGCGGTCGGACAAAGTTGTCGGAAAATCCGATCGTTCGGAACGTGATGACGTTATTTTGTTAGGACGGGACTACATTGAGGTTAGTAGCCAATACCTTTGGTCTAGGAATTTGATCTGAGCATGCGTGGCACTTTGTCCGATCGGAATTCTCTACAAACGATCGGACAAAGTCCGATCGGATCATGTTGTCGGATAATTTTATAGCTCAGTGCTAAAACTTTGTCGGTCGGATATTCCGACGGAAACAGTCCGATGGAGCCCACACATGGTTGGATTATCCGACAACACGGTCCTATCGGACATTTTCCGTCGGAATATCTGACTTAAAGTCTAGCTAAACTCTCTCAATCAACATGAACTATTTTTATCTTTATGAGGCTAGCATTAGTAAATAGATAGGAGGGTATATCATATTTACTTGATTTAGACTTTAGTTTTTTTTTTTTCTTCACTTACTCCCTGGTTTCTGGCCTAGGCTAAAATGATGTCATACATCTCAGGAGTCTCCATCGGGAGGAGGGGCTTTCACAGCTAAGCACACCCTCCTGCCTGTATGCCTGAGCAAAGGGCAGATGGATTCCAGGAAGTAAACGCTACATGAATCATCTGCCCTTGCTCAAGATTAAGGATGAGCTCAGGCGCGTTCGCAACCCGCACGTGCAGAGCCTGCTGGGAAGTTGGCACTGCACATCGCTGATCACAGGCAGTGAGACATTGTCCCGATGCGTGGCTGCAGAGATCAGGAAATGTCTCACTGCCTGTGATTAGGGCAGTGCAGTGCCGACTTTCTGCTCATTCATGTCTTTATGGAGTGTGTATTGTGTGTATTTATTTTTTTTCCCCAAAAATTGCATTTGAAAAACTGCTGCACAAATACCTTTTTGCAAAACCCAACAATTTATTTGCTAGGGCCTTTGCTTAAAAAAATAAAAAAGTATATTGTTTCGGGGTAATTTTCTAGCAAAAAATACTGATTGTAAACAAAAAGTGCCAGGAAAGGCCTGGAGCTGAAGTGGTTTATATTGAAGGATAAAAAAAAAAATTAAAATAAAATACAAATAAAAAAAGGTGAAAACAGTTGAAAAGGATAATTGTTGGTGATGAACTTTATCAAACTTCATGTCATCCAGTTTGGATTTACATCCACATTGAAGTATATCTATGGGAAAAACACATTATTTTAAGGTTTGTATGGAGTGGTGAGGGTTTAGAACACTGTCAGTTTTTTTTAATGTCTTCTGTGTCCTCTGTAAGCCCTTGTAAACACGGTAGGAAATTCCGACGGAAAATGTCCGATCGGACCGCGTTGTCAGATAATCCGACCGTGTGTGGGCTCCATCTGACTTTTTCCGTCCGAATGTCCGACCAACAAAGTTTGAGAGCTGGATATAAAATTTTCCGACAACATGATCCGATCGGACTTTGTCCTATCGCTTGTAGAGAATTCCGATCCACGCATGCTCAGATCAAATTATGAGACCAAAGCTATTGGCTACTAGCCGCAACGTAGTCCCGTCGCAACGAACAAACGCCATTACGATCGGATTTTCCGACAACTTTGTCCGACCGTGTGTTTCTGACAAAATCCGTCGGAAAAAATCAGACGGATTTTGTTGTCGGAATGTCCGACCGTGTGTACAAGGGCTTAGGGAGAAAAAATTGAAGACAAATCCTACATTTCAAATTGTGTAAAAAAGAATAAAAACTGCACTCACATATGTGAAGATCTCCAAAAGCAGCAACTCAACTGCACAGCAAATAGACAAAACAAAACATAGTGCAAAACATTACCGCCAAAACAGATACAAATACAAATATACTGTACCCCCCCCCCCTTTAAATCAGTCTGGGTTACATTTGACTTTGACTATAACCTTGTTATGTAGGCCACTGCACACTATTGTTCTTTGGTATTAGCCAGGCCATAGGCCCTGCAGGGTTCTCAATGGGATTAAATCTGCAAATGTTTTGAGTCTTTCTTTACACAAAAGGTCTACATGATTAGTTACCACCTAACCCACCATCCCATCCTTGATTAGCATCCTCCCCTGGAGCTCTGCATTGTCTATAGGCTCCTTCATCCTTATGCCCTTATGTACACACGGCCGGACATTTCGATGACAAAATCCGTTGGATTTTTTCCAACGGATTTTGGCCCAAACTTGTCTTGCATACACGTGGTCGCACAAAGTTGTCGGAAAATCCGATAGTTCAGAATGGGGTGACGTAAAATAAGTATGTTGGGACTATAAACGGGCCAGTAGCCAATAGCTTTCATCTCGTAATTTATTCTGAGCATGCGTGGCACTTTGTGAGTCGGATTTGTCTACACACGATTGGAATTTAAACAATCAGATTTTGTTGTCGGAAAATTTTAGATCCAGATCTCAAACATTGTGTGTCAGAAATTCCGACGGAAAACGTCAGATGGAGCCCGCACACGGTCGGAATTTCTGACAACACAATCCGATCGCACATTTTCCGTTGGAAAGTCTGACCGTGTGTACAGGGCGTAACTCCAAACCTTGGAAGACCTTTTAGCTCTGGAAGTGACTGTGTGGGGTAGCATCCCTCAGGTGATGTTGGTGATGTTGGACTCCAAGGGACCTAGTGCCTCCTGGTAAGATGGATCTGCCTGATTTGGTTTAGGGCTTGGAAGGCAGGAAGTCCATGGTTATCATGCCCTTTAGGAGTGATGCCTCAAGTTGTTGGAGAATCACTATGGGTTTGAGACCTCACTGGGAGTCTCCTCTTGTGGCCTTCGGGGTTGTTCTCAGTGTTTTACCTTGGAGCCCTCACCAAGTACATGACGGTTCTGCTTTGCCAGTTACCCAAAGAGCAGGATCTGCCTGGCTTTGGCCAGGTGATTTAGAAAACTTTGCCCTTGTACACACGGTCGGACATTCCGATGGACAATGTCCGATAGGACCGTGTTGTTGGATAATCCAACCATGTGTGGGCTCCATCGGACTGTTTCCGTTGGAGTATCCGAAGGACCAAGTTTTCCAGCTGGGCTATAAAATTTTCCCACAACATGATCCGATCGGACTTTGTCCAATCATGTGTAGAGAATTCCGAATGGACAAAGTGCCACGCATGCTGAGATCAAATTCCTAGACCAAAGCTATTGACTACTAGCCTGAACGTAGTCCCGTCCTAACGAAATAACGTCATCACGTTAAGTACGATCGGATTTTCTGACAACTTTGTCCGACTGTGTGTATGCAACAGTTTCGGACAAAATCCGATGGATTTAGTTGTCGGAATGTCCAACCATGTGTACAAGGGCTTCCCCTTATGCCCCCTGGGGGGGGGGGGTAAGGATTGAGGAGGAGGACCACAGCAACTTCATGCACTTTTTTGTGTTTAGTTTTCACTGAGCACTTATTTTTAGTTCAATTGAGTTTGCATTTTAGTACAAAAAAAACAAAACAGTGATCTTCTGGTATCCATCTCATGTCATCCTATAAGTAGCCTAAGCAAGTACACAGCTAAATACAGAGTATTGTTTCTGCCATACAAATAAAAATCAGTATTTCAAGAGAAACCACAAATATCACTTCTTCATGGGCACTGGATCCTGGGCAACATGGCCAAAAAGAGGGCAGCTGTGGAGACTCTCATCCAATGTCCATGGCCTTTTATTATCAGGCTGGACAAAAATGTCTGCATGCCCTTGATTGACAGCCACTGCTCTTGGTATGCCATCCTTTATAAACACAAACTTTTGGTGAACTTGAACATTTGTAGAAAGCTCTTAAGGCCCATACACACGATCTGACTTTTTGACAACAAACATGCAAATTAGCTGTTTTGGAGCAACATCTGACCGTGTGTACGCTCCATTGGACAAACTTTTTCGGTTTTCATCAGACTTTTGTTGGCTGTGCGAACGGACAAACTTTCTGGCAACAAAAGTCCGATGGAGCAAAGTCTGATCGTGTGTACAGAAAACTTAAGGACTTTTGTACAAAGTACAAACACACATGCTCAGAACCAATGCAAAAGATCAGACAACAATACAGAAGTTGACCAAAGGTGGCGGTAAAGATGAGAAAAACCACATTTGGTGAAAGTTGGCTAAAAAAGTCCTGCCATGTGTATGCAATACAAGTTCAGGGCCAACGCCCTTTGTACAAAAATCCAAGGGAAAGTTCGATCGTGTGTATGAGGCTTTATACTGAGCTAAGCCTAAAGCAGGTCATACGCATTACAATTTTAAGTCAGTTTCAACCACTTTGAAACCATTGATAATCTTGCATATTATTACTAGGAATCATCAGAAACAAAGCAATTTACCACCTACTGGTTTGCTTAAGGCCCGTACACACGGTCTGACTTTTTGACAACAAACATGCAAATTAGCTGTTTTGGAGCAACATCCGACCGTGTGTACGCTCCATCGGACAAACTTTTTCACGCATGCTCAGAACCAATGCAAAAGATCAGACTACAATACAGAAGTTGACCAAAGGTGGCGCTGGAGTCATTGAACGTCCTCTTTTGAAGTGGCGTCAGTACGTTGTGACGTCACTAGGTTCGTGTTTGTTGTCAAAAAGTCTGACCGTGTGAATGCAATACAAACTTGAGGACCACGCCCTTTGTACAAAAGTCCACGAAAAAGTTTGTACAAAAGCCTCATACACACGATAGGACTTTGTACAAACTTTCCCTTGAATTTTTGTACAAAGGGCGTCGGCCCTGAACTTGTATTGCATACACACAGCAGGACTTTTTCAGCCAACTTTCACCAAATCATGTGGGTTTTCTGCTCTTTACCGCCACCTTTGGTCAACTTCTGTATTGTTGTCTGATCTTTTGCATTGGTTCTGAGCATGCCTGTTTGTACTTTGTACAAAAGTCCTATGGTTTTCTGTACACACGATCAGACTTTGCTCCATCGGACTTTTGTTGCCAGAAAGTTTGTCCGTTTGCACAGCCAACAAAAGTCCGATGAAAACCAAAAAAGTTTGTCCGATGGAGCATACACACGGTCGGATGTTGGTCCAAAACAGCTAATTTGCATGTTTGTTGTCAAAAAGTCTGATCGTGTGTATGGGCCTAAAGTCCGACCGTGTGTATGAGGCTTTAGACACCAGAATTTGTTTGGTTATAAAATTGAAACAGGGTAATAAATTGGGTTAGCGGTCTTTTGTGCTTTTACTGAAGTGCTGTGAAATGCGAGTTTAAATGCTCTTATGAAAAAATATATAGTTAATTATGCTATGCATGGCACTATGGAATGTATGGTGAATCTAGAGAAACTGAGCCTGGAAGAAACCTAAAGTTGCTGGATATTAATTTAAAGGGGCATTTGGACCATACTTAGTGAAAAGTGGTCAAAAATACATAGTCCAAAAATTTGAAAAGGATTTCCTTATCCATTGAAAAAAACATGGAGGGCTTGCCCTACCTGATCCATCTCTATACTTCTCTGCCGCAAAACACTTAGGCCGGCCATAGACATTTCCTGCTGAACCGGCTGAGATTCGAACCATGTGTGGGCAGGCTGAATGTACCAAGTTGATCAATCGACTTCATCTAGGTACCAAAGCCTCCTGAGAAACCTAAGGATGCCAAATCTCGGGTCTCCAAAAGTCTACAAAATGGCTGATCAATGTAATTTATGTCTAGGTAAAGGAGCATCTGCGGTAAGGGCTTATACTTTCACAAGGGGGGCCATACAATATCCAGAACCTCCAAATAAACTTGAGAACCACAGCTGCTGCGTAGGACCACCCATAGACATCAATGCGGCTTGCTGCGTTAACGGCACATGTCTGTGCGTGTTCTATATGCAACCACAGACGCATACCTGCTTTACGCAACCACTAGCACATACCCCATACAACCATATCTTGTAATTGTGGCCTATGGACAGCTGTGCGCAGCAGCTCTGGATCCCAGGGAAGTTTTTATGGAGGTTCTGGATACTATATGGATCCCTTGCAGTAGTGTGCAGGGGCCCTAAATATCTTTTTACATTGTGCTGTTTTTTTTTTTTTTGTTTTTGTTTTTAGCTTTTTTTGGCTTTTGCTAGTGTTTTTACATGATATAAATATAACCAAAGCGTCAAAGCTATGAAAAAAATGTAAATAAAAGTATATATATGTATTCTATTAACAGCTGCAGTGAAAAATTTGCGGTGCAAATACCAAATAAACATAAATAAATACATCACGCTAGATGCTACATTTTAGTAAATAAACAGATAACACATCAGAATATGGCAACACTATGGTCACTTTAAATAATACTCCCAATCAAGTGATGGTTGGCGCTTGTCAGGGGTGGACTGACAACTCATGGGGCCCCCAGGCAATCAGAGATTATGGGGCCCCAAAGTATACACAAACACACACACACAGTATACAATCACACAGTATACACAGACATGTTTCTATTGGCTGAGAAGGTACTGGAGAGGTGGGGCAGCTATAATCTCAGGATTTTTAGACCAAAATGATGTTGGTAAGGGACATTTCAGAGACAGATGTAAAAAAAAAACACAAATTTTTACATTCTGTCCCTGGTTTTACTGAGGCTGGCAACCCTGATGGGGCCCCCTAGTGGTATGGGGCCCTCGGGCAGTGTCTGAGTGGCCCAATGGTCAGTCCGCCCCTGGCGCTTGTGCTCAGAAATAACGAAGTCCGTGTTTCTTGGTGCTCAGACAAGGTGCCCCCACATGGATATAAACTCACCCCTCAATATGGACCAGCTATCTCTAGTATGGTCAGATAGGTGATTTTCTTAAGCTGGCGGTTCCTGGAATATACCTCATGCAAGTAGATATGAAAGAAGGAACTTTATTGCGCAATACCGTTGAAAAAAGGTTATTTAAAACTTTAAATCAAAATAGTTGAACTCACATGTAAGGGTGCCTGTGGCCTGGCACCCAGTGTGAATAGCAGGTGATTTTTTGGGAAATCAGCCCATAAACAATGGTAGACCGCTGCCGTGGTTGATGCTCTATTCCCGGAAGCAAATGGTGGGCGGAAGTGTTTTTACATGGGTGAATGAGGGTTTAAAAACAGGCAGGGATTGCCTGCCCCCTTCACCCAACGGAGAGGCCCCTCTAAGGGCGACCATGGACGTTTCGAATCTGGACCGGTTCAGCAGGAACCAGCTAAGATTCGAACTGTGTATGGGCATCCTGAATGTACCAAGTTGATCAACTTGGGTACAACCAGCCTGCAGGATTCACCTGCGATTATTGCTTGCAGCTGCTAGCAATAATCACTGCCTTCTCCCAGCAGGAGGGATTCCCCAGTCTGTATTAATGGGGGAATCATGCAATTTTTTTTCCTGCAACCTGAGGTTGCAGCAAAGAAATTTGCACATATGGCAGGGATATGCAATTAGCGGACGTCCAGCTGTTGCAAAACTACAAGTCCCATCATGCCTCTCTGCCTCTGGGTGTCATGCTTGTGGCTGTCAGAGTCTTTCTATGCCTCATGGGACTTGTAGTTCTGCAACAGCTGGAGGTCCGCTAATTGTATATCCCTGTTCTATGGCATGCCTTACCAAAAACAGTTGATTGGTTTCACAATAAGCAGAGTACATTTTTGATCTTAGTGAATGAGAATAGCTTTGCTTTGTTTTTGGACACACACGTAGAGATCATTCACACTAGCAGTTGGGGGGCAGTAAAACCCCACGGTTGACCCATGGTTTTAACACCCTACCCAACCACTCCCATTTTAGCTGCAGAGTCAGCGGCTGGGGTGTACAAATGCGGATTTGTGGGCATGCGCTAGTGTAGGGTCCAAGGAGTTAAATCAGGAAGTGAGAAGGAGATACAACACATGTTAAACAAAGTGATCCGGGCATTAATTGCTTTTCAGAGGAGTGGCAGTCCCTGACACACATGTGAATGAGCCCTTAGTTAAGTTCTGGGCAGCGGCGGCCTATCCCTATAGGGTGTACCGGCGCCGCCCCCTAATCCATGCGCCTGGCCCCTGACTTATATGCAGGGAGCCAGGCGCATGGATTCCAATAGGAGTTTTTTTTTTTTTTTTTTTTTTTAGAAGCACGTGATTAGAGCTAGGGATGTACCGATACCATTTTTTTTTACAATGAGTATGAGTACTGATACTTTTTTTTTTAGTACTCGCAGATACCAATTACCGATACCTACGGCAACTGTTTTGTTTTAACTTCATCTGTCAGCAATGGCATAAAGCATTGAAAAGTTATTTACAAATGAAATAAATAGTTAAAAATATTCACTAACAAAGCAAACAAAAAAAAAAGTTTTTGTTTATCGTTTATAAAATAGACGTGAACAAAAGAAAAAAAAGCAGTAAAAATAATAATTAAATGGAGGAGAATAGGGAGTTGATTAAAGCGGGAGTCCGCCGGGAGTGCGCGTTTTTTTGTTTTTTTTTAAAGCCAGCAGCTACAAATATTGCAGCTGCTGACTTTTAAAATAGTGACACTTACCTGTCCAGCGCGCCCGCGATGTCGGCACCCGAAGCCGATCTCTAGGTCGTCTGTCGGGTCCTGCCGCCGCCATCTTGGGTATGGGAATCAGGAAATGGAGCCTTTCGGCTTCATTTCCCGGTTCCCTACTGCGCAAATGCGCGAATCGCGCTGCGCAATAAGGACGCTCCCCGCTGCCTCTGGGATCTGTGTGTTTCCCAGCAGGCAGCGGGGCACTTGCGGGAAGGGGTGGGCACTTGCGGAAAGGGGCGTAAGTTACGCCCCTTTCCGCAGAGAGCTATCCCGGAAGTGGGTGCAGATACCTGGATTATCCAGGTAACTGCACCCCCCTCCCCCCTGAAAGGTGCCGATTGTGGCACCGGAGGGGGGGAGGGTTCCGATGAGCGGAAGGTCCACTTTAGGGTGGACCTCCGCTTTAAGGCTGATTAGAGTAAATTATAGGTTATTAAGGGGTTAAACAGAGGCATATTTGTTCATCCCTTTGATCTGCAGATGAAGAAACAGAAATATACAAAAAGAAACAATGTTTTTTTTTATTTTAGTGTTTCAGGGCTGAGCAATGTTTGTAACAAACATTGCGGCTGCTTTTCGGGACTTCTTTAACACTGGGAGACCCGCTGACAGCTCAAAGAGCTGAGCCTGAAAGGTATCGGAGCATTTGCACAAGTACCAATACTTGTGCAAATATTCGGTATCGGCACCAATTCCGATACTAGTATCGGTGCAACCCTAGTTAGAGCCCGAGGCTTCAGAAAGGTGTGGGCTCGGGGGCGCAGAGTACTGCGCTCTGAGCCCACCCAGTTGTGTGACAATAGTAAATAAATATTCCCTATTGTCTTCCTGCTTCTCAACATGAGGGCACACAGTACAGTTACAATACAATTCAATACAGGAGGGATCAGAGGGCCCTGCTTGTTAGATTTTACAATCTAGGAATGGAAATTAAATCAAAACAGCAAGTTGGTTGAAAGTGATTGGATTTGACCAGTTTTATGTCTAATTGGTTTTGGCTAAACACGTCATCAAAAGCTTGATTACTCCATACAATTCCATGCCTATAGAGAGATTTAGAGGAAGGACAATGGATTCTCCCTCTAATAGGATTTCAGGCTACAGACAGATGACCTGAAAGGCCTATTTTTCTCTCCGGAGAGACTTCAGGTCTATTGTCTGTGTCCTCATGGCTCCAGTATTTAATGGGAATTTCTATTTTCGTTCGTTATGCAGAGTGACTCATTAACAAGGTTATGCTGAGGCTAAGCTCAGGCAGGGCCAATGCAAGGATTTTTGACAGCCGAGGCAAAAGCTAATTTTGCCAACTGCCCCCCCCCCCCCGCCCCCGTGGCTCCATCCCTGACCCCACCCCCTTTGTCCTGCCCATGTATACCCCATCTTTTTAATGAAGCGCCCATCAAATGCAGCCTCACCAGCACCCGTCAATGCAGCCTCACTAGCGCCCATCAAATTCAGCCTCACCAGCACCCATCAATGCAGCATCACCAGTGCCCATCAAATGCAGGCTCACCAGCGCCCATCAAATGCAGCATCACCAGCTCCCATCAAATTCAGCCTCACCAGCACCCATCAATGCAGCATCACCAGCGCCCATCAAATGCAGCCTCAGCAGCGCCCATCAAATGCAGCCTCAGCAGCGCCCATCAAATGCAGCCTCAGCAGCGCCCATCAAATGCAGCATCACCATCGCCCATCAAATTCAGCCTCACCAGCGCCCATCAAATGCAGCATCACCAGCGCCCATCAAATGCAGCCTCACCAGCACCCATTAAAGCAGCCTACTAGTGCCCATCAATGAATGTTTGCTTGCTTCCATTCATTCAGGAGTCGGGACACAGACCACTGCCACCACTGTGCCTCTGACACTATGTGCGAATGGAGCGGCGGGTGCCTGCTGATGCTGAGACTTACTGCCTAGTTTGCCTAGTGGTAGCACCAGCCCTGAGCTCAGGGTCATGTCACTTAGTGCACATTAACACAATTTCTAAACAAATGAGGACAGTTATCCATTGAGTTGGAAATTCCATGCCGGATAACGTTTTTATTCTTAGCTTCAGGGCTTTTTTCAGCAGTAACTAGGGGGAACTCAGTTCCACCACCTCTGGCTCATGTCTTCTGCTCCCTGCTCACCACTATCACCTGGTAACACTGAAGTCCAGCTTCTGCATTTAGAAGTGATAGCTTATCTCCCAGGAGCTCCTACAGGTCAGATCTCCTGCACAGATCCCACTGAGTGCCGGACAAGGACAAGGGAGATACAGAACAGGTGGCCAGGGTTCAGTGCAGTCATGGGCCGGAGAGGGTGCTCATGGGCTGCACCCTCTGTGGTCTCCATTTTTTCCCTGGTGACCAGTTGGTGATGCTCCTACTGCATGATCTCCCTTGCAAGTGGCTGTAGTATAGTATGCTTGGAGGTACTACAGCCGGATAGGTGTTTCAGCTTAAAGTGGTTGTAAACCCTTACAAACCACTTTGACCTACAGGTAAGCCTAGATTAAGGCTTCCCTGTAGGTCCAAGAAATATCTCCCAAACCTATACGGTTTAGGAGATATTTGCCCGAAGACGAGCACCGCTGTCTACGGCGCATGCTCCGTAGACAGCGGCGCGCAGGCGCACTGAGCGTGGCATCCTCGATAACGAAGATGCGGCGCAATGCCGCGCGTCTCGGCTCCTGTGCGCATGCGCTTGAGTGACGTCACCTCGGCTTCGCCGAATGACAGCGGCGGAGCTGCGAGACCCACCGAGAAGATGGATGCGGCGGACTACAGGGGACAGCGGTGACTTCGCTGGCTCCTGTGTCAGGTAAGTGACATATAATGGGCTACTATGCGATGCATAGTAGTCCATTATGCTTTGCCTTTGCAGGGAATGAAAGAGGAAGTAAACTCATCAGGGTTTACTTCCTCTTTAATACTGCAACAAAGGTAATACATATAACAGATGGTGGAGCTTTTAAGGAGGGGGGGAAGATGAGGGCAGTGGAGGGGGGGAATGAGGGCAGTGGAGGGGGGGGTGAGGGCAGTGGAGGGAGGGGATTGTATGCAGAGGGAAGAGCTACTATTTGATGCCATTTGGAAGGTATGTGTGTGTGGCGGGCATGGTTGAGTTCCTGCACCTATTCTCTGAGAAAAAAAAGCCCTGGTTAGCTTTCAGAGTACAGTAGGGCTTCTTCATATCTCAGGATAGATAATTGTGTTGCCTATTAAATCAGGCCATAGACGGAGACAGCCACAGTTTGATTGATCCCCCCCCCCCCCTTCAATACAGACCATGTTGACAGGGTTATCCCTCCTGCTGAACAATTTTCTGCTCCCTGTGGGGGTGGGGGAGCCACCCACACCATGAAAAAACAGTGATTATTGCCAGTCACTAGCTATAATTGCATGTAAAATCCAGCAGACTGGTTGTACCCAAGTCGATCGATTCAATCAGCTTGGTAACATTCAGCCTACCCATACATGGGTCAAATCTGGGCTGGTTCAGGTTTCGAATGGCCAGCTTAAAGTAAGAAAAAACTAAAAATAAAAGTCAGCAGCTACAAATACTGCAGCTGCTGACTTTTAATAATTGGACACTTACCTGTGCCATGGTTCAGAGATGCAGGGGAACAAAGCCCCCCTCGTTCCCCGCTCCGCTGGCAGCACCGGCATTCTTACTGTGGGCACCCGGCTGTGGCTTCACAGTCGGACACCCACTGCGCATGCGCGAGCGGCGCCGGGTGCCGTGATACGCCGCACAGTCATCTGGGACACGTGACAGGTCCCAGATGACTGTGCGGCGTGAGGGGAAGTGATGTCACCAGCCCGGGCAGTGAAGAAGGCAGACTACGAGGGACCCCTAGCAACAGGCATTTAGAGGAGAGTAAACATTTTTTTTTCCAATAATTTTTTTTTTTTTTATGAATTTTTAGCTATTCTCACATGATGAGAATATCGGTAGGAATGATTTATTGCATGCTAGTCTCATATCATAAATGAAGAGTTTACTGAAGTTATGAAAATTCACATACGACAGAAGACAACCTTTGGAAGTGATGTCATTTTTTGTCACCAGCTTTAAAGCTTACATGAGATTTAGTGATATTATTATTATTATACATGATTTATATAGTGCCAACAGTTTACGCAGCGCTTTACAATGTATAGGGGGGACAAACACAATTACAGTACAGTTCAATACAAAATGTACAGGAGGGCCCGGCTCGTAGAGCTTACATTCTAAAGGGCTATATATAGTGATATAGGATCTATAGTGATATAATAGAATATTTACAAAAATGTGACGGGTGTACTCACTTTTGTGAGATACTGTATGTGCCACTTTGTTTTGGTCTGTCACATAAAATCCCAATAAAATACATTTACGTTTTTGGTTATAACATGAGAAAATGTGGAAAATTTCAAGGGGTATGAATACTTTTTTCTGTCACCCTGCAGGCAATACCCAGCAGTATTACACGGGATAAACAGAACGATCCATGATCCAGGAATATTGTACCCCTGTGCGGTGATCAGGACACGTCATGGACATCTGCTGTCAGGGAGGATTAAGTCATCAGACATGTCAGGGAGGGACACGGTGCGGAGTGACCCAGATTCTCCATCAGTGGAATATACCTGATTACAGCTCGGACCGCTCAGTCTGCATTCACCATAAATAAAGCTACCAATATCTGTATTCATTTCACCATGTCCGCTGGTCTGATATACATTTATACATTCTTAAAGTGTATCTAAGCCCAAAACCACAAATGTATTATATTCCAGCATACAGGTGTGGCGGTTGCATTCGTCTTCTTTTTTTTTCGGCCTCTTTCCCTTTTATTTTCACCTGGTCACCTGTACTTGGCTGAAAACACTAAGGCAAGTCATGGATGATGCAATTATCTTTCCGGCAATTAGGGATTCTAATACTTTTAGCTATGGGACAGGGAGGGAAATCTCTCCGATGGGACACAGATGGGGGGGGGGGGGACCCAACAGGGGCTATAGGCTATAACACTCCAGCAAAGCGCTTTGGCAGCGGTGCTTTTCGGGCACATTTAACCCTTTCTTTGGCTGCTAGCAGGGGTTAAAAGCACCCCGCTAGGGGCTGAAAAGCTCCAGTAAAACATTGGTAAAGTGCCGCTAATACGGAGCAGTGCCAATGTAAAAGGGGTCTTAAGCCTGGTACACACTAGCAGTTTTTTTATTTTTTTATTTAACCCATCGGGCTGAATGAAACAAAACTGAAGAGCTCGGGAGGAGACGCTGTACAAACCATCCGATGTTTACAGGGATCTCCCCTGCTGTGCTATTGTTTTCTGGCTGTGGGACGGACCCCGCCCCCCCACCAGAACATTCTGGTCTGCGCTCTCAGCCATTGGCTGAGAGTACTGATCAGATGCTGATCGGCAGACCTTTTTCGGTCATGCCTCTTTAACAGAAGGCGGCTGAACGGCTGGCTTCTGTTGGACTGGCTGACACACACATGGGCCAAATGTCGGCTGGTTTCTATTGAACGTAGCCAATGTCATCTAACATTGGGCCCATGTGTGTGGCCCTTTAAGCCCCATTCACACGGACAGAATGTCAGGAGACATGTTCCGGATAAAAAATAAAAAAAAACAGATATTTGGCTTGTGTGTATGTCGGTCTGTCCAGCCAGCTGGCTTCTGTAGAGGTGTATGCTGGAAAACCAGCATCTGACCGACTCCCAATCAGCGCTCTCAGCCAATGGCAGAGTGCTGATCATAGTGTTCTGGTGGGGTGGGGGGGGGGGGCAGAACACAACAGCTCAGTGGGGGAGATCGCTGAACTAACCTTACATGCAGGGGCATTGCTAGGTGGCAAAATGGCCAGGGGCTTTAGCCTGAAGTCCAAGGCCGGCACGGGGGGGGGGAGAGTTTGGGGGTGGGGGCGGTAGTGGCGCGGGGTTTTTAGGCTGGGCGGTGGGGTTGTGTGGTGGGGGGTAAGCTCACTTGCTGGTTGCTGCCTGGCTTACCAGTGCCCATCAATGCTGACCACTAAACTCACCTGCCTGACACACTGACCTACCTACCTGACATACATACACTGACCTACCTGACATACAATGACCTACCTGACATACATACACTGACCTACCTGACATACACTGCCCTACCTACCTGACATACATACACTGACCTACCTGACATACAATGACCTACCTGACATACATACATTGACCTACCTGACATACATACACTGACCTACCTGACATACACTGCCCTACCTGCCTGACATACATACACTGACCTACCTGACATACATACACTAACCTACCTACCTGACATACATACGCTGACCTACCTGACATACACACGCTGACCTACCTACCTGACATACACATGCTGACCTACCTGACCAGGAGACAGACTTCATGTGTCCTGCAGCAGCCCAGCTCAGCTGTGGTGTGCGGTGCACAGTGCCCACCCATCATCATCACAGCAGGCAGCCAGAGGAGGAGAGGAGAGCCGCCCGCCCGAGTCCCGAGCAGGGATCGGGGATCTCACAGTGATGTGGCACGGCGGCTGCATTGTAATTCCCGCCTTCTGAAGCCCGCAGCACCTATGATGAACGTCGCACGTCCCGCCATTGGACCGGTGGGATGTCCGTTTTTTTCATGCAACCCGCTGGATTGCACGTAAAAAAAACTCATAGTGTGTACCCGGCTTTATTCCATCCAAAATGGAAAATACAGTTTTTCCTTTAGTTCTACTTTATGGAGATTGTACAATCAGATTGTAATATGTGAGTAGATCAAGGTCAAGGGTACAGGGCAGCTGTAGACATAGGAGAACACTGGGACAGTGATTGTAAAATGTCAGTTTCTCTGAAGAATTTAGAGACGGAATCCACCATCTTCAGGAGCCAACCATCAAACAGAAATGAGAGAACTTCCAGGCATAGCCTGTTCATTGTCATAGGATCGCACATCAGAGCACAGCTTTGATTTATGGCGTTTTGCCAGCAGATCTTATCGGTGACACACATTGCCCCAGGCTATCTATTACCGGGTGCTCCAACAATGGTGTCCAAAAGACACGCATCTCATGTCTACAGGCAAACTAAAAATGCCTGCTGAGAAAGTAGCTGCTGGATGAGGATGGCAGACGTCCTTCTCCTCTGCCATCCTGATCCAGCAGCTTCGGTACTTTGTAACAAATATATAAATAAATACTTTAAAAAAGCACCTTGAAAAAGAAGAGAGATAAAACTTAAAAGGTAACTCCACTTTCTTGGGGAAAAAATTGCAAATATCAAAAAAGAAATAAATTAAGAAAAAAAATATATATATATATATATAAAGATAGAAAGATAGATAGATATAGATATCTATATATATATATAATATGTATATATATATATATATATATATATATATATATATATATATATATATATATATATATATATATATATATATATATATATATATATATGGATATATAGAGATAGAGAGAGATATCTATGTATATAGATAGATAGATAGATAGATAGATAGATAGATAGATATGTGGATAGATAGCTATATATAGATATATATCTATCTATATAGATATATCTATATCGATAGATAGATATATCTATATATCTATATCTATATATCTATATATATATATATATATATATATATATATATAAATATAAAAAGTGCCTTGAAAAAGTATTCATACCCCTTGAAACGTTCCACATTTTGTCATGTTACAGCTAAAAACGTAAAATGTATTTTATTGGGATTTTATGTGATAGACCAACACAAAGTGGCACAAAATTGTGAGGTGGAAGGGAAATGATAAATGGGTTTCATTTTTTTTTTACAACTAATTATGTGAAAAGTGTGGCGTCCATTTGTATTAAGCCCCCTCCCCCCTTTGCTCTGATACCCCTAACTAAAATCTAGTGGAACCAATTGCCTTCAGAAGTCACCTAATTAGTAAATAGAGTCCACCTGTGTGTAACTTAATCTCAGTATAAATACAGCTGTTCTGTGAAGCCCTCAGAGGTTTGTTAGAGAACCTTAGTGAACAAACAGCATCCTGAAGGCCAAGGAACACACCAGACAGGTCAGGGATAGAGATGTGGCGAAGTATAAAGCAGGGTTTGGTTATAAAAAAAAATATCACAAGCTTTGAACATCTCGTGGCGCACTGTTCAATCCTTTATCTGAAAATGGAAAGAGTATGGCACAACTGCTAAACCTACCAAGACATGGCCGTCCACCTAAACTGACAGGCCGGGCAAGGAGAGCATTCATCAGAGAAGCAGCCAAGAGGCCCATGGTAACTCTGGAGGAGCTGCAGAGATCCACAGCTCAGGGGGGAGAATCTGTCCACAGGACAACTATTAGTCGTGCTCTCCACAAATCTGTACTTTATGGAAGAGTGGCAAGAAGAAAGACATAGTGGAAAGAAAGTCATAAGAAGTCCCATTTTCAGTTTGGGAGAAGCCATGTGGAGAACACAGCAAACATGTGGAAGAAGGTGATCTGGTCAGATGAGACCAAAATTGAACTTTCTGGCCTAAAAGCAAAGCGCTATGTGTGGCAGAAAACTAACACTGCACATCACCCTGACAACACCATCCCCACTGTGAAACATGGTGGTGGCAGCATCATGTTGTGGGGATGCTTTTCTTCAGCAGGGACAGGGAAGCTGGTCAGAGTTGATGGGAAGATGGATGAAGCCAAATACAGGACAATCTTAGAAGAAAACCTGTTAGAGTCTGCAAAAGATTTGAGACTGGGGCGGAGGTTCACCTTCCAGCAGGACAACGACCCGAAACATACAGCCAGAGCTACAATGGAATGGTTTAGATCAAAGCATATTCATGTGTTCGAATGGCCCAGTCAAAGTCCAGACCTAAATCCAATTGAAAATATGTGGCAAGACATGAAAATTTCTGTTCACAGACGCTCTCCATCCAATCTGACAGAGCTTGAGCTATTTTACAAAGAAGAACGGTCATAAATGTCCCTCTCAAGATGTGCAAAGCTGGTAGAGACATCCCCAAAAAGACTTGTAGCTGTAATTGCAGTGAAAGGCGGTTTTACAAAGTATTGACTCCGGGGGGCGCCATACAAATGTACCCCACACTTTTCACATATTTATTTAAAAAAAAAAATTAAAACCATTTATCATTTTCCTTCCACTTCACAATTATGTGCCACTTTGTGTCTATCACATAAAATCCCAATAAAATAATTTATGTTTTTGGTTGTGAAATGACAAAATGTGGAAGATCTCCAGGGGTATGAATACTTTTTCAAGGTACTGTATACAGAGTTACATTCCAAGCTGGACCAATGTACCTGTACAGAATGGTCACAACTTGAACCTTTCTATAAATAACATTCTCCCACCCAGATATAGATTATTAAACTCCCCAACAGAGGACATGCTGAGATTTGTAGTCCCACATCAGCACCCCTCCCCCTCCTCACACCACCCACAGCCAGGTAATCCCACCATGCACACAGTCTGAGCCCAGGAGGGAGGGGCGTGGCTGTCCCCACTAAGACGCCCAATTCATAACAAATCCCACCCCCTTAACTGTGTCACGCCTACGTCTGTTGGCACCGGGTTGTAACCCCGCCCCTAGACTTAGCAGGCCCTCCCTCTCTACCTTAAACCTCCTCCCCAGGCATTGGCTCGCCTGCTCCTTGTCCCCGCCCCCCAGCCCGTACTGAGCCATGGCGGAAGTGAGCAGACGTCAGCATGCTCGGGTTAAAGGAGCAGCCCCCCCGGGGTCCCCAGCACACAGGGATGAGGCTGTGCGGATGGAGGCCGAAACGATGAGCGTCTTTATCAAGCTGCTGGCGGCCGGCTTCTACGGCGTCAGCTCCTTCCTGATCGTGGTGGTGAACAAGAGTGTGCTGAGCAGCCACAGGTATGGAGGATGGGGGCAGAGTCCGGGGGGGAGGGGAGCAGGGACCGGAGCCAGCGCTGGGGAGAGTTCATTCACTGATACAGGATGGAGGAGGCATGTCAGTCCCAGCATTGCTTCCCATAGGAGTTCATTTATAGGACTACAAGTCCCAGCATTGCTTCCCATAGGAGTTAATTAATAGGACTACAAGTCCCAGCATTGCATCCCATAGGAGTTCATTTATAGGACTGCGACTCCCAGCATTGCATCCCACTGGGGTTCACCTATAGGACTGCGACTCCCAGCATTGCATCGCATGGGGGTTCATTTATAGGACTGCGACTCCCAGCATTGCATCCCATAGGAGTTCATTTATAGGACTGCGACTCCCAGCATTGCATCCCATAGGAGTTCATTTATAGGACTGCGACTCCCAGCATTGCATCCCACGGGGGTTCACCTATAGGACTGCGACTCCCAGCATTGCATCGCATGGGGGTTCACTTATAGGACTGCGACTCCCAGCATTGCATCGCATGGGGGTTCACTTATAGGACTGCGACTCCCAGCATTGCATCGCATGGGGGTTCACTTATAGGACTGCGACTCCCAGCATTGCATCGCATGGGGGTTCACTTATAGGACTGCGACTCCCAGCATTGCATCGCATGGGGGTTCACTTATAGGACTGCGACTCCCAGCATTGCATCGCACGGGGGTTCACTTATAGGACTGCGACTCCCAGCGTTGCATCCCACGGGGGTTCACTTATAGGACTGCGACTCCCAGCATTGCATCCCACGGGGGTTCATTTATAGGACTGCGACTCCCAGCATTGCATCCCATGGGAGGTCATCCTCTGACATGCTCTGTATGGGATCCTGGGATTACTTCCTGTAGTCTGGAGACAGAGGAGGATGCAAGCTGTGGGTTTGCTCTCAATGGGATCGCTAGGATTCTGCTACGTGTTGTCCTACTGGTCCCAGTACTGATAGAGGGGGAATGACAAATCCCAGCATGGCAATACATCCTCTATGGGCCTCCTGCTTGCGTTTGATTTTTATGTTCCAGCAGAATCTGATCTCTGGGATTGTCCTCAGCAGGGAAGTCTATGGTTGCTTTGCTGCTTCTGCCACCAGTTGCTCTGTGATGTAGAGGAACTGAGTGTTTCCTCCTGCTCAGGACTTTACCTTCAAAGTTGCATTTTACAAACTTGGAAACATTGTATTTTTCTGCAGCTCTACACATTTTGTCATTTTGCTACTGTAATATTTAAAGCGTTACAATAATACTTCAGGGCCTATGGAGAAAAGGGGGAAAATGTTATGAATGTCTGGAGCATTACTGTGATTGTTAGCTCCATATAGTGGCCACAATACAGTATTGTTTTGAAGCATCTCAATCGGGGAATGTACCGCATTGTGGACGCTAGATGGCGCTGACAATCGTAGGAAATATACACGCTACAGGAATTATTCATGACAACTCTGCAAATGCTCATTCTCACAGAGATATATAATTAATATAATATAATATATTTTTTTTTTATTGTAGTAATATAGATAGATTTCAATGGAGAAGCTGCAGGGATTATTTACTAAAGGCAAATCCACTGTGCACTTGGAAGTACAGTCGCTGTAGATCTGAAGGGGACATGCAAGGACAATAAACAGCATTTTTGCTTTCACATGATTGGATGATAGAAATCAGCAGAGCTTCCCCTCAGATCTACAGCAACTTCACTTGTAGCGCACAGTGGATTTGCCTTTAGTAAATCAACCCCTGTGTTTTTGCCGCGATTTGCATTTTTTTTTTCTGTCCTACAAATTTGCGCCAAAAAAAAGCATAAACGCAAATGTGGTAAAATGCAAAAAGCACTGCAAAAACACTCAAAAGCAAACTGCATGGATGTGAATTGAGCTTTGTTGTCAAAGCTTTAGCTTGCGTTCACCTCTCCTGCGGGTGCGGGAATCGCAGCAATGTTCTCAACCACCCGCAGTGAAAATGCACTGCTCTTTGGAAATGAGCGGGGCTGCCATTAAGTCTGAATGGCACCCTCAGCACATGTAAAATGGCAGTGCAGAAACGGCAGGGTCAAAAAGACCATGCGATTTCCCTGCATTTTTTTTTTTTTTTTTTTTAAAGCTGCATGCATATTTCTTTTCCCAGCAATGTAGGCACGTTAGCCCATTCATTTGAATGAACTACTGTGCCCACATAAACACAGCTCACACTCACACAACGCAGAGATGTGAACTTGGGGTTATTGAACAAGCTGAAGTTAGAAGCAGATTGGCTACAATATACAGCTGCACCAGATTCTGAGTGCTGCCGTTTTAGTGAATTTCCCCCCATCTGTCACTTGGGCCCTGTTCAACCTGGATGCAGTGCTGGAACCACATGTGATTCGGACAGGAATCGCACCGCATTCCTGTTCAAATCACATGCAATTTTGCAGAAGTGCGATTTGGACCATCTATTCTGTGGCTCAAATCGCACCAAATTTGTGCAGGACTTTTTTTTTTTTTTTTTGACGCACCGCAATTGGATCACAAGGGTTATACACCCACATGATCTGATTCTGCTAATTGCACTGCGTTTTGGGACCCGATTTTTTTTTTTTTATTATTTTTTTTTTTTTTTTTGGGGGGGTTGTCGTTAACGTAACGTATACAACCCACAGTGGTTTGCATAAACTGGGTGCAATTTTGATGCAAGGCAGAAACCACTCCGAATTCACTGCAAATTTCACATCGGTGTGAACTGGGCGGTAAAGCGGGAACTAAACTTCTCCTTACCTGCAATGTCCTTGAGCTCCCCTCCGGGGCACTGACATCTTCAGCATGGCGGCTTCCTGCTGTTGATCCCGGGCCATTATCATTGGCCACACTGAGATGTCACTAGGCCAATCATCTTGGCATTGCCAAAGTTGTACACAGAGCTGTGAGTATAGTGTGCAGGCAGGTTAGCAACTGTGTGTGTGTGTGTGTGTTATATCTTCATGCACACGTTTTAACTTGACAGCTAGAAATCTGAAAAGTCTGTTTAGCTGTGTCTAGAAGTCTAGTGGGGTTTGGGGGGTGTTTGTTTTTTCATAAAAAAAAAAAAAGACTAAACAAAATTGCTGCTAAATGCGCGTTTACTGCATTTAGCAATGTTTACAAGCTGTTACAGGCACTTGAAGTTTCAAATGCGTCTGAACCCTTTTTTTATTTTTTGGTCCAAAAAATTCAAATTTTTTTTTTTTTTTTTTTCATCTAAACTCCACTGCCTTGGAACAACTATATAAACTACCCCATGGACATGTATTGATAAAATAACAGGAGAATTCCAGAGCAGCTAAAACGTCTGTTTACCAGCAGTGTACATGAGGCCTTATTTTAACTTTTATTTTTCTTTTTTTAACAATTCACTTTAAATTGTATGTCCAGAACTGGCCCTTTAAAAGTTTAGGGCACATCTGGTCGCTGTGCATCCCTCTCGGTTTTATTGGGCTCCAGCCCTGCATCTTGCAGTCTGTCAAAATCTAAGGGCTCACTTTTATGGGTGGTTAGGGGGTCAGTAAAAACAAGTGGGTAAGCGATAGTTTTATTGCGTGCCCCCCCCCCCCCCAAAAGTGTTACTAAACCCACAACAGTAAAATTGGTCTGTATATGCAGTAGGGGTGCAACGGAACAAAAAAAAAACTAGCGGATCGTTTTTCGGATCAGCGAATAATTGAATTTGCAAAAACCTGTGAAAATTCTACCACCATATAGTGCCCACTATAATATCCACGTCATCTCCCTCCACTGTAATATTGGCAGGTTATTGCAGAGTATGGGGGGGGGGTGGCGGCTGTGACTGCAATTGTCACAGAGCAGCGCTATGGGCACTACAGATGCAGCCCACAGCACTCCTGCCATCCGATCTCTCCCATCCACAGTACAGATCGGTACACAGAGGGGAGAGAGGAACCTGCGTCATAACATGACGCCGGTTTGTTTACAAGTGATCGCTCCGTCATTTGATGGAGCGGTCACTTTGTAAACGGCCGCTGGGTGTACCAAGATGGCCGGAGCTAGGCCGAAGCCACGGCCTTTCCTAAGGCTGAGGCAGCAGAGCGCTCCGCGGCTCGTGCGGTCTGCCGTTCAGATCACGGATCGGTGACGATCCGTTGCACCCCTAAGATGCAGTATAACAAGCGTGTGTTACTCACTCTAGAACCTAAGGGGTTAATTCACTGTATTCTGTATAAAGGCTGTTTGATCCTGTCTTTTCTGATCCTCCCCTTCTTCCACTGTCCTCAATATATTTTCTGATAATACAGACAGGCTGCACATGTTCAGTTTGGTGTATATTGCTGGGTTTTTTTTTTCCCCTCTTCTTCCCCCTGGGAGAATACATGTGGTCAGCACTGTTCAGACAGAGGGGTCCTGCATTCTGATAGGACAGTCAGTAGAATGAAAACTCCTCCTACAAGCTTTAACCAGACACTGATAGAAGTCAGCAGACTGCTATATACTGCTGATGAGAAAAGGTATTTAGCAGTTTATATTTGCTAAAACTATTGTCGTTCTGTGTACTGTGGAAGACCAGATATAGTGACTACAAGGTCCTGGGTTTAGTCTAACTTTAAATTCAAACAGTTCACATGCTCTGCTTCGTGGGCGCTGCAATTTTAACTCCACCAGCAAAGTTTTTAATAGGTGGCATCTGTCAAACACATTCAGTAAGGTCAATGGGAACGCACCATAGCTGCAAGTCAAAATGTATGTATAGCTTTAGGATTGCCTCTTGAATGCCTGGCAGCCATTGCTCGACTGCCCTCTGGAAAGCAATTCACTGTGTGGATCGCTTCACATAGGCAGCTGTGCCTACTGCCCTTTGGAAAAGAGCTGTAAAGCAGATCTCTTCTGAGTGGTGTACCGAGCAGTACTTGGCTTGGGGCCCCACAGAATCGTGGAATCTCTCTTGCATTTATCAGGGAATATAGAAATAAGCAAAAAGGATGAGTGGCCTTTGCCCGTAACATCCAATCCGGTGTTTAATATTTATTCTGTAACCTGCACTGATGAGGGCGCTACAGTTAAGTTTGGTTTGTCTCGGCACTAGTTGCTGGATAAATTTGATTTGATGACTTCTTCTCCCAGTGATTGGAGGATACCAGGAGAACGATCAGGACATGTTTCAGTGTTTCACATGTTGTTAATCTCCTCCTGATGTGTTACAAACCGCCTGGGAATATTATTACAAGCTGCCCATTGCTTGTATAGTGCCTGGGGGCATGTCTGCTAGTAATCTAGCAGTGTTGTAGTCTGAAGTTTGGGGTGTTTTTTTTATTTTTATTTTTTTTCCAAAGCACTACAGGCCACAGTTTACCTGCATCCAAAAAAGTGTTCTATTTAAAATGTCCTCATATTCCCTTCAAAGATGCATACATACATACTCATTCGTGCATAAGACAGGCCATAACCCTATCAGATTATTTTTTTTGCCATGTCCCATTGCAGAGATTTCCCTTCCTGCCCCATAGCCAAAGGGGATCCCTTTTGGGGGGGGGGGGGGGGGGGGCAGATCACCAGTATTGATTTTACCCTCCCAGTTACTTTTCTGGGGACAACCCAAAATTTTGTGTGTGTGTTTTTTTTTTTTTTTTCTCCCCCAATGATGGTGTGGTAAGCGGGCCCCCTCCTCCTCTCGCCTCGGGCCCTCTCCTCCTCACCTTGCCTCGGGCCCTGTGCACGTTCCTGACCCCGTAGTTGCACTCTCTCTTGTTTCAGTCATAGTAATGGTCAGGGCTTTGTTCTTTTATTGGAAAGTCGATGTGAGAGAAGGTCCTGACACGTGAGGTTGTTACCTGAGCCCTGGTAGTAGATGTGTCCTTTGCGGCGCTGACTTGCTCATACACAGGAATAATGAGTCTCTGTTCTGTCTTGCAGGTTTCCCTCTTCGCTATGTGTTGGTCTTGGCCAGGTCAGTAAAGCAATCGCTGGGCTACGTGCGGCCCCGTGATGACGACGAGGTTATAACACACTGACTCCTCTTTGTCTCTTCTGCAGATGCTGGCGACTGTGGTTGTGCTCTGGGTGGGAAAGGCTCTGAGGGTGGTGAATTTTCCAGACTTCGACAGGCACATACCTCGAAAGGTGCGTCTGATGATAATAATAGTGTTTGAATGTTTTATTGGGGCCTTGTGTGAAATGTGACGTATTTTTTGGAATCCATTAGCAAGTGTCTGTATGAGATGTCATGTGGCAGAGTTGCTCTTCACTTCCTGTCCCCGGAGACCCAACAGGAAATGAGAGGAAGTTTCTCTAGATGGAGCTAATACCAGATCAAAAAAAGCGGCGGTTAGAACCTCTGTCACTTTGCCCCGGGTACCGTTGTCCGACACAGAAAAGGGATTGGAAATTCCCAAATCTTTTATTTTTTTTCTCATTGCCACTGGGATAGGACTATAGTGAAATTGTGGGATGGATAGGTCGCCCTCTCGACAAACAAAACTTTTGTATTTTCCCATCCCTTTTTCTGCGTTGGAGACAATGGTCCCTGTGACAAACAGTGACTGGCTTTTTTTAAATTTTTATTTTATTTTTTTGGGGTAAAGGGGGGCCAGAGGTGCAGGGGGTCTGTGTAATGGAGGGGGGGGGGGCAGAGGTGGGGGGGGGGGTGGGCAGAGGGGCTGTGTAATGGAAAGGGGATGGGGGTGAAGGGGGGGGGGGCTGTGTAATGTAAAGGGGGTGGCCAGTATTGCAGTCCTGTGTTTTATCTGCAGATATAGCTGCAGTCCCATAAATTGCTATTGGGCTGCACTCTTAAAGTGCACTAAAAGTGCTGCATTTTTGAGACTTTCAGAAAATGTGGGGGGGATTGGTAACACCATGTTTTACTGCACCGGATGACTCCAACTTTAGTGATGCCACTCTGCAGAAAGTCGGAGCCCGCCCCATTTCCTGTTAGGAAGACATCCAGCATCATCCAAGCTGACTGTCCCTTTCCTTCCTTGGATTTCAGTTCTTTTAATCCTGGAGGCTCAGCATCACATGTGGGTGTTTCGTAGGGAGGTCTGCATGTAAAAAGTCTTAAGAACACTAGATCCTCCATGCTGACACTGCATGCAGCCAGGGCCAATCCCTCGCTTGTGATTGTTGCATTAGAGATTACACGTGAGTGTTTAATTAACTGCAGGTGCCAGCCGCCTCACTTTGCTTTTGATAGGGCTTTTAGGCTGAGTTCGCACCCCAGTGCAATGTTGGACATCACATGTGATTCGCACTGCTGTGCAGATCACATGCGATGTCTGTGCAATGTGAATTCAGCCATACAGACTGTATGGCTGAATTTGTATCGCATTCACACCATGATGGTGCAGGATGGCTTTTATTTTGTTTTCGCACTGAAATCGGATCGCATTGGGCGTCCGATCAAATTCCTGCACCATTTTTCAGTTTGCATTGCGATACGATCTGGGGGTGTCACTAAGTTTGCAGATGTCGGTTTAAACCATGGGTGAGTGACATGCGATGCCGGAACCCACACTGGAATCGTGCTAGTTCTTGCATTGCATATAGGTGAACCAGGACTCAATGGGGCTGCCTTCCCACAGCTAATCTCGGGAATTCCCTCTGGGGTTCTCATATAAAGTCGGAGGCAGGGTGCACTTGGAAGTGTGAATACTCCCTTTTGTCTGCTCCAAGGACATGATTGTTATGTTTGCTAATCATCCTGCCCTTTTCATGTTGATGGGATGACATTATGCAAGCTCTGCAGACAAAAACACTTTCTTTCCATATCTGACGGTTGACCCGTTTTTGTTTGCAGAGCCGTCTCCATATTGAAAATTGGCCAACAATGGCTGCCTCGTTATTGGGCGGTAATTACATTACCATGACATTGGTGGATGTTTTGTCACTCTTCATTTGAGGATTTTAACAATGGCCACAGACCTGGGATGGTAGTCTCCTGATCGGACTTGCTGCAGCTTTTGGATGGCGAAAGGCTATTGGATATTGGGGAGGACTCTTATCTGACTTGCTGCAGATTCTAATGCACATGGTGAGCAGCTCGCAGTGTGCGATGAAATCTGAGTAAGCCATTTCAGTCCAGTAGAGGAACCTGCGGAAGGCTGGATGTCAGATTTAAAGAGGAAGTAAACCCTGATGAGTTTACTTCCTCTTTGATTCCCTGCAAAGGTAAAGCATAATGTACTACTGTGCATCGCATAGTAACCCATTATGTGTCACTTACCTGACACAGGAGCCAGCGAAGTCACCGCTGCCCCCTGTAGTCCAGAGCCTCCCATCTTCTCGGTGGGTCTCGCTGCTCCGCCGCTGTCATTCAGCGAAGCCGCGATGACGTCACTCCCGCGCATGTGAGCCGCCACTCGCGGCATATCGCCGTTGACAGCGGTGCGCCTGCGTGCAGCTGTCTACAGCGCATGCGCCATAGACATCGGTGCCTGTCTTTCGGCAAATATCTCCTAGGGGTAGGTTTGGGAGATATTTCTTGGACCTACAGGTAAGCCTTAATCTAGGCTTACCTGTAGGTCAAAGTGGTTTGTAAGGGTTTACAACCACTTTAAGGCATATCCAAAATAATAAATTGGTCACCATACCTGTAAAATGATTTCAGAGATCAGACCAGTTAGAACGATCTTATGGTTTTTTTTTCTTAGTCTCTGGCTGTGCAGGAGATGTGAACAAAGCCAAGATCCCAATACACCGATCATAAACAAGGAGTGGCACTACATTCTGGTTCTTCACTGAAACGATCGGTCATGGCTTCCAGGTCCTGATCGGAAGGAGAAGGGACTGTAGTATTGTGTCCAGGCTTGTTGTTCTGATGGATTATTTACAGACTGGCTGTACAAAGCTGAAATGAGATGGAATTTATTTGTGGCCTTGTAAATTTAGAACAGGAGATTGAGTTACATGTTGGATTGTGAGGTTGGAGCCAACGGAATAAGAGGTTGCTGAGACTCGCCCCTGGTATTGGGTGTACAGCACACCACCCGGATTTATCAACCCGTCCAGCCAGAGAACGGCAACAACTTGTGACTGGCACTACTGTGTGTGTGCGCGCAAATCTGTCCCCGCTAATTTACTTTTTTACAAGTTGATTGACAAGTGTCAAGAGCAACATTAAATTCACTGATATCCCTCGATCTATCAAACACTCAGAAGGCACAGAATACTATATTTTATTATAAATATAGTAGAAAATATCAATCATTTTTATCTTGTCTAAAAGATGAGCATCAAATATTAATGTAGTACAGTCTGTGCAGTGCTTAACATTAGGGCAGACAGTACAAGTTCAATACAGGAAGAATTGGAGGGCCCTGCTCATTAGAGGTTACAATGTAGAAATATGACTATAATCAACCACTTGCCCTCCAGAAGCTTTACTGCTCTCGAAAACCCAATTCTCCTCTAGGGCGGCCTTCTGCGCAGTATTGTACCTGTACAGGGTCTGAGATACGCCGCCAGCGACTCGCTCCCGCTGTGTCTAATCGGCCGGTCACGATGTCCGCTGGGGCCCACCAGTCATTCGGAGAAGAGGTGACACAGTGGTCTGACTATGTAACCAAGGCAGACCGCTGTTCTGTCACAGGGAGAAAATGGAAATCTTGTGTTGGATTCCTATTTAATTTTTTATTTTTTTTTTCTAGTGCAAAAAATTCAACTGCAGAAGTGATCAAATGCCACCAAAAGAAAGCTCTATTTGTGGGGAGGTGGGGGAAGAAAGCACATCCCTTTTTTATTAAAATGGGTGCAGCATCGTACGACAGCGCATTTGTCACTTAAAGCAAAGCGGTGCTGTATCGCAAAAAAATCCCCTGGTCATTAAGGGGAGTAAGCCTTCTGGGGCTACAGTGGTTAACTTAAAGTGGAAGTAAACTCCCCTATCGTTTTCAGCCAAGGAAGCTGCCATCTTGGCCTCTGTTTAATCTTCAACTGCTATGGTGCTGCACATGTGATTCGTTATGACACCAGCCATTGGATAGTTTGATAGTTTGGCTGAGAGCACAGCCAATGTGCAGTTAGCATTCCCAGCATGCTTTATTTTTTATTTTTTGTTGTTTTTTTTTTCAACGGTTTAAATCGATGGGTTTACTTCCACTTTAATATTGCGTGTATCCAATTTTTTTCTTTCAGCACCATTCCCCCCCCCCCCCACAAATCTTTCTTTTTGGTGGTATTTGGTCACCTTTATTTGTTTATAGGGAAAAAAAAACAATATTAAACAAAAAAAAAAATCCCATATTTTGTAGACATGTTAACTTTTGCACAAACCAATCAATATATACACTCATTGGGTTTTTTTTTTTTTTTTATAAACCAAAAAAATGTAGCAGAATACATATTGGTCTAAATCGAGACTTTTCTTGGATATGTTTTTATAGCAGAAAAAAAAAAAAATCCTTTCTGCTATAAAACATATTCAAGAAAAGTCTCGATTTAGACCAATATGTATTCTGCTACATTTTTTTGGTTTTAAAAAAAAAAAACCCAATGAGTGTATATATTGATTGGTTTGTGCAAAAGTTAACATGTCTACAAAATATGGGATTTTTTTTTTTTCTCCCCTAGTAATACTGCGATATTGCAGCAGACAAATTGGATACCTAACTGGCTGCTTTTTACTTTTTTTTTTTTTTTTTTTTTTTTTTTTTTTTTTTTTGGGACCAATGAAACGAATACAGTGATCAGTGCTAAGAAATATGCACTCACTGTACTAATGACACTGGCTGGGAAGGATTTGACATCACTGATGATCGAGGGGTTAACTGTGTGCCTAGCCCAGTGATGGCGAACCTTGGCACCCCAGATGTTGTTCCCATGATGCTCATGCACTCTACAGTGCAGTTGAGCATCATGGGAAATGTAGTTCCAAAACATCTGGGGTGCCAAGGTTTGCCATCACTGGCCTAGCCAGTGCTTGCTCACTGATGGGAGGTGCTTTTATGATGGGAAGGCAATGATCCAGGAACACAGGATCTATAGCTTCTGTACTGGCAGATCGCTATGCTGCCTGTGTACTGTACAATCAGCGGGTGATGGGAGACATCGAGTCTACGGTACCTGCTGCTGGGCTCCCGCTGTGTGTGTGATCACAGGGGGTGTGTGCCCCAGACCTGAGTTTTCAGATCATGTACATGCTGCAGTATATTTTCAATGGCTGGTCAGGAAGTGGTTAAACAATTAAAAACATTTTAGGGTGTTTTTTTTTTTTTTATTTTTTATTTTTTTTTATTGTCCTAGAACACTGAGTCATAGAGCAGTGGGTATTTTTTATTTCATTTCCAACACACCCCCCCTCCCGGCATTATTGATCAAAAGAAATGTACTGCAGCAAGTTCCTGAAAAGTGATTTAAGGCGTGCGTGTGTGTGTGTATGAAATCCTATATTACACAGGCGTTGTCTCACCTCTGTCCCTTCAAAGGTTATGAATTCCTGTCTTTAGTTCATTTTTTTCTTTAGTTCAGTGTCATTTCCAGAAATCTTTATTAGTAAGTATCTTTTCAGCAGAAAGCTGAAATCAGGCTTGCAGTAGTTTCTGTTGTGTATATTGGATGATGGGTATAGAGGACACAGAGGGGGTTCTCAGGTGGGCTTTTTGGAAGAACGAAGCTCAGGGTTGCTCTGATCACCAGCTAGTCTTGTGGCCATTCAGGTGGCGGGGCAGTGACACAAACTGTCCTGAGTTCTTGTGTTTTTTTTTTTATATGTGTACACCATAGAGTGCCACAGGGTGGGGGACTCCAGAGAATCCTCAATTACAGAACTATTAACGGGTAAATAAAGTTGTTGTATTGTGGGGCCAAAACAATTGACAGCAAGGCGATTTATGAAAACAGTTGTGAACTAATTTCATAATCTATTAATCAGTCAGCTGATTAGTTGTCCTGCATACAGAATGCATTATGTGTTTACATATCAAGTATATCAGGTATTACAGTGCAGCACACATACAGCTCAGTACACCATCCATACATGTCAATAAGTGCTTGATAACCTGTGAATGTGTCAGGAGCAAGTATCATGGGACATGTAGTCCTGGGCAGGAAGTGAGTGGTTCTAAAAGCAGGGTGGTGTGGGGTCGATTTGAACATCGATTTGACCCCACTAATGATTAGAAATATGAACAAATGTGTGTGTATATGTATGTGTGTGTGTGTGTGTGTGTGTATATATATATATATATATATATATATATATATATATATATATATATATATATATATATATATATATAAAAAATTTTCTCTCTTCTTGGTTAACTATTCCTTCCTAATAAAACCCAGTTAATGGTATTTTTGTGTACATTTTTTTTATTTTAGACTTTTCCACTACCTCTCCTGTATTTCGGCAATCAAATCACAGGATTGTTCAGCACAAAGAAGCTAAAGTAAGTCTATCGCCTCTTCTTCTTCCCTCCAGAGCCCAGACTGGCGCCTGCTTAACCAGTACGGCTCTAAAGCCCTGTACTCACAACCACAGTTTAAAAAAAAAAAAGTAAAAAAAAAAAAATCAATCTTTTTTGTGTAGGTTGGCCAGCTTCTGTCGGGCATGCTGGAAGACCAGCAGCTGACCAACTCCCGATCCGCACCCACAATTTATGGAAAAAGGCCATCGCATTTCGGCCGTTCAGATCTTCATCATGGCACTTGCAACAGCATACTTCATTTTTTGGGAAAAAAAAAAATGAGGTTGCGTCGAATAAATGGATACCAAACATGTCCAGTCTTAAATTTTAATGTGCCTGTGATCTTGCAATAATCTGTGGTACCCAAAAATCTTCATGGGTACACTTTAAAGCCTTTTCTGCCCATCAGTTTAGCGATGTGAGCTGTGGTGTTGGAAGTATTGGTCACACTATGTTTGATCATGCCACCTGTATTGAAAAGGTGATCAGGCGGCTACATAGCTGCCTGGATTTTTTTATTTTTTTGGGGGGGGGGGGGGAGAACATACTTTCTGCAGATGATCCAATGCGATCTCCAGCAGCGTAAGGTCCAAAGACGGCATGGCCAACGCCGGCTGTGAAATGTATGGAGAGTGACGTCACCCATAGTTACTATGGGGCTTGCTTTGTTGGATGTGTCCTCTGCTGGGGGGGTGTGGGTTTTAATAATTTTTTTTTTTTTTTTTTTTTTTTGTGTTTTTGGAATGTTGGGCTATAGATGCAGGGATTTTAGTTTTTAGCCTTTTTACTTCCACTTTAATGAAGGTGGATGCTGGCCGGCCATACTGTTGCAATTTATCCCTTGTAAAATGCATGTGATTTGCGTCAGTAATTATTTAAGGGCTCCTTGGGTTGTATTTTACTTCCAGATGTTTTTATGGTTCCTTGAACTTCCTCCAAATATTTCTGCTTGCAACATGAATTGACAGTCTGTATGTAACTGATTTAAGATGGTACCTCATTCAGGTGCCCGGAGGGTGAAGGATTTTGGCTGCAGAATAAACCTTTAGGCTGCGTTCACACCTGAGCGTTTTCAGCTCGTAAAACTCCCAAAATCCCATTCATATCACTGGCACCTGTTCACATCTGAGCATTTTTGTCAGCTGGAGCAAAACTCCCTAAGATTAAAAAAAAAAAAAAAAAAAATGCATGTCTTAGACTAGTGCACGAGATATGTAAATCGCCTGTCACTCACAGCAAGGGGGCGAATTTGACAGTTTTTCTGTTTGTCAAGATTTATCTCACTGAACAATAAGAGGATTGCTCAGAGCTGGATTAACTTTTTGGCAAGACTGGGCTTTACGTTGCCCTTTAAGTGCCCAGCCATGGGTCGCGCGCCTCCGGCGGCGCACTCGCGACCCGGTCCTGAGCTCCAGACCCAATCGCCGCCGGTGTCCCGTGATCGAGTCACAGAGCTGAAGAACGAGGAGAGGTAAGTGTAAACAAACCTCTCCCTGTGCTTCCTAGTGTGGCTGTCACCGATCGTCTGTTCCCTGTCATAGGGAAAGATTCATTGATGTCACACGCCAAGCTGCGCCCCACTACAGTAAAAACGCACACTTAACCCCATACACTGCCCCCTAGTGATTAACCCCTTCACTGCCAGTGACCTTTTTTACAGTAATCGGTGCATTTTAATGGCACTGATTGCTGTATTAATGCCAATGTGTCAAAATTGTCCGTGTTCGCCATAATGTTGCAGTCACAATAAAAATTGCTGATTGCTGCCATTACTAGTTAGTTTTTTTTTTTTTTTTTTTTTTTTTTTTGACGCTATAACTTTTGCGCAAACCACTCAACTGCTTATTGCGAAAACATATTTTTTTTGGGGGGGGGGGGGGAGTAGAAGAATGCGTATTGACCTAAACTGAGGGAGAACATTTTTTTATATATTTTTGGGGGGATATTTGTCATAGCAAAAAATATATTTTTTTTTTTTTTGTTTTATAGTGCAAAAAATTCAAAACCGCAGAGGTGATCAAATACCACCAAAAGAAAGCTCTATTTGTGGGGGAGGGGAAAGACACCAATTTTGTTTGGGAGCCACGTTGCACCACCGCGCAATTGTCGGTTAAAGCGACGCAGTGTCGAATCGCAAAAAATGGTGCCTGGTCCTTTAGCTGCAAAATGGTCTGGGGCTTAAGTGGTTAAAGGATAAGTTTACCTTTCATAACATGTTACATCCTGAATATGGGTGTAAACATGTTTTGGACAGGGTGTAAAGGGGAAATTTCCACAATGGTACACAGCAAGGGATTTTAACCTTTTTTCTACTCTATTTAAAACGGCATAAAAAGAATATTCTGATATAAGCTTTTTTTAATAGGATTGAATTTGCATATATTAATCCTGTGTTTGTTTCATTTTGCAGCCTCCCCATGTTCACAGTTCTCCGCCGTTTCTCAATTTTGTTTACAATGATGGCTGAGGGCTTTCTACTCAAGTAAGTGTGTGTGTGTGTGTGTGTGTGTGTGTGTAATAATAATAATAATAATAATAATAATAATAATAATAATAATAAAAAAAAAAGCCTGGTGGTTATGAAGGGGGTAAATTTCCCCCTCCACTCGACACAGTAGTCCCACCCTTTTTTTTTTTTTTTTTTTTTATTTTTTTTTTATTTTTTTTTCGCAGAAAAAAAATAAAAAAATCCAGGGGTGATCAAATACCACCAAAAAAAAGCTCTATTTATATGAAAAAAAAAGTGACAAATTTAATTTTGGGTACAGTATTACATGACTGAGGAATTGCAAGTCAAAGTGTGAGGAAGCTGAAAATTGGTCTGGGCAGGAGGGGGGCTTAAGTGCCCAGTAGGCCGGTGGTTAAGGACTGGGAACAGTCAAAGTTGTGTGTGGGGCGGGCGGTTAATTTATATTTTTTTATTTATTTTTATTATTTTTTTTCTGTATTTTGGCTGCACATCCTTTCCTTATCCAATAATCCACATTTATTGTATCTGATTTCCTTTTTTGTGTAGGAAGAAGTTTTCTCGCAGTATTCAGATGACAGTATTCGCTATGATTTTAGGGGCATTTATCGCTGCCAGGTGAGTGCAAATTAATAAAACGTTCATCTGTTTTGAGATGAAGGAACTCAGACTATAGACATTAATGCATGATTCCTAAAGGGCAGTAAAATTGTTTTTTAAATCTAGTCTTGGACTGAAATGGCTTACTCTGATTTTACTGCACACTGTGAGCTTCTCACAATGTGCATTAGAAGCTGCAGCAAGTCGGAGGCCCTCTCATTTTCCTTTCATTTATTAGCATGCATTTTTTTTTTTTTTTTTTTTGGATCCAGGAAGCATTGGGCAGGACTAGGTGTGGCCAGGTGCTGACTAGCAAGCTACAGGCTTTTTAATCTGTAGTGGAAATGGCCAAGCCCAATGCAAGCATGAGGGTGGTAACTCTTCTCTGGATTCAGGAGCAGTGCAGTATTGTTGCCACCCCAACACAAGAAGCTGCATGAGATGCACTTCACTGGCAGGATCAGCAGGGATTTGTGGGACTTTGCAGGAAGAATAAGAAATGGGGGTACTACAGTAAGTGTAGGTATGTGTATCAATCTATCTTGTATAAAAATACATGAGCGCGCACCACACAGTAACAAATTTTTATTTTTTTATAGTAATTTTGTAGTGCAATAATGTATGCAGAAGAGGGATTGGGGGGGGGGGGGGGGTGTGTGACAGTTGACCACTGGTGTAGCACAGTTTATTAGTAAATTTTAAAAACCAGTTCCACTCAGAGGAAGTAAAGTGTGTAGGTCTGGCACCGGAGGAAGCTCGGAAGGTGATCCTGCCCAGGATTGGGTAGTTGGTCCTCACAGCAGCTCCGGTGGATGGATGGGGGAGGACGTTGAGCGAGCTGGCACAAGCCAGAAACCATCTTTCAGTCCAGGGGGATGGAACAGCCAATCCGAACATGTTTCGGCAGCTAGCCACGCCTCCTTCCTCAGCCAGATCGCCTTCTTTATCAGCGCGGGTTCCCAGACCCCTGTGCAGGCAGTCCCACTCCCACTGGAGACCAGTCGTCTTCATCATTGACGTTATTGATCTTCACACCCTTACTCTGTATTGGGACTGACTACCTGAACCGGACCCAAAGGCCCACCGGACCTGTGATCCGAATCCATTGAGAGCCGGTCACACTTGCCTGACCCGACCCTTGAGGTATTCAGTGTGATGGAGTAATGCTGACATGTTTTATTCATGTGATGTGTGAATAAGGAGTCTACTATAATAGTTAGAGCAACTTTGTGTGTATATAATTTTTTATTTTTATTTTTTCAGTACTGATCTGGCATTTGACCTTGAAGGGTACATATTCATCCTGGTCAACGATGTCTTGACAGCGGCCAATGGGGCTTATGTAAAGCAGAAGCTGGATTCCAAGGTGAGCATAATTTGATATTATATCTCTATCCGACAAAAAAATTTTGTTCTGTCACCTGGGATGCAGAAGTCTGGTCTTGCTGAATTGGTTGGGGGATCTCTGTGTTT
The DNA here is from genome assembly GCF_037356315.1 of Lithobates pipiens. Lineage (NCBI taxonomy): Eukaryota > Metazoa > Chordata > Amphibia > Anura > Ranidae > Lithobates > Lithobates pipiens. The sequence continues at coordinate 311,921,468 of NW_027507785.1, forward strand.
ATGTTGCATGGTAACATGAGGGTGAGTGCTGGTCCTGCTGCACAGGAATGGCATGTGGGACCTCTGTTACCTCTGTTCTTTGGGAAAGCCAAAGGTTGCTGCAAAATTTTTAGGCTCTCCCCACCATTTTTTAATTTTAGTCCCCTGCACCTTTTTTTTTTTTTTTTTTTTTTTTTCTCTGCCTTTTTATGAAGTTGACAGGTCAGATTGGTATAGGTGCCTAAAAGGGCATTTTCTATCTCCCACTAGAGAGCCTTACTTCATTTCCTGTAGATGCAACAGTTGGCTGTAACTTGATAAGATTTCCCCACCTCCTGTTTTGAGTGACAACTGTAAAATTTTGTATTTCCCAATATTGGCAGTACTGCTGCACAACCTCCTCCAAAGGGGGAGCCTCGGC